>NC_056598.1:5083514-5683514 GCF_018340385.1 Cyprinus carpio
TAATTAATAACATTTGACCATTTAATAAAATTATAAAAAATAGAGAGGATCTCAATTTTTTGTCATTAATTACAGTCTTCAAAATCATCAGTCTAAAATATGTATATGAACAAAATGAATATATGTATTTGTGACTTTAGTATAGTGACTATTAATTTAGTATAAACAACTTCACACTGTTGAGCTCAGTTTGACTAGCAACACTCAGTCCTGAGGAGAATCATTTGAGGCAGAATATTTCCCTTGTAATTGTCATGAACATGTTTAATGAACATAGAGAGATTACAGTTAAGCATCATGAACAACACAAAAACAATTAGAAACTTCAACAAAGTGAAACCAAAACCACAACTTCACAATAAAGCAATCACAAATATTACTTAAAGCTCAAACAGGATCTCATGCTTCAGCTTTGACCAAACACCACACTTAAAATATTAAAAGTCAAGGAATTATGGTATTCCACTCAGCACTAAATAATGGAAATACAACAATGTGAAGTTAAAAATTCTTGGCTTTAGTCTCCAGAAAAATTCACTAAATGCTCAAACATGCAGGTCTTGTACCAAATGTTTAAGGTCAATGCTTGCATCTGTGCATAAAAACTTAGTAAAAAGTATTTATTTACATATTAATGCATTCCATATCAATACATATTAAATTTAAAAACATTAGTATCAGTTATGAATTACCTTAGCACACCAGGTGAAATTTCCCCTTTACACTATAAATACAACAAGGAGAGTTATTAAATATATGAACATTAAGTATTACTGCACTATCAACACACTGCACTTAGTACTGCTGCAAGAAGTGATGTAGAGCAGAGGAAGAAACAGAAGGAGAGTCTCGAAGCAGTTTGAACAGAGACACATTTGGGGAAATGCATGCTAATACTAGGTGGAAATGGCCTGTTTGTCCACATAAACCTGATACGTGATTGAAATGAAACTGTCCACACTGTTGGAGTGGAAGGGGTGTTTTAAAGTGTTACAATCCACCACAGTCCACTACTATTGATTGATGAAGACTTTATACTAAAAAGCCAGACTCCTGCTTACTGTACTTATCTGTTCATCAGGCGAACCTGTATATATAAAAAAAGAAAGACCATTTGTATTAACACTAAACCAACAGCTGTAATTCAATATCACATAGTTTCATTAAAGCAAATTTGTCTCATTTGAAGATCTAATCCTTCTCCAACCTGTATGTGTCCGTGAATCATTTTAAAAAATAAATAAAAAAGCTTGTAAAATAGCCTGTACATTAAAGCAGGCTAATTTAAAGAATTAGTTCACTTCCAGAATAAAAAGTGTCCTGTTCATTAAACACCCCCCATGTCACCCAAGACATCCATGTCTTTCATTCTTTTTCAATCAAAAAGAAATGAGAGGTTTTTGAGGAAAATGTTTAAGATTTTTCTCTATAATGAACTTCAATGGAGCTGAAAGGGCTCTACATAATTCCAGTCATTTCTAATATATATATATATATATATATATATATATATATGTGTGTGTGTGTGTGTGTGTGTGTGTATATATATATATATATATATATATATATATATATATATATATATATATATACACACCTACTACCTACCTAAGCTTGTTCACATTCTTTAATTTATTTCCAAACCATCTACAACATTGACAGTCTTAACCCAAACCCAAATGATATTTTAAAGTTTAAAAAAGCGATGTTGACGCCCTTTTCACCGCCATTATACTTATTAGGTGTTTGGGGTCTTAAATCCACCACAATGCAGACCACAAAATACACGAAAAAGAAGTGGCAACTCTTCCACACGTTTACAATGCAGAACTATTACTCTCGCCCCACCCCCCAAAAATCACCCATAGACATCAATGAGAGACTATAAAATATAGATTTTTTTGTTACATCATTTGTCAAAAAAATGCAGTTACAATGCAGACAACATACAAAAACTGAAGGGGTGACACCACAGCACATCCATGGAGGAAAAACACACAAGACCCCAAACCCATAAAACCCACTCGTAAGAAATGACAAATTGACAAGACATGAGTGGCTCTCTCTTACATAGTTTGTCAAATAAAAATCAGCTACAATGAAGAACACACAGAAATGATGGAATTGGAGACACCACGGCACATCCATGATGAAGAATAAATGCAAACACACACACATACACACATATCACTAATACACACATATAACACCACATGCAGGTTTGACTGTAATTATGTGTCATAACTGTAAAAACTATGTTTCAGTACCAAAATAAAAACGTCATTTTATATTATTAATACAGTAATGATTTTTATAATCTCATAACATAACTAAATAAAAAACTTGGAAAATGAGCCATTGCGCAATGCTCTAGAGCCATCTGGTAGCTGTAGTTTTTTTTTTTAAGTGTTTATTTTCAAATAGATGGAAACAATTTGTCATTAAATTGTAGCACATTGGCCATGTGGTATATCTCTCATTCATAGGAATGTGGGTCTTTCCAGTTTTTTTCCTCATTAATGCCTGGCACACCCATATTGACAGAAAAAACACAAATTGTTGACATTTTTTGCAGATTTATTAAAAAGAAAAGAAAACTGGGAAATATCACATGGTTCTAAGTATTCAGACCCTTTTTCTCGAGTGATTTGTGAGCTTGCACCCTTTTGATCTTAACACAATAGCATGAGTCTTTTTGGGTAAGATGCAACAAGTTTTTCACACCTGGATTTGGGGATCCTCTGCCATTCCTCCCTTGCCCAGATCCTCTCCAGTTCTGTCAGGTTGGATGGTAAACGTTGGTGGACAGCCATTTTCAGGTCTCTCTCCAGAGATGCTCAGAGTGGGTTTAAGTTGAGGCTCTGGCTGGGCCATTCAAGAACAGTCAATGGGAGTTGTTGTGGAAGCCACTCCTTCAAGTATTTTAGCTGTGTGCTTAGGGTCATTGTCTTGTTGGAAGGTGAACCCCGGCCCCAGTCTGAGTCCTGAGCACTCTGGAGAAGGTTTTCGTCAGGGATATCCCACTGTACTTGGCCAGCATTCATCTTTCCCTCACGTACAGCAGTCAGTCCCGCTGTCCCTGCGGCTGAAAAAACACTTTACAGCGCTGATGCTGCCCCACACCATGCTTCACTGTTGGGACTGTATTGGACAGGTGATGAGCAGTGCCTGGTTTTCTGCACACATACCGCTTAGAATTGCAGGCCAAAAAGTTATATTTTGGTCTCATCAGACCAGAGAATCTTACTTCTGTTTTTTTTTTAGCAAACTCCATGCACAGGCTTTCATGTGTGTCTTGCACTGAGGAGAGGCTTCCGTTAAGGCCAGTCTGCCACTTAAAGCTCCTCGACTGGTGCAGGGCTGCAGTGATGGTTGACTTTCTACAGCTTTCTCCTCCCATCTCCCCGACTGCATCTCTGGAGCTCAGCCACAGTGATCTTTGGGTTCCTCTTTACCTCTCTCACCAAGGCTCTTTCTCCCCGATAGCTCCGAGTTTGGGCTGTGGGACGGCCAGTCTAGGAGGGAAGGGTTCTGGTCCCCGTCCCAAATGTCTTCCATTTAAGGATTATGGAGGCCACTGTGCTCTTAGGAACCTTATGCAGCAGCAGAAATTTTTTTTTTGTAACCTTGGCCAGATCTGTGCCTTGCCACACCTCTGTCTCTGAGCTCTTCAGGCGGTTCCTTTGACCTCCTTGATTCTATATTTGCTCACGGCTTATGCACTGTGAGCTGTAAGGTCTTATAGACAGCTGTGTGCCAAGCTTTCCTAATCAAGTCTCAATCCTCAGTATAAATCAAACACAGCTGGACTCAAATGAAGGTGGTGTAGGAACCATCCTGGAAGGATGATCAGAAGAATGGACCTTTCTGAGTTAACATATGAAGTGTCACAGCAAAGGGTCTGGAATACTTTCTAGGACCATGTAGGTATTTCCAGTTTTTTTTTTAATAAAATGTACCCAAAAATGTCAAGGAATTCTGTGTTTTTCTGTCAATATGGGGTGCTGTATGTACATTAATGAGGAAAAAAAAATGTACTTAAATGAATTTAGCAAATGGCTGCAATATAACAAAGAGTAGAAAAATTTAAGGGGGGGTCTGAATGCTTTCCGTACCCACTGTATATGTATATATATATATATATATATATATATATATATATATATATATATATATATATATATAATGTTTCAAACCATATATATATATATATATATATATATATATATATATATATATATATATATACTCTCTCTCTATATTACATTTTATTTGCCTGGGGTCTCTGGGACCCCAAACAGCCTAGGCCCCCCCCAAATGAACAGCATAAGGGATAGACAAGCACATTCAGGGCAATTTTTTTTTTATCTTTTTGTGGTTCAAAAAATAAAGAAGGGCATATGGCATTAGACCACATGGTGAGTAAATGATGACTATTTTCATTTATGGGTGAACTATCTCTTTAAGTCCACTCATATGGTTTCCACTTAAGTTTCAAGCCGACAGCTGTCTAGTGAACTACCTTAGCTTTTAAAGAAAAAAAAAAAGAGAGAGTAAGTTCTTAACTATATATTTACAATATGCAAGTGCATATTATACAAGACAACAGCAAAAGAGGTGCAATCATTAAACAAAATGCATTAAATTACCTGGACCAGTTCAGGAGAAGCAAGAACTTCAAACATGGAAGACTGGAAACATTAAAACTTAGTTTAGTCGAGGGCTGGTGGAGGAGGAGAGAGACTCATACACACCTCTTACACCTCAAAGCGTGATTTTCCTCATGTACAATGTATTAAACACAATGGAAACTCTTGATGTTTCTTCACATAACTGAGACAATATATGATGTGAGCTGAGGTGGTGTGGTGAAGTGACATACAGCCAAGTATGGTGACCCATACTCAGTATTGGTGCTCTGCATTTAACCCATCCAAAGTGCACACAGCAGTGAACACACACACACCATGAACACACACCCAGAGCAGTGGGCAGCCATTTATGCCGCGGCCCGGGGAGCAGTTGGGGGGTTCAGTGCCTTGCCTTAAGGCAACTCCTCAGTCATGGTATTGCCGGGCCTGGACTCCTCGCCAATCACCTTAGGCTAGGAGTCAAACTCCCCAACCACTAGGCCACGACTTCCCCCATTTGTGCATTTACAGGGACATATAACTGACGTTATGAGATTAAAATAATAAATGGTTCAGTGTAAATATAATGCGACAGATATAATGTAAAATATATATACACTTGTACAAGCTTCTCCTTCCTCTAGTTCACCTGTAAACAACAAAAAAAAATTATTATTTGTATGAACACTCCAACATTCATCATTCAGTATCATATGTTTCTAACAATGCTGCATTGTTTGTGTCAGCTGTATGAATTAGTAATTATTTTAAACCGTAACACGTTTAGTTATTATAATAAACTTCACATTGTTAAAACAATGCAATTTGAAGCTGTTTCCATTTACTCTAAAATAAATACATGCGTGTATAAACACACTGAATTCATAATAGCTGTTGGTTTTTAAGTGTTGTCATATATGAATTACAGTTTAGAGACATCTCACCAAAAAGATCATGTGATGCTGGATGGCTGTGAGCTGAAGCTGGAATCTGCACTGATTTTTGTTTTTCTCTAAAATCAATCTACATCTATTTAACTGGTTTGCTCTAACCCAAGCCCATTGTTTCAATAAAGCTAAATGATTTTAGAAGATATAAGTGGATAGAAGAATTCCACATATCAGTGGTAAATAAAGCTCTCTTTATACCGATAGGGTCATTTACTCACCACAAGTTTACAGTTTGAGTCTAGTAGCATGTCTCTGAGCTGCTGCTTTGAGATTCCTATGTTATTGTTTCTCATATCAAGCTCTTTTAGAAACTGTGCTGCTTTTGTTTCAGACAAAGACTGAGCCAAACAAGCAACATCTGTAATGCCACAGTCATTTAGACTAGAAAGAAGAAACGGACAATGAGTGATATTACTTTAACAAGATCACAAAATTTTTTATAATGAATTATTTCACACACATACCCCGCTTTTCCCAAAGATTTTTATTATGAAGTGTTCTGGTTTTAAACGAAAAATTTTGAAATTTCAGTTCTTGTAGGGAAAGTTACTGACCTCTCTCCCCGTTTACAGTGGGGAACTTCAATATTTACAAAATGATCCACTCCTGTTTTTTTTATTTGATTTATTTGGGTCCAGTTTTTCAGGTGGGGAAAGGTTTGAACACAGAGCTGAAGTCAGGATAAATTTTCTCTGTAATTTGCATCCCGAGACTGAAGACAGAGAGAAGGACAATGGATGATCTATGATAAACTAAATTTTGGTTTGTGTGTGTCTTTTTTCAAGAGGGAAAACCGTGTTCACTCATTTATACTTGTTCTTCATCTCTTTAAAAACTATTTTTTCAATATTTTTTAAAAAGATTCTTCCATCTGAAGGTTTATTGTCCCAAAATTTTGAAAACGCTTTTTTGAAAAAGTGCTAAAAAAAAGGTTTAAAAAAAAAGAGTCTTTTTTAAAGATAAATCCATGGGGAAACAAACAGGATTAGGGGAAAGTGACAAACACTGAACAAAACAAACGATTAAAAAAAAAAAAGAAAACCGGGGTTTAAAAACAGTAGGAACAGAAAGGGGGAAAGAACTAATTAAAAACCCAAAAGGAAACTAACCGGGAAAAAAGGCAAAAGAAAAAAAAACCAAAAAAGGCAAAGAAACTAGAGACTGTGACAAAAAATGTTGGTAAACCGAACCTTTGGTGTTTTTTGTTTTTTAGTATAGAAATTTTTACATTTTTTTTCTAAAAGAATGAAGTCCAACTAAAAAATGACAAAGAAAAACTAAATTTTTTAAACAAACTTCTGAAAATTTTAAATAATTTTGTTTTCCGGCTCAGTTTTCCCCAGCATCACGTATCTCTCAGAATAAACTGCTGCACATTTACAATCTGTTTTCCCTCTACAATAACTCAAGAAATTACTGACTTAACGAAAAAATTTTGTCTTTGTCATTGAAAAACCTAGAAACCCCTTTCCACAGAACTCAGGTTGTTTAATTTCATACATCACTTTATTGTGGTTCTGTGTTCACACACACACACAAAAAATGTTAACTCAAAACTAAAAGGAAATAGTATTATTCTACAGTAACACCTTTAAAATTAAAGTAAATTTTAAAAATTGTGAAATACCACATCAGTGTGTTGAGGTACAGTTTTTACCCCAGAGCAGAGATCTGATTCCTCGTGTGTCTTCTAGTTCATGTTCACTCAGATTCAGTTCTTTTGGAGTAAGGGGGTTTTTACCCACACCCTGTCAATACGCAGGGTTATTCTGGGCCCAAAAAACCGCGAAGAGAGGATGAAGCAGGTTTCAACATTTTTCTGCTGAAAGGGGTTTAAATAAAAAAAAAGCACTGAATTGTTCGGGGTAAGTTTGAAATGGTCTATTGAATTTACTTTGATGATTTTTACTGAAATAATATTTCCCCACCTCAAGGTCTTCAGTTATAGCTTGTATCCTGTAGTAAATCATTGAGCGTTCCCCCCCCTGATTGCCCGGGGATCATTTCCTGTGAGATCCAGCCTATCAGGTGTGAAGGGTTTGATCTGGGCCCGGCCAGGGCCCTTTAATCCTTCTTCAGTGTACTGCAGTCAAAATTTACAGAAAAAAAAAACAACAATTAAAATAAATTGTGGTTCAAATTGTGGCACATGCAATGATTTGGGAACTTTAACATTTTAAAGGATACATGGGAAAAAATGCTTTCTTTTTAAACTGATTTTTTCCCCCCTGAAAATATGTTGGGCCCCAAAATGAAAGGTCATACACTTGGAAAATTAGAGCTTATCACTGTTAGGGGTGTGACAGTACATTAAATGAAACAAAAAAAACAGATACTTGGTTACTAGAATGTGACAAATTTTAATACTATTTTAAGAAACTTTCAATGACAAAATATGTGTCTTTTAATTACAAATAGTAAAACAATGCAGTTGTATTTGAAAAATTTTTTTAATCTAGGGCTGTAACTAATGATTATTTTAGTAATCAAGTAATCTACTGATTGTTTTGACAATTGTGTAATCTGATATTTTTTAGTTTGTGGGGAAATGAGCCCCTTGTTAGAAAGTTTGACTCCCCAACCCTAAGGTTTTGGGTTAAAACTCGGGGGGCAAAACCCCCCTGAGGTGCCTTTAGAAGGCCAACCCCCCAATCCCCGGGGCAAAACATTGGCTGCCCACTGCTGGGGTGTTTCCGGGGGGTGTGTGTGTTCACTCGGGGTGTGCACTTTGATGGGTTAACTGCAGAGCACGAAATTTGAGATGGGTCACCATATTTGTATTCCGGACTTTCACTTTCAAACAAACAAAACTAAGTGAAAACCAGGCTTTAGTATTAACTATTTATATATAAACTAACAATGAGGCAATAATAATCGGCTCAAATAAAATATCAAAACAAATAAGATTGTATTGAAAACACTGTTAAAAAAACATAAAGTAATAGCCCGCTAAATAAAAACAACTTACAAAATTTAGAATTTGAGCCTTTTTTTCCCAAATTAAGTACAATGAAAACAAATACCGCAGAGGGGCCACCTTCCCCCTCTCCCCCCATTGGTTTATTAATGTCTGCATGTTATTGGCAACCATCAACCCCTTTATTAATATGAAAAAAGTTGATAAAGCAAACGTGATATTTTTGCAATATATAAATCCTGGCTGGGCCTGTCCTGGGAAAAATGGCGTTTTACCTAGATGTTTATGTTTAAAATGATGTTTTAAACCATTTAAATTTTTTTTTGGACATGCAAACTCAGAAACTTTTTTTTTTAAAACATGCGTACAGGCATATTTAGACATAGTTTGCTGTTTCTCCGTGTTGTCAAAATAAATGATTTATGTCTCTTTAGGGAGATAATGCACACCTTTTTCCAGATGAACGAAACCCCCATTCACAGCATATACAGAAGAAGAGTTTAGCCCCTTTCCAACAGTCTTCACGGGAAAACCGGGGAAATTACCATTTAAAAGATCATGTGTGAACAGGACCTTTCAAAAAACCAGGTTACTTTGTTCGGCTCATGGTTCTATGGAAAACATGATTACTCTTGAGCTATTTACAAAGCTCATAATTAGCTTTATTTATAATTAGCTTTTATATATGTAAATATGCACGATTTTTGTCTCGCTTCTCCATTCATCGGGGCTGGGACTCCGCAATTGAATATTTTTTATGCGCTTTTGTGTTTTATAACAGCAAAACATTCTGATTGGCTAGTAATGTTGGTTTGGTTGAGGGGAAAGCTGTGCTCCCTCATACCATTGGTAGCGAACTCATGGACTCGAACGGATATCAGTCAACAATTTTTATTTTTTTAATGTAGGATTATTTTTTCCACAGCCAGACGTGGCACACGGAGACCCGGGCCATGCTTATTGGAAAAGTTAATACAACACTGCTAGTAGGCAATAACAGAAACATACTCTTTAACTCTGGCTCTGTTGTTCAAGGTGTTTTTTAATGTTTTTGATATCTCCTCTCAACTGGAAACCTCCTCTCCCCACTTCCTGTTTTTATATTGTTTTAAAAAATTAAAAAATACAATTCTGAAAATGAGAATAAATTCTCAGCCAGTGTAAACAGACCATACATACCTCAGTTTCCCCAATCTGAATTGTTGATTTTCAAAAAACCCCAACAGATCTTCTTCATTCCTGAGTTTCCAAGTTTATTTCCACCGATACAGCTTTTTTTAGGTTTGAAGGGTTTGAATTAAATGCTGAAGTCGGGGCGGCCAACCTTCTGCTGTAATTCTGTTATTATTCAGCCTGCAGAGAAGAAAACAAAGACAGGAAACATTCCTCAGTTTATATAGAAAGCTTTTAATAAACAACAATGACAGTCTTAATCCAATCCAAATACTGAAAATATCAAATACTCTTATATCAGGGCTATTCAATTGGCGGCTCTGGCTAATCCGCGCCAATCTTTCTTCATCCGGGCCCGGGAGAAGAGTCGTACAAAGCCTCAAATTGTTTTTTTTCTCCTAATTTGTTTGTCCACAAGGTGTCACACTGGCCGGCCTTGGTTTCTGGCAAAAGAAAAGGAAGACGCGGGCCCTGAGGGATTATGGATATCCGCAACCTAGTTTAAACTTCTAGCAGAAATAGCACTGGGCTGGACAAAGTGATTGTCAACTGGGAGAAAAGAATGTTTGTGTCAGATCCGCCGCATGTGCATCAGGTTTTAAAGAGATAACTCTGCTTTTAAAGTGAAACCCGATGAACTCTGTCATTGATGTAAATCAAAGAACAAAAAAAAAATGGAGAAATCACCACTGCTCTATTCGTGATTAACTTTGCAGTTTGAATAAAGATTAATTAACATTCATTTTATAATTCATACATATACAATTTGTATTATGTGGAAGACTGTTTTAAGTTCACTTAAATTAAAAAATTGTCATAATTTTCAGAGCCTATTAATGTTAAAAATAATGGCTTCAATTATATTGTAATGTTGAAAGGCTATAATTATTGGCTAACACTGAGGAAAAATTGATTTAATAGAGATATCAGTAACATTATTGGTAAAATATCCCTTCTTTCGGGGTTACTAAGAAAAAAAGACCATTAAACCTTATTTAAAATATACCATCTTTGGTTGTTTCTTCATTAATTTGGAGGTTCAAATGTGAAATTAGGATAACATAAATAGATTAAGGGAAAATTTTAACCACATTTAATTTCAAAAAAAAAATGTGTGATTGAATTTTTTTTTTTAATCGATTAAGAAATTAATTTAACCCTTTTCAAAGATGTTATTGTTGGAATAATATTTGCTTATTTTAAAGCTGAATATGCTTTTCAATTTAATTTCTTATTTTATAGCTTATTTTCATATTTCATGTTGCTATATTGAATAACATAATTTTGTATCAATGTAAGTTGATAGCACATTTTTTGCTTATTATTCTGATTTGCAGGGATACAATTTTTCCATATTTATATGGATTTCTGTTTTTTTCCAACGTGCTGAGAATTGATTTTCATTTGGAAAGATTGATGATTTTTTTTTTTTTTTTTTACAGCCTGTGTGTCTGGAGCAGGGCTAACACACATACCCATTAAAACAAAAAAGAGTCAGGGTTGGGTTTGCCCTTTGAGTAAAAATGTATGGTTTGTTTAAAAGAATTCCTAGGTTCATTCCAAAGGTTATTTAAAGGAAAGTTTTTAAGTAAAAACCCCGGTTCCCAAAAGTTGGGAACACCTTAAATGGGAAAAAATTTTTAAAAACCCTCAAAAAAATTTTTATTTTATTCCCCAAAGAAAAGTGAAAAATGTTTAAAGTTTTTTTTCAGCCTTTCCTTTTTGGGATTTCTAGGCTTTTTCCCAAAAATTGGGGTAGCAATAAGAGGGGGAAAAGTTAAAGTACATATAAGGAACAGCTAAAGGACCAATATAAACTTATTAGGTCAATTCCCAACATGTTTGGGGATAAAAAAAAGCCTCTCAGAGGGCAGTGTCTCCCGGAAGTCAAGATGGGCAGAGGATCCCAACCCCCCCAATCCCATTAAAAAATAGTGGAGCAATATCAGAAAGGATTTTTCCCAGAAAAAAAAATTGAAAAGAGTTTGAAGTTATCATCATTTTACAGTGCATAATATCACCCAAAAAGTTTCCAGAGAATCTGGAACAATCTCAAAAGGCGTGGGGGTAAAGGGCCCGGGCCATACGGGATCCCCGGGGGGATTTTCCCAGGCCCTTGGGACGGCCCTGTATTACAAAACAGGAATGCTACTGTAATGGAAATCACAAAATGGGCTCGGGAATATTTCCCCAGAAAATTTTGGGGGAAACAATCCCCCGTGCCATTCCGTTGGGGGCTAAAACTCTAAAAGGTAAAAAAGGGCCATATCTAAACATAATAAAGAAGCACTGGCTTTTTCTCGGGGCCCGAGGCTCTTTTTAAAAATGGACTGTGGAAAAGGGAAAAACCCGTTCTTTGGTCAGGCGAATCAAAATTTGAAGTTCTTTTTGGGGAAAAATGGGGCGCCATTATCCTAAAAAAGGACAAGGGCAACCCCAATGGTTATCACCCCCGTTCAGAAGCCCATCCTTTATGGTATGGGGTTGCATGAAATGTGGCTGGGGAGCTTAAAATCCCGGAAAAGGGGGAGAACATATGCTCCCATCCCCGGCGCCCCTCTCTTTTCAAAGGGAAAAACCTTGCATTTTCCAACATGACAATGCCAGACCCCATACTGCATTAATTAAAATCATGGCTGGGGGTAGAAGAAGGGATCCGGGGACTGAAAAGGGCCCGCCTGCGGGCCAGATCTTTTACCCAAAAACATTTTGGGATATAAAAAAGGGGAAAATGCGACAAAAAAGATTTGGGGAAATTGGGGCAACCAAAGCCTGGATTAACAAGAATTTACAACATTCCCATTCCTAAACTTGAGCAACTTGTCTGATATAAAAAAAAAGAGGGGATGCCACACAGTGGTAAACCTGGCCCTTTTCCCCTTTTTTGGGGAAAAAATTTTTGATGCCATGAAATTAAAAAAACAACATTTTTTCCCCCTTTAAAAAGATACATTTTTCTCAGTTTTTAAAAATTTGATATGTCATCTATGTTGTATTCTAAATAAAATATTGGGGAAAATTTTAAACTTCCACATCATTGCATTCTGTTTTTGTTCACAATTTGTACAGTGTCCAACTTTTTTTTGAATCGGGTTTTTTACATTGTTGCAATAAACCCTAAAAAACCATTCAGCATCAGAGAAATGGGTTTTCTATTACAAAAGAGTTGAAGAAGAACTGAAAGAAGGCATAGGCTGATCTTTTTGGTTTTTCCATCAGTGGAAAGGGGGTTTTTTATGCTCGCCCGGGTTGTGGAAAAAAATATTCAAACCTCATTTTTTCCCTTGAATCTAATGACAAAAAAAGAAGGAAAATTCTTGTTTTTCCCTTAAAAAAAAAAAAAAAAAAAAAAAAAGAAAAACTATTTAATAAAACACAGTTTTTTTTATTTCCCCTTATTTAATTTTAAATTTAAAAAATAACTAGCAAAATTTTCATGGACCAACACACAAATGTAAAACGGGAAAACCCCACGCCCGTGGTTGATTTCGGGTTTTTTCCCCAAAAGGAACAAGGTTGCGTTTTTTAGTCTCCCAGTTCACGTTTACTCAGATTCAGCCCCCCTCTCAGGGAAGTTGGGGTTTTTTTCCCACCAACCCCTACCTACTGACAGACTTCCCTCTGCAAACAGGACCCAAAAAAACCCCCAAAAAGAAGATGAAAAAGGATTCAATTCAGTCCTCCCCAATGAGAAAAGGTGAAAATTTAACTTTGATGCAGCAAATTTTAAAAATTTTACAGCATGCCTTTTCAATATTATTGGGGTTCCATAAATAAAAACAATATTGGTGAGAAAATAAATTGTAAGAATCTTTTTTTTCAATGATATTATCCAACCGTTAAATGATAATAACACTTGGCAATCAAATTATACTCAACTATAAAAAATCAAGATTTAAAACGGTGAAATGGTGTCTTAGTAAAAACATATTGTTATTGTCCCCTTTTTCTTTTGGGTGCTAAAAAGTTATTGTTTTCAGGTTTTCATTCTTTGGGGTGAACATGCCTTTATAGTCCCATAACAGCATCTGCCCCATAAATTTTTTTTAAATAATTGTCCCAAATAATTTTAAACCCCCCTTAGTGTCTTCAGTTGACAGTTTGGATCCTGTAGTAAATCATTGAGCTCCTTCCTCCTTTATTGTCCCGGATCATTTCCCCGTGAGGGTCCCGCTCTATCAGGGTAAAATTTGATCTCAGGTGAAGCCAGAGCTTTATTTCCTTCTTCAGTGATACTGCAGTTTGGGAAAATTAAAAAGGAATGGCAAGTAACCTTCAAATGATTAATCAGTTATTCTAGAAATGTTCTAACAAACAAAGTGAATTACATGTTCTTCCTCGTACAATTAAATTTAAAGTTAGTTGCAAAGCAAAAACTGACTGAATATGGAGGCAAACAAAAGGTCAATGTCAAGCTTCTGCTCTTCTCTGGCTTTACTCAGTCAACTCTTGGCTAATAGAAGACTGTTAATGGGAAATAAAAATTCTAACAGAATGTATTGAACCATCTCTCTTTATATTTTTCTAAACCCCTAAAAATAGAGTGCAGACATCAGTAAAGTGTCCGTCTATAAACATTTTTTATATTTCAGATTTGAGAAATAGACATGCATTTCAGCGTGACAAAAAGACCAGAGTTTATGGGAGGCAACATATTTTGTAGACTTTCTGTGATTTACAATGCACAAAGCATAAGCAAGAATATCTGATGAACAGAGAAGAGTTGGCTATTCACAAAACTTAAAATATAAATATTTCTATTTTTTATTTTTGTGTTTCAGAGGAAAAATCAATGTTACAGGCGTGACAGTTCTGAAAGCAGAATTTATCTGACTATGGAAATGTCCGAGATGTCTAGAGGGTATTTAATAGGGCTTCCTCCCACAAAAAGATTTTCCTAGTTACTAGTAGTCATTCATTTAAGCCATTATTTAACTAATAAAATGTTTATATTAAATCAATATAAAACTAATCCATAATGAGCCTTAATATATTCTGCATTTATGGGGGGGGGGGAGGTTGTCGCTTTGTCATATCCACAGCAATGGGCAAGAGCCTCAATGTGGCATCAATGTTTTTTTTATGGAGGAACAATGTAAAGTTGACTGATTTCCCGGGCAAATAAACATCAAGTTAAACATCAGTATGTTTCTTTTTTAGTACAATGACCTCTTTTATCAAGAAACAATACTCGAGAGCCCACCTTGACCATAACTCATAAAAAGCTCTCTCAAGCGGGTTTTTAGATTATAATATTAAGATTTCACATCTACTGTTAATGAAATTTTGGTAGGCTGCATATTTTTCACTTTGAGATGGATAGCATAATTAATATAAATTACTGTTACAAAAAAAGGTTATTTTATGGTATGCTAAAAAAGTGTTTCAACACAACATGTTGGTTCTTTTTTACTAGTATTTACCATAAATTTTTGGGGGGAAAAAAACTAAAAGCCTTTTTTCCAAAGGTGCATCTTAAAAGGGGGTCATCTTTTAATTAGCACTGTTTTTAAAGACTTGCCTAGTAAGATCAAAAAGCTACCCTCATATTTCTAGTTCATGTGTTAAATACATATTCATCTTGTTTTCTATTTTTTAGGACATGGAAAAATCTTTACAGAGTTTGAGAAGACCACCATGTGCATCTTCATGATAAAGGACACTGCAGACAAATAAAGCCCATTAGTGGGAATTGTGCTAGAGGGAGTGAGTGCTTCAGGACCTTGACAGCGTGGCTTTAGCAACATCAATGTTGTTCGGTCTAATTTATGCTCTTAACCTGCAGTACCTCACAAAGTTGTGTTTACTTTTTAAATTCGCAAAAACTGGAGTTGGATGGAGTGAACTCCTATCAAAGGGCCCCAAAAAATCAAATCTAAACTCCACCAGTGAGATGGACTGCTTTTGAATGACTGCTGAGACTGTAAGTGATAAACCCCAGAACAATTCCAGCAGTCTTCATGCAAGACACCACTGCAAAGCATAAACTGTAATCTCATTGTTGTTTAGACTGTTCCCCTTTGCCTTCTCTTGTTTCTTTATCCCTTTTTGTCTGAAATTGGCCCTTTCTGAGAACACTTTTATGAAATAAAATGATTAGAGTTACAAAATTGTATTCATTTTTCCCCTTGCAGTTACATGCAGTGTAATGTTACTTATGTTTATGATCTTGTTTACAAAAAGTTTTATGAAAGTTTATATATATTGGTGCACTATATGCATACAAAGTAATGTAAAAGTTTTTGAAAGCACAATGTTGTTTAGACGTCATTTAAATGGCGCATTGTTCAAATGATTAAATAAAGGCTTTACAGAAGGTTTTTGTGCAACACACTCAGCAGCATGTGTGCTAAACACACAAAATCTTGCTCTCTGAATGCATGCAGCGCAGATAGCCACACAAGTTATTCGAAAAAAATAAGGTTTAAATAAGATTATACTGACAAATGACCATTATCCTACAGTCCGCCTTTTCATATTTCTGACCCACACAGCAAATGCATTCTTAGGCTAAATCTCTGCGATGTTCTCTTTGAGAATGCAATTTCCAAAGTGTTATTAGAATAAATTAATTTCAAAAAATGTTATGATATGGCCTGAAACGGGCGACAGCAGAAAGCCTACACAGTAGGCTATCACCTTCAGCAACATGGTAAAAAAAGTGTATAAGATTTAATCTATAGCATCCATAACAGTTTCATCCGTAACTCATTATTGTGGTTGAAAAGAGCAAAGAATGGAGATTAGTTTTTGATCATAATAAGAATGGCCATAAGTTGGCTTTGTCCAGAAAGTTTCAAGTTAATTGCATTAATAATTAATATATGATATAACTAATGTTTTGTTTGTTTAATTTTCTTCTTAAAGCCATTACAGCATGTATGGCTATATTCATGGTGAGAACCAGTTAATCTATACACAAGTCTGTCTTATACACAATTTGGGGGTACAATTTAGAATCTTCAGTTGACCTAACCTACATGTCTTTGGGCTGTGGGAGGAAACTGGGAAAACCAAATAAACCCATGCAAAAAAAATCAAACCGGAGACGTTCTTGCTGTGAGACAACAGTGCTAACAACTGAGCCACTGTGCCACCCTATAAACAATGTTTAAAACATTATGGACATGACACAGTGTTGAACCATCCTGATGTCATAAATGTAGCCCTTATAAATCCAAAATCATCACTGCTTAGACATAAGTGAATTTATTTACTTTTTGACATTTGCATGGAATTGTCTTAATATAGTTTTGGGTACCAGACAAAACACTAGTTTTGGCTGCCAGATAAGACTTGATATTAACAGCTTTTGGGTATCGACAACCCAGCTGATGAGTTGTTCGGATACCAGACAAAACTGATATTTTCTGACAGGATTCGCATCCGTGCTAGATCTTAATTATCTGGCATGGGACTCAATCTAATAGAAGTAAACATTTACATCTGTATGTTTTTTTCTCTATTGTATAGCTGGGGCAGCCAATGTTCTCACTGCACAATATTCAAATACCTGGCTTTTGTTTGCTGAAGCAGTTCACAGCACACTTCAGAACAGCTGAAATCATCATTTAAAGGTGAGGTTGTTCTGCAACCCCATTCAGTCCCCCACTCACCCCTTCCTTTAGAGAAGCTACAGTGGTGACACAGGACAAAGATTTCGTAGTCTGGGAATGCAGAGAGTAGCCAGCAATGAGGTTTCTTTACAAAGATGAATTAAGAATTATATTTACTTTATTATTCAATAAAACAATATGCTATGTGAATATTATTGTTACATGTTCATCAATGTGTCAGTGTTTTATTGCAAGAACAACATAGTGACTAAACACGCTTTGTTTGTCCTTAAGGGCTACACTGCCATGCAAAGGCAAAGACCGTGAACTTATTGATATTTTTGGGACATTCAAGACATCATTTACTATGTGCATAAGTATCTTGAGTCAATTTCGTTGTTTTCTGAGAAAATGATGGGTCGCTCAACCGAAACTTCGAAAAGCCCAGAGAAGCCAAGGCAAAACACTGTATAACACCAGTTACCACTCTTTCAATATGTGTGGAATGCTCTAATTAAGTTGCGGTGTTCTGCCTCTGTTCAGTCGTGTGTCAAAATTAAGTTACAGTACTGGTTTTGAGTTATATGGTGCTCTGCCTTTTTTTTTACTGTCCATTAAAGTCTGCCGCATTTTAATTATGGAGTAGACTACAAATTAGATTGATCGCGATCTACCAAACAGCTCCATATAACAAAGCACTGTAAAGACTAGAGACCTTGGCAGAAATACGTAATCGTGAATAACCTTTAAAGATTTTTTTTTTCTTTTTGTAATGCAGATTATTCATCAGGCCAATGTTCCCTCTACTTGTAGCGCCAAGAGTCCATACTCTTCCACGGCTGCAGCGAGAAGAAATAATGTGCCGCGACACGCATAAATGAGTTGGGAAAGCTATTTCATGCAGTCAATGAATTGCAATGCTCGGGTAAACCGCTATAGATTGATATCAACGATAGAGTTAGAGCGTGAATCGCGGCTTTACAGTTTCATAGAAAGGGAATGATGTGCTCAAATGAGTCGCTGTTGAACCGGATATTTTAATGGTTCGTAGCCTACGAAATAGCTCAACTCGAGAGCCGACGAAACGCAATGGCATGTGAAATAAAACGTCATCATGTATTAAAGAAGAGTGGCTTGATTAAGTGCTGGAAACAGCGGATGATGGGCACAGAACGGTCACAAAACTCAGAGACATTTACAGTCACACAGGTGTAGTGTGCAAACTGTACATCATAGTTTGCATTCTATGCATCAGCAAAAAATTAAGCATATTAACAGCAGCATTTGCATTTTATACAGCTGGAGCAAAACTTAGTTTAGAGCATATGTCATCGTTCTGAGGACACAACGATAGTAAGGGACATGAAACAAGTTAAATGAAGCATTCTTGTGTATGCATTTCAACTGGTGTTCACCATATACATCGGCGTAATCTCAATGTTCACGTTCATTTTTTCTAAGTTTAATGTTTTCATCGTGATCAGTGTGTGGTTGATTTCAGCTGCACGCAACATCAGAAGCACGTGTTTATCGCACTCCTATCAATGACAGTGTTGCGGTAAAGAAGTGTTATTGCTTAAGATCACTATCTATGGTTAATGTTGTCCTGAATGAAATGCTTTATGGGTAGTTTAGTTCGGAGAAATGTGCTCATTGTGATGTATGCTCTAGCTGTGCTCTGTAGTTCAGAAAATGGAGAAAGAACGTTTATATTCTGCTTTTATTTCAATTCATTCGAGTTCATTTGTATTATTAATATATTTATATATATTACATTTTTTAAGTATGATATACAAATCATAATCCTTTTATATTCTGCTTTTTTCAGTTCAAATTCTCTAGTGTACCAACTCAGCACCGAAAGTCTCGGTCAACCTGGTTCTTGATGCACTATCCAAAGGGAATCAGATGGTGGTCAATTGCGATTTCACTTTTAACGCGTAGTTGTGTGTAATGTTGCTGTTTGAGCATAAACAATATCTGCAAAGTTACAAAGCTGAAAGTTTAGTGCAAACTGAGATATCATCTTTCAAAGAAGAGAGCTAGAGGTGCAGATAAAAATCTATTCATATATGAATCATGATTCTGTCTTCTACCATTCTAAGTGATTCATAAGTTTCAAAATCAATGTTCTAAAGCAGAGGTTCTTAATACTGTTCTCGATCCCCCTACTTTGAACATGCCTGCATCTCTCTCTCTCTCATTCAGCTCAGCTCCAACAACGAACTGTTCCAATTATACATTTATTTTCACATAGCTATGAGAAGCATTAAACATGGACGCACGTGCAGTTGCCGTGCTGTATTAAAGCATCAATCAAGATAAAACTGTATATTAAAAGCTAACATAGCAGTAGCATTTACAAATAACAGTGTATCTAAAAGTATGAGACAACAACAAACAAAAAAAACATAGGCCTACCATTAAAAGCCGTGCTTGCACAGGTTCTGCACAAACCTCTTGAATAATAACTTCTGCTCCTCATACGGGCTCAAACTGATGAGCGATTTTGAAATTAACACTAAGAAAAATAATTGCTATATAACTATTGTTTATTGATAGGTCATGTTATCTTACAAATGGAATCTTATTGTAAAGTGTTTTCAATAGGCTCCCACAGTTTCTATGTATTTGATATACACTTGACTTAAAATATATGGAATCTTATCTAAATTTATTATAAAAGCTGAGGTTTGTTATTTACTAAAATTATATTTTAGCTGTTGTTAATGATCTAATGTTGCATTTGGTCAGACTCAGCCATTGCTTTACTTAAGTATATTATATTTTCCTTTTACAGCTACGGACTGAGGAAGATCATGAAACACACCAGCAAACCCAAAACAGACAACAGTTTACAGTTCGGTAGCAGCATAAATATGACAAAACTTTTGGGTGAAACTTGTTTACTTTTTTCCGATCTTTTATTACTTGGGGAAAAAACCTTGAAACACAACTAAACAAGTATAAAGAATTGCATTGTTTTTTGTATTTTATTTTATTTTAATAAAAATTATGTTTTTAATTAGCATGTTTTTGTGTTAATGCTTTGGTACCGTGGATTTTCACTGGTATTGGTACAGAATAGAGCCCTGCACGGCCTCAAATTAGGCCCTAGCCGAGACGCCGGGCCCCCTAGCCTGGCCCCCTGTCCGACAGCTTATCGGGAATTAGGGCCCAAAGCCCGCCTTTTTTCCCTACTCCCTAAACAGCTTATACTCTGTTTCAATCAAAATAGTTCAGTTTTGTATGCAATAGCAAAGTGATTATATTTAATTTCGTTTTTATTAAGTTAATTCAGAAAAATGTTTGGAGAATTTTTGTTCATTAAATGTAAGTTTTCATTTTTTAAAGTAATGACCAAACGGCCAGCGGCAGACAGTGAGCCTATGTTTGAACAATTTAGCCTTCTCAAATCATCATGACTTGCCTAAAATAAAATCTATGCATATAAAACAGTTCAAGCATATAACAATGTTTAACCATTAAACCTAGATAAATGTCTTATATCCAAGTTTGTGGGAGACGCTTTGCAGGACATGGAGCCTTAAAAGGGAGGCGCCAGTGCGATCACTTGCATTTTTTTCAGTGGTTTGCTCATAAAGGTAAGAGTAAAGAGTCTGCTTTTATTTGTGTGCACTCACAATATCAACCAACATTGTGCTTTTATAAAATAAAGAAAACAAACATGATGCACTTTCTGCCGCCTTGTCTTTAAAAGGATCAGCCTACAAAATGAACCAACTCAGCAATAACATGCCTCACAGGCATGATAAATATATCATAGAAAGCTTTAAATGACACTTAACGAAATAAAACAAATCAAAAACAAAAACTCTTTCATTACAGTCATAATTTGTAAAGATGCACTTCTAAAACAGGCGTATGTGGAGATGGTGAGTCAGGATCAACAAGCAGAAAACACTATTTATTAGTAAATAATTCAAATATCTCCTTACTGTTTGTCCCCCGTCAGATTCACATGGTAATTTCTTTGCCGAGTGCTTTGGCAGCTTTTGCTCATTTGTGTATTTGCATGCAGAATTGTTCACCTGCACTGACGGCACGAACCATACTACTGCTAGTGGGACAGTAAACACCGTCGAGCGCTTTTTGACAGTCCGTAGCACGATCTCGTTGTTTTCCCCCAGCGGCAATTTCTTAAGTTTTTCATCACTAATTGATAGATATCTAAAACATAATAAATAGAAGCCTATAACAGTCCCGCCTGCATCTGAACTATGCGGGAAAAATTTGGCCCCAGCCCGCCCAAAGGGGCTAAAAAATCAGGGGCCCCTTGGGCCCGGGCTGAACTGTAGGGGTCTAGTACCGGTACAGAAATGTTGGTACCCGGACAATGCTATCCGCCTCATCATGCACCCACCATGAATTAACAGTTGTTACGCCACCGCTTGGACTGATGAAGTGAAAATAACAGCAGATATCAAATGACTAAATTACAATATTTGCTCAGGTGGATCCGGGGTCCAACATATATCCATTTGTTATGTCATTCACATAGTGCACGCCACTTAGAGTTAAGCCAGTCGACGGTAGCCCAGGCACACATAGTCATAGGCCACCCATTGTTAAGCCAGCAGGTGGTAGCCCAGGCTCACATAGTCATAGGCCACTAGAGTTAACCCAGTTGGTGATGTAGCCAAGGCTCACATAGTCATAGTCCATTAAGCCTGTCAGCATGGTAGCCCAGGTACACATAGATAATACAGGGGTTCACATGGCACAGCAGTATATCCTATATCCCTCACAGCAGCATTTTGGGGGGTTTATTGGCAGAAAAGAAGTCTCGGTACTTTCTCTGCTGCAGCAGCAGCAGGGGAGCAGATCTATTCTGCCAAGATCAAATACATTAAACATTGTCATGTACTTTAACCTTGTCAACCCCTTCTGAGAGTTGTCATGACAGAAATACAGAGTTCGGGCATGTAAATGTCAATTTTATTTATATAGCACCTTTTCCCACAACACATTTGACCAATGTGTTTTACTTTCACACAATTTCCCAACAGAAAAAGAAAAAAAGAAAAATTTAAAAAAAATTAAATTTAAAAAAAAAGTACCACAGCCTTTTAAAAAATAATTTAAATCATGGAAAAAACACAGTGCTTCAGCCAAAAATAAAAGTTTGTCAAACAGATAGGTTTTTA
This sequence comes from Cyprinus carpio, assembly GCF_018340385.1. Taxonomy (NCBI): domain Eukaryota; kingdom Metazoa; phylum Chordata; class Actinopteri; order Cypriniformes; family Cyprinidae; genus Cyprinus; species Cyprinus carpio. Next base: position 5,105,910 of record NC_056598.1, read on the forward strand.
ATCTTGATTTAAAAAAATGAACACAGAGGGAGCTAATCAATAGAAGAGGGCAACCATTCCAAAGTCTTGGGGAGGGTTTGAAAACGCACGACGCCTTTTTTTGGACTTAAAATTGCCTTTGGTTTTAAACAATAGTCTCGGGGTTTGAAGCCCGGGAAAATCTTGTTTCACCCGCTCAATTAAAAGTTCAGATATATACGGGGCCATACCATAGTGATTTTAAACACGACAAATAAAATTTTAAAAATCAACTCAAAGCGACAGGCACCAGTGAAAAAGACTGAAAAACGGGAGGATATGATCCCCCACGAGACCTGGTCAGAAATTTTGGGCTCCCGGCTCTGAACCAGTTTAAACGAAAGAGCTGTTTGACTAATCCCAGCTGCAAAAGTGAGTTAAAAAAGTAATCCAATCGGGAGGTAAAAAAGATGTATCATTTTTTTCGGTTTTTAAAAGATAGGAAAGTTTTTACTTTAACAAAAACCCCCAATTTGGGAAAAAGGGAAGATTTAACCACAGTATTAATCTGTTATCAAATTTAATTTGCTCATCAAATACAACCCCCAAAATTTTTTTACATGTTGTTAACAACGGTGATAACTCCCCCAAAATTTGGGAATTGTAGAAGCCAGAAACAGAGGGTTTAAAAAAAAATCAATTTTTTTTTGCTCTCATTAAAATTTTAAAAAAGTTTAGAGACAACCTTTTTCTTTACATCACTAAAAACCAAGCAAAGTGCATTCAGTCCATCCAGTGCATTCCGTTTTTTAGAGGCAGAAAAACTTGATGGGGTCCCCATAGCAATGGAACGATAGCCCATATTTTTGGAAGATAGAGCCAAGGGGGGAGCAAAAGAGAGAGAAAAGAAAGGGGTTTAAAATTTGGGACCCTTTGGGGGAACTCCACAGGTTATCGAGTTTTTTACTTGAGGTATGATCCCCCCAACCCCCAAAAAGGTCCTATTTGTAAAGATGGGATTTTAAAACCACTGCAGGGCCCCGCCAGTAATCCCGGGCACAAATTCCAGTCGACGGAAGTACAGCATGATCGAAGTATAAAAATGCACCCGTGAGTTTCAAAAGAGAAAAACCGATAGTTGCCGGAGTCACATGTTAACAGTATATCTTTTTGAAACTTTCAGCAGTGAGTCCCCAGTAGAGGTAAAGTTTTAAACCCAGTTTGGGAAAACCCTCAAGATCAAATTTTCAGCCATAAAAGATTGAAATTTATCAAAACCCGATTTCTCAAAAATTTTAAAATGAAAGACAAATTAGAGATGGGCCTAAAATTTGTCAGAATAGTAGGATCCATACCCTTTTTTTTAAGCAGAGGGCTTAAAAACAGTTGCATTTTTTCTGAATTTGAAAAGTACCTGTTTGTAAAACAGCATTTATCAAAGACAGAAGATTTTGAACAACCAAAATCTATAACTTGTTTAAAAAGAAGAGAGGGGCATTACATCAGTTGGGGGAACCAGATGCTTTCAGGTGATCCACTATTTTATCAGATGGTTATCTGTAACAGGAGAAAAACAACAAAAAAAAAGGTCACATCTAGATAGATTAAAAGGGGAATAAAACGGGGTTTACCCCCATTTTTAAACCCCCCTCGGGAGTCTAAGGGTTTTTTTGGGGGGCCTGAGGTTTTGTCATGCCCTGACATTTGTGTTTTTTTCAGTTTCTTATAAATTTTCCAAATGGCTAAAGTCTAATTCACTGTAATCAGCACAAAACTAGGCTATAATAATATGTGAGCACCATGTATGTACATGATTGTGTTTTTGAGAAAAAAAAAAAATGTTATCGTGGTTGGTGAAAAACTAAAAATGTTAAATCGCAGATAAGGCAATGAAAACACATACAGAAGAAATTGGTTCCCCAGGAATTTTGAGAACTGGGCTTGTAGCCTAGAATTTTTTTTTTCTAAATGATGTGAAAATCCATCTGTTTGCTGCTTTAAGAAAAACCAATGATATTGATTTTAAAATTTTCTAAGACACTTTTTGTTGGTTAAAAGTCCTTATGCGCAGGATTGTAAGCGTCAACTATCCATGAATTCACACCTGATGGGAAGACAAAGGCCTGCATAATGAGCTTGAGATTGAGACCCATGAGTCACCTTTATCACTGAGAGGGATGAGTTAAGAAGAAGAAAGAATGTGAGGACAAAATAAATGTATATTAATTTATGTTTGTAGTTTATTTAGAATATATTTAGTATCCCAACAACCATAATGTACTAATATTCACTTGTGAGTTGACAGTTACAAAACAGTTTAGTAAGGAAAAAATCATACGCTGACTTTCAAACTGAAAATTTTTTGCATCATTACTCCAGTCAAACCAAGTCCTTCCAGGCAATCCTTGTGTTAACAATCTTATTTTCTACAAAACAATTTTTTATTGTATTATTATCATTGTGTGTGTGTGTGTGTGTGTGTAATGTTGAGAAAGAGCTGAGAATATTTTTTTTAGGTTTTTAGGGGATAAATTGAAAGAACAGCAATGATTGTTACATTTGTTACAGTTATTTATTGTTACATTTATATTATTTGGCATCAAGCTTTTTGAATGGTACTAGTAGTGTATATTGTTGTGAAACTTTATAATATTTCACTTGATTATACATTTAGTCAGGAATTATAGTTTGGAAAAAGTCTTTGGAAAAAGTCTAACTAGTAAAATGTTTACGTTATGTGAGAAAACTAGTACAAGTATATATAAATAAATAAAAAGAGAGACTTACTCATGTTTATGATCTCTGCTGAATAAAGCACTTCATTCTTCTTTTTTTGAGGAAATCCAAATCTCAAACCCCCAAACCCCATCACATCTTTTTTTTGGGGAATTATGCCCCTTTTTCCTCCATCAGGGCAAACAGTAAAATAATAAAAACTTTAAAAGCCCCCGCTATGCATCTTTTGTGTGGGCGGATTCAAAACCCCGCTTCAGTGAAAATTTGAAACTTCAAAGGGCCCGCCAGGGGCGATTACAAGATAATGAAGGGAGACGGAAAAACGGAAAATCGCTTTGTTTTCAAAATGGATTTTCTTTTCACAGAATAGGCCCGAGCACTTGTTTAGTTTAAAAGAGACATGTCAGGCTTTTTATAGATATCTCCCTCATGTCTTTTGTGTTGAGTATTCACTGAGTTACAGTTCATTTTAATGGGCGATTTTATCTGAAGATCAGCCCTTTTAACAAAGGCCGCAGACAGCACCCCTTTTTTTGTTATCTTTTATTTTTATAATGCACAAAGTTTTTTTGTTATTATGTCTGTATAAAAAAAGGGGGAGACCCTTTTCAGATTATATTGGCAAGGCTGCTGTATTGTATATTGTAATTGCAAGTATTCTGTATAGCATAGTTTTGATTGAAATAATTGAGATCCCATAGCTTTGCATGAAAAAGATTATACTCCAGAGGGTTTATTCGTGTGTCTTCTCCAGAAAGAAACAAAGAAACTTCACAGGAAACCCAAAGACACTTCTATATCAAGACCAGTAAACGGTTTATGGTGGAATTTTTAACATTAAACAGAGTTTTGGTTTTTGGGCAGTTCTTGTTTATAATGTCAGTGAAATAAATTGATCTTGCCGCCCCTGGGTTTCTTGGGTATTGAGTTAGTGAGGCCCCCGAACATTTGATTTAAACCCGGGAAATCGTCCTTCCTCCATTTTCGCCTTTAAATCTTCTGCAAAACCCCCAAAAGTGCGAAATTGTGCCCCAAAACCAAGGTCAATTTTGTTTTTGGAGATGAGTCTTTTAAAAGGGGCCACTTGGTCCAAAGCATGAACACAGGTTTGGGGTTAAAAATGTGGGAAATAAAACCCTTTAGCACTTGAATCGGGGGTTTAGAACGCCACTTTGTAGCAAACCCCACTAAAGGCTGAGCCGGGTTTCTGGTAGCTGATGTGATAAGTCATGATTTGGGGAAATGGGAAAAATCGGGGGTAACAGTTTTGTTAAAAGTTGGAAAAGTGAAAAATAATAGTCTGTGGTCAGGGGAAACCATTTTCACACACCTCTAGTTCATTCAGAAAAGCGCCCTAGTTAGCACCAAATCCAGTGTATGGCCATGCTGATGAAAATTAAGAAATTTATTAAAGGGCCGATCAAAAAGCATTTAGCAGATTGATAAATTCCCTTTTCTAAGGAATCTGCTGCACAACAGAAAATGAACATTAAAGTCCCCAACAATCATTATTTTTCATATTTTTTCAACCAAATTTCCCAAAAAATCAGCAAAATCCTTCAGAAAATTTAATTAGGTTTTGGGGGGCGAAAATCAGTAAAAAAAAACAGGGTCGCATAGTTCCCGAGTAAAAAAACTGTAGCCCCAAAGCTTTGGTATTTCCCTTTTAAACCACCGGGAAAGGCAGGAAAAAATGTCTTTTTAAATACAGGGGTTTTACCACCACCCGGTTTCCCCGAAAGGTGAATTTTAAAAAAAAAAGAGTTTGACGAACCATTTCAGAAAAGGCGCCAAACCCCCGGGGTAATCCATGTTTCAGTCAAAAAGAGAAGGTCAAATTTAAACAGAAAAAGTCATTTATAAAAAAGTCTTTTTCACCACCGGGCTAATCAAACCCACTGAGCAGCGGAAGTTCAGGAGAGGCCCCGGGGTTGTTCGCATGAAACTCTAGATGGCACAGTTGATAGGTCAACCAACGTCCTAATACTCATCACATTGCACAGCTGATTGTTTTTTTTTTCTTGTATCAGTAGCCAATGAGCTCATGCCCAAAATTCAAATACCTGGCTTTTTTTTTGCTGTAGCGTTTTAGCAACAGAAACCCTCCCTCAGATCAGTGCCAAAGGGGTTTATATGATGCATTTCAATTTTCTTTTTTTTTGGAGTGTAACAAAATCTTGGTGCATAGAGAAGATATGTAAAGTTAAAGACTAAAGTCTCAAATCCAAAGAGATATTCTTATAAAAAATAAGAGTCAAACACCTCCCAAAAAAAGCTCATTCTAACACGCCCCACTGTATCCATCACATGTGGGGAAAATTTTCATAACACCGGCAAATGTTCCGCAAAAGAAAGAAGGGATTTTATTCTTGCTGTTTCCACCACTGACATGTTGTGGAGCGCTGTGTGTTTCGTTTGGGAAAACAAACTCTTTGTTTGGGATTCCAAAAGAGGACACAACTAATTTAGTGGTTTAGTATTTAGAACACTGTTCCAGAACAGTTCAACCCAAATATTCAATTGTGCTGCACATTTTATGGAGGATGAGGACAGTTTTGAACCAGTAGCCTACAATCGCCTGTGGCATAAAGGCTGTTTCACTTTGCAAAGGGCAGTCTGGCGCTTCTTGGGATCAAATTTTGATTTTAAATTGACAACAGTTTTGAGCAGTGTAACGAAGATTAGTTTGCTGTTTGTAGCTCCACCAAAATGCAACATGGTTTTATATTTACGCAGCCGATACAAAGCGAAAGGACAGGGAAGTCATTATGCTGTTCGATTCAAATTTTTTGGAATCGACCATTCCTGGTTCGGGAATTGATGGGATTTGTTTCCCCAAAAATTTAAATTTCCCTCACTGTTTTTTTCAATTTTTTCGATTCTTTTTTTTTTTTAGTTTGAAGAAACCAATCATACCATGACTGCAGGAAAAAGGGTTGTAAAAAGTACCCTTTCCCCATAATATGATGCTTTATTTGTAAAAAAATAAAAAAAAAACAATACTTTAAATTGTAATTTTGTCTTTTTGCCAAATTAGTCACACCCACAGATCAGCAGGGGCGGTTTATATGAATGGAACAAGACGAATTTCTAAAATAAATGTGCACAGTTCAGCTGAAAATGAAGTTTACTTTGACTATATCTTTACAAAATTAACAAATTGTACACTGAAACTAAATCAGAATATTAACATAACTGACAGAGCTTGTGAATTATCTGTCAATATAACTGACAGAGCTTGTGAATTATCTGACTGATCTATGCGGGCGTTTTTTTTAAATTCATTGGCTGATAGAAATTTTTTGAATCGGGAAACTAATCAGATTTTTAATCACTTTTAGCACATGGGAGGCAAAGGGTAATAAAAATATAAAAATGAAAATAATCTTTAATCTCACAACTTTTGTAATTATGGCTTTTAGCGAGCATGAGGGAAGTGAATGGTGCTTCTCAAACAGAAGGCTGCATCCTAAAATTCAGATGATCTCAGTACGACTATTTCTTTAAATGTGTGCAGCCTTCGTAGTATGCAGCCTTCCATTTGAGAGGCAGCCATAGATAAGCTTTGTTGAACTGAAAAAGCCTCTGAATGAGGAGTTGATTCCCCTTGATGGGATTGTTTCCCAAACCCTTTGAATCACTCAACCCAAAAAATCGATTATTTTGAATCGATTCGCCCCTAGCGGGCATAAAAAATCTTGGGAAAACACAACGGTTACAGTAACACAAAACCCACAAACAACCCTGACTGGGATATTTGGGAATCCTTACAGGGGCGGGAAAAAACAAATAACATGTTCTCGATTCAAAAGGGACATGGTTGCAGCTTCAAGGTACTGTTACTTTACAGTAAAAAAACTTTTTTACCAAAAAAACAGAGAAAAGAGAGTTGACTGATGGGATGATCAATGATTTTGGGGTCCGAGCACCACTGACAAACATTGATCTTGTAAAATGTGGGTGACGCCAAAAGTCCCCACGGGATCCGATTTAAAAGGAAAGTAAAAAGGCACCGTCAAAAAACAAAATGCCCCACTATTTAAAAATTTGGCCCCTGATGCCTGCAGTTTATATACAGAATAATTACCCAATGACATAATTGTAACAGAAGATATTGTTTTTTTTTTTCTTTTATCTTTTTCCTTTTAAAAAGGAAATGTCCTACTTATGAGCAGTTAATTTATGCTAATCAAATGACTGTTATGTTAATAAATGCTGTCATTGGGTTTTGTTTTTTACATTAATATGTTTAGCCTACAATCATTATATGGCGAGTTAAGGGCCTTTTTCTGAAATTTAAAAAGTTTATCATACAGATTGAAAGAGTGAATGCCTCTCCCCTCTCTCTCAGTTTAAGGGTGTTTTGGGATGCATGCATGTGATTTTTGAATAATAATCAAATAATACCCGCAATTTTAATATTATTTTTGCTTGGAATGCCCATCTCTAGTTTAAATCTACAAAAGAGTAAATCATTGAGCTGCTTCACTCCGGATTGTCAGGATCATTTCCTGTGAGATTCAGCTCTATAAGGTTGTGGAAGGGTTTGATCTCAGAGCTGAAAGCCCGAGCGTTTATGTACCTTCTTCTGTGACAAGACTGCAGTCTGAAAGTCTAAAACAGGAATGAAAATGTAACATTCAGATGAATTAATCAGTCAATTCTTTAAAAATCCCTTGTTCCTTTAACAAATTAATAATAATAAAATAAATAAATAAACATAACCCATGACTTAATATGGAACAAACAAAAGGCCCAGAGACCTTTAATAATACCGCTAGACAGAAACTCACCCAATTTTCCTCAAGTTTACGTTCCCCTTCAATCCATCCGAGAGCAGCTTAACCCGAGAGCAGCTTAACCACAAAACTCCTGAATCATGCAAATTATTATTGCTCAGGTCAAGATCCTTCAGACAGCTGGAGGCTGACTACTAAGAACTGAAGCAAAAGCTGAACAGCATTTCCTCAGTTAACGCACACTTACTGAGCCTGAAAAAAAGATACTTTAATTAGTGTCCCTATATATTGCATTACATGTAAAACAAAAGTAAAACATGAACAAAAAATATTTAAAAATGAATCATTTTTTTATATTGTTCATATTTCTCAAATTTACTCATCATTAAGCCTTTAAATGTACATATATATTAAAACGCACATTGTTTAGTCACATAATTTGTAAGGTCTAATGATGAGCCTCTTTTGATATATATTGACAATGTGAGCAAATGCATCATTTAGGTGTTTTGTTTTTACCTTAGTAAATTGTCTTAGTAAATTTTACCTTAGTAGCTCCATTCACACTTTACATTCTCCAGTCCAGTGCAGAGGGCAGTTTCACTCCTGAATCCTGTAGATTATTATTGTTCATGTTCAGCTCTTTTAGACTGGTAGCTGATCCAAGAATTGAGGATAGAGCTAAACAGCTTTTGTCTGTTTAAATTGCAATCATTTAACCTATAAGGAAAATTTAATCATAATATTTGGTAAATACAAAACATATTGTAAATCCAAAAAGAATAATATTTTTCTGTCTAAACCTTAAATACATTGTGAGGCTCATAGATCAGTAATTTTCAGACAGTGATATTTGCTAATAAACAATTTAAAAAACAAACAAGTTTATGGTTAAATGTGTATATATATATATATACTATATAATATATATATATATATATATATATATATATATATGATATATATATAAAAACCAATAATCTAATAATCTGCAAACTGCAAACCCTGGATGCTATGACAACAAGCATGATGAATGTATATAAGTAGCTTATGCTATAAATTACATTAAAAAATAGTCTAAAAACAAAACTGCTTGCCCAATGATTTAAAGTCATTTAATTAAGAATGATAAAGAAAAAACAAAAACACAGACTAAATGTTAACTGGTAACAAATTTTTTTTTTTTTTTTTTTTTAAAATTTACTCAAATCTAGTAATTATATTTATGCCCATTACAATGGTCTATTTACAGTTAACCATTCCGTTCCCCTGTACAATTTAATTAAGTTTCATGTAGTCCATTTTAAAACCTAACATTCATCATCTTAGAAAAAAAATGCATATTTTAGTTAGAATTATTGCACTAGGCACTCACAGTTCCTAATCTGCTCTACTTGTTTGATGTGCATGTGTGTGTTCTCTATCGATTAAAATGAAGTCTGTGAAATTCACCAACAAAGTCTTGCTGCTTTCAGTGTAAGAACTTTTATGCAAAATGCATAAATAACTTGCAGGAATTTTTCCGAAATTTTACATCTAACATATAACTGCAAGTGTATGTAAGTTAATTACACATGAGGGAAAAAGAAATCGCCAAATGCATTATACAGCACACAATCTCCTGCCAAGAGCAACCTGCCAGGCTCCATGTTTCATCCCTATGTTTTTATGTTTTATATTTTATTATTTTACATAATATAAAGCATTCTTTCTCACATAATATTCAGCAGTGAAACTATAATAGAAAAGAATAACTTTGGCATGTTGTTAAATACAATTAATTTTTGCAGGCGGTATAAATGATTCAGAAAATGAATTATGGAGGGTTATTGATAAATGTTGTTTCTTTTTAAATGAGTGCAAAATGTGACAAATTACTAACAAAGCTTTTTTGGAGGTTTTTATGACTGGTGATAGTCGAATGAGACACTCGTCTGTTTCTTGAATTTCTGAAGTTCAAAACTGGCCTCCTCCATCTCCTCCTCTGATGTCAAACAACACAAAGGCCAAAGCAGACCACTGGCAGGGAGAAAGATCAGAAGGATGACAGACTTCCTTCTCTGAGGTTGTTTTGAATCTCTTTCACCAGAGTTTGGGTCGTTCATTTCATTCAGACAGTAAAACAGATTGATGGACCTATCTGGAAAAACAAATTAGCTTCTAATTTCTGCTTTGATGTTACTGAACTATTTCCTTTGTGCTCTGGTCATCTCGTCTTGCTTTGTCAACAACGACCTCGTAAGAGTGTTTTTTTAGACTCAAGTGACAACCGAGAAGGAAGCGAGAGGAAAAGGTCCAGGTGTCCATTGTCACTTCTCTCAAGTGCCTTGTCCACCGCAGTCTTGAGCAAATCAATCATGGTGTCATTTTGGTTTTCATGTTCTGTAGACTATCTTGAACTAAATGCATTTTTTCTCCTTGTGATGTCTAGAAACAGATGTGCATATAAGGGCCGCAATAAAACTCTTGGATGCTCATGTGAACCAAAGCAGTACAGTAGTGAGTACCAATAATGATTTCCTGTTTTCCTCCTTAAAGATCTGGGTACACCATGCGTTGAATAAACTGATGCTTTAGAGACGTCAATACCACAGGCTTCCAGGTCTTTATCATAGAAGATCAGGTTTTTTCTTTCTAGCTTGAATGAAATGCCAGTTTCCCTAGTTGACAGAATGGCATATCTCTTTATCCCAGGGAAACATCAGGCATGTATTCGCCATCATAGCTTTCGTCTACTCTGTAGCATCTGAAAAACGGAGAAAGTATGTGTACATGTTTGTGTCAGAGTCTTGGGAGTGTCTTCAGTATTTGTTTCCTTGGACGGCATCAATTCATCACACTGATCTATTTTTCATATTTCATCCCCCCCATTCCCCCCCCCTCTCCTTTCCCCCTTCCTCCCCAAAGGTTCTGTAGAAACAGTGGCTGAAATCCATAGCAGAAGACTGGATGTGGCAACATGATAAAGAGCACTCTTTTGATTGTTTAATATGATCAATTTTGATTTCTTTGGCCTGATTCTCATCCGTGAAATCGTTTTTTTTGACCGTGTCTTCTCCTCCGGTTTGTGCACTCATTGAAACCCTCTGACCCTCTGTTACACGGGTCACAACATACTCAGTTAGGAATCTTAGGAATCTTACTGGCAGCTGCTGGTCTGGTGGTGATCCAGATCTGCGCAGAAGGAAGCAGACTTTCCCCTTGATGAGGTTTTGTCCGGAGAACATCTTAGAAGAATGTTGAGGATAGAAATCACCATGTCTCCTTTTCCGTAAAGTTTAGAGAACGACGGCATTCCATCCAATCCATTAAGGAGAACAGGACTTTAAATTTCTCATTTTGAAGGTTTGTCCTTTGTATCGGGAAAAAACTGTACTTATGAGACTCAATCAAACTTGGTTTTTCTTGCCTTTAAGTCATCTGTCCGGAATGGGCAAGAGGAAATATGAAGCTGATATCTGATTTTTCTTTTCTTCAGCCCACCAGAATAAATTTGAACAGAGAGGATTTTCCCGATGCCAGCAACTCCTTGTCGTACAGTTCTGATTGCTGTCTTGTACTCAAACAAATTGGCATTCAACCTAGTATCTCTTGGCGTTTCGCGACCGCTTGGGAAGGAGCTGTCAAGCTGTCTTACCTCATGTTCAGTATTGACCTGTTCACGAAAAAAAAAAACCTGAGTGATATAGAGATCTGTATAGATGTTATTCAGAAGTGCCGGAAGTGTACCTTTGCAATTCCTTCAAACACACATTGATACTTCTTCTTTAGGCTACATTTTAGCTGATGAATGAAGAAGAGCTCATCTAAACAACAGAAGAAATATACAGATATGTTTTATCGAAATGTTCTTCCCTGAACATAGGTAACCAATATATTAGATTGGATCTCTCTTACCTTCTAGAGTATCAGCGGCTTCATTTTTTGTATCTCTCTCAGAAGCAGAGTGTGTGAGATAAGAGCTGCTTCTTTGATCTGCATCTTTTCTCATTAAAGTCCCCTTCACAAGAAGTTTTGTATTGAACTCTTTTTGTAATATTTTCTTAAATTTACCAGTTCATTTCAGAAATTGAATTATTTTCTCTCAGGAGTCCTACAAACAAAGCCAAAAAAGAATACATAACAACAATAACAATAACTTATTTAGAATTATAAAACCTTAAGAAAATATGATTTTCTACCTGGAAGATCCACAGAAGATTGTCTAAAAAATTTTTCTTGTGGTTCCTGTGAGTCAAAGGGTTTTTAAACCCCTGATGTCTCATATTTTGAAGTCTAAAAACAAATAAAGAAAAAAAAAATTTTGTGTTTCAGAATAAACTATCACAGAAATCTCTTTTAAACATTTTAGAAAATTTAAAAAAGGGAAAAATTTTTTGGGTGCTGTAAAAAATTTTAAAACAAAAAATGTTCATAATAAGTATTTACTTTTTTTATTTTGTTTATGTAAGACCAAAAGTAAAAAACATGAAATATTTTTTTGGGTTTGGGCCCTTTTTTCCCCCTGAATTTTGGCATTTGCTGAATGGTCCTCTTCACAGAAAAGGAACTGGTCCTTTTGAGCCTGTTCTTCCCTGACAAAAAAAACAAAAAAATATAAAAATGAACATATCTACAGGCGATAAAAGATATACGGGTCGGTTTAAAAAGTTCTAATGTAAAAATGGTATTTAAATGCATTCCTTTTTTTTCCTTCATCACTATGGATGGGTTTCTGTTGGTTGGTTTCCTTTTTTCCATGGTAGAATTAAATTTTAATTTTGAATTAAAATTGTTTTTTTTAAATTCAAACTAAAATAAGCCCCAGACCAGGTTCAATAAAGGTTCAGTCATTTATGGTTTTCTCAGTCAGGTTACATCACATGTACCACATTGAAAAATAATGAAAAAAATACTGTAAAACCACAGGGAAATCCCTTTTTTGGTAGATTATGTTTTTTTTTTCACTGATGTAGCTTTTGTTTTTCTTTCATTAGATTTAACATATGGGGAAAATAAGTATTTGACACATAAACATTTTTTAATCAGAAAGGGGATTTCCCAAAAAGGGGCTTTTTGGCCAAAAATTTCCACCAGATGAAAACCATCAAAAAATTGAATTCATACAAAGAAAATAAAGAACATTTAAGTATACAAGTTGAGTCATAATAAATAAAATTGAAATGACACGGGGGAATAAGTATTGAAAAATGAAGATAACAAGGTGCAAAATGGCATAGAAAGCCAAGAGATCACCTGAAATCTTCAGTATTGAGAGAGAAAACCCTCCCCCTTTATCAATTTACTAATTGATATCAGCTGCTTTAGCCCCTAATTGATGGCCTAAAAAAGGCTTCTCATTACCAGGGGGCACACGGAAAAGACTTAATGATGGGAAAAAGCAAAGACTCTCTAAAGGTTTTTTAAATCTTACCCGTTGAAAAGCTTTTTTGATGGGAATGGTTATAGGTGCTTTTCCCAGAATGCTGAATGTTCCTTTGAGCACTTTTAAGGGGCCATTATCCGGAAAAGGAAAAAACATCAGTTCACCCCCAGGCCCCGATCAGGTGCTCCCTTAAAAATCCTGTCCGAGGGGGTTTAAAGGAAAATCAGGAGGGGTTCTCCAAAAGCCAAAAAACCACTCAGGCAGAACTTCAGGGAAAACCTTGCATCAAACGGGGACTGTTGTTTTAAAAAAAAACTACAAACAATGCACTGAACCGCCTGGCATCCATGCAGCTCACCTGAAGGGGCTCCATTGCTGAACAAAAAACATGTTGAGGCTTTTGGTTAAAATTTTGAAAGAGCATTTGGAAAGCCTTTGGGTTATTGGGGGACTACAGTATATGGGCAGATGAAAGTAAAATGAAGCTGAAAATGAATATAGGGGGGGACATTTTCCCGCAAAGACAATGATCCCAAACACAAGGCCAAGGGGAAAAGTGGTTTCCAAAAAAGAAAAAACAAGTTGCTTGAATGGCCCAGTCAATCACCTGACCCCAAATCCCCTAGAAAATCTATGGAAGAACTTAAGATCAAAGTTCATAAAAGAGGCCCAAAGACTGATTTGGGTATTTTGTGTGTGTGGAAAGAATGGGCCCAGAATCACTCCTGAGCAATGCAGATGACTGGTCTCTCCATGCAAAACGTCTAAAGCTGTAATCACCAACAAAGGCTTTTCTACAAAGTATTAAATAAAGTTTGTTCAATACTTATTCCCTGTGTCATTTCAATTTATTTATTATGACTCAACTTTGTATACTCTTAAATGTTCTTGATTTCTTTGTATGAATTCAATGTTTTGGTTTGATGGCTGATTCTGCTACAATTTTGTGTCAATAGCCCACTTAGAAATCCCCTTACTGATAAAAATGCTGATGTGTCAAATACTTATTTTCCCCGCTGTAATCACAAACCCCCTCACCTATCTAAGTGAACAATTTTGTGTCAATAGCCCACTTAGAAATCCCCTCCCCCTGGTTACTATGTCCCTTCTAGGTTACCTCAGCCAGACCAGATAAACTTTATGACCTAATGGCATGTTGAGAGTTCTCCATCTCACCACCTTTATTCAATGTAAAGACTAATAGTACCCCCAAAAATGACCCTTTCTAGTGAATTCAAAAAAAATTACTGTTATTCTTTAATATAACGGATAGTTTCAGTCCTTGATTCTGATTGGTTGAGGCCGCTCAAAGCTGTTTGTAAATTACTCTCTACAAACATACACACCTTTGTTTATGCCCTTTGTGTTGCTTTCGCCAACCCACTTTTAATGGAAGCACAAATGTTTCACGAGGAACTGCATTATTTGGTTGAATTAGAATTAAGATTTACAGTTGTTTTTATATTTGTGAAATCTTGCTACATATATGGAAATAACCAATTTTATAAATGGTTTACAGTGAATCTATAACAGCCTGTGGGGTTTTTGTCATAACGCCAACTTATAGCTATTTTTAAATTCCTGTAAACCAAGGCTTCTCAGGCTTATTGTTTTAGAAATATTGTCTTTTGTATTGTATACCGTTTTATGCATGTAAGTTATTATAGATCACTAGTTAGTATAAGCCTCCACCTATGCATGTAGTTTTTTTTTTTTTTAATTCCTTATTTTGATGATCTAAATGATGTTAAAATGACGGTGTATTTTATATGTTGATACATATTATTGTTATTAGTGTTTTTAGTATTTTTAGTAGTTTTTGCATAATCACGTATACTTGCGGTATACATTGAAATTATAGTGATAGTGTAATAAACTTTCCCTCCAAAAGGTTCAAGACTACCTATTGCCTCTTTGAATCCCCCGCAGGTGTGGACATGAGGTGGCTCTTTGACCCCCGAGAGGTGTGACATAGATCACATCAGTGGCCCGCATGTCCAGTCTGCAGTTCTTTTATGGACACTTTTTCTGTATCATCGGCTTTATACAAAATAGTCACTTCAGTGACGGCTCTGCAACCGTTTTGTGTGTTTTTGTTAGCGTTTGTGCTGTCTTTAGTTATATTCCTGCACCGTCAGTTTCACCGAAAGGAGACCGAATTGCTGGACATTTGGCACCTCATATCTCCCGATATATTATCGGTTTTCAACTATTCTGATGATGTTTGTGCTGGACGTTTTCGCCTAATGCGGCAGCTGGCGCTTCGATCATGCGCCTTCAAGACGAGAGGAAAGACGAGGAAAGAGAAGCTGGTGCACTCTAGCGCGGAAACTCCTCAGGAAACCACTTTGATTCCAACATGCGTTGTCTTTGAAGCAACTGCAATCCAGCAAAATCATTCGCTCTCTGCCCAGCCAAACGTGATTGAACCCCCTTCTGCTCTCCCCGACAAAGTAAGGATTTTCGCTACACTCTGCTGCCTCTGTGTTTCACGGAAACTAACGCATACATTCCAGACATGCACGCTCAATCTGCCAGACTTTCAGCCGTTCAGAAGGCCGGACCGCGATGCCTGCAGAATCAATGGGGAAATCATACACGGTAGGACATGCTTTATATCAACGTAAAGGTGGTGTACAGCAGATGTAACTGTGTTAAAGAAGATGTGTTGTTCAGATCTCGAAACACTCTTACATTAACTGCTGAGCCGCTTTATATCTAGCGGGGGAGTTTCAATTTGTTCATTCTGGTGAGTGTTTACATCCCTCTGCAAGCCATCGCGGAGCCTGGCTTTACAGAAACTTGCTGGATCAGGATCCACAGGAGACAGAACAACAGCACCCGGACTTTGCTTTAATCATTCTCGGGACTGGCATAAGGCAAATCTCTCCTGTGGACACCAAGAATACAGACCAACACATCACATGTCCCACCCAGAGACAGTAATTATATTGGATCACTGTTACACCACAATAAAGGATGGTATTACATATCACTCTGTTCCACGTGCAGCTTTGGATATCACTCTGTTCCATAAGTTATCTTATACTGACCTACAGGCAGAAACCAGAAATCAGCTAAACATGTATTAAGGACTGTAAAAAGATGGACTAATGAAGCAGAGTAGGATTTTACAATCTTGTTTTTGACCTCACTGTTTGGAGTGTTTTTGAAGCTGCTGCCACCGATCTGGATGAGCTCACAGAGACTGTAACATTTTTATATCAGTTTCTGTGAGGATATCTGTATTCCCTACCAGGACTCATCTAACTTACAACAATGACAAACCGTGGTTCACTGCAAAACTCAGACAGCTCTGTCCAGGCCAAAGAAGATGCTTACAGGAAGGGGGACTCCCTCATGTCTTGTAGGCAAACAGGCTACATACACACTGGAAAAGGAGATCAGAGTGGCAAAGAGAAATTATTCTGAAAAAATAAGGACTCAATTCACTTCCAGCAACTCAGCAGCAGTGTGGAAAAGTCTGAAGGAGATCACCAATTACAAGACACCAACCCCCAGCACTGTGGAGAATCAACAACTGGCAGACGATCTGAACGAGTTTTACTGCAGGTTTGAAAGAACACCCACCACCTGCCCTGAACACCTCTCCACACAACCGTTCACAGCATTTACACCTCCTGCAACCCGCCCTGAACACCTCTCCACACAACCGCTCACACCATCCACACCTCCTGCAACCCACCCTGAACACCTCTCCAAACAATCGCTCACACCATTCACACCTCCTGCAACCCCCCTCTCCCCCACACCTGCAATTTAAATCAGCGCAGCAGGGGGTGTGGGAGGTTTTTTGGGGGAGGAGAAAAGGAAAAAACCAGGCCCAGATTGTATTACATCAGTCTGTCTGAAATCCTGTGCTGACCAGCTGGCCCCCATCTTCACACAGATCTTCAACAGATCACTGGAGCTGTGCGAAGTCCCTTCATGTTTCAAACGCTCCACCATCATCCCCATCCCAAAAAATCCAAAATCACAGGACTAAATGACTACAGGCCTGTGGCTCTAACGTCTGTGGTTATGAAGTCATTTAAAAACTGGTGCTGGCCCACCTGAAGGACATTACCGGACCCTTACTGGATCCTCTTCAGTTTGCCTACAGAGCAAACAGATCTGTGGACGATGCAGTAAACATTGGACTGCATTATGTTCTGCAAAATCTAGACAGACCAGGGACGTGAGGATCCTGTTTGTGGACTTCAGCTTGGCCTTTAACACTACCATCCCAAACCTTCTCCTGCCCAAACTAACTCAGCTCTCTGTGCCCATCTCCGTCTGTCAGTGGATCACCAGCTTCCTGAGAGAGGCAGGCAGCAGCCTAGTGAGGCTGGGAAAATACACATCAGAACCCCAGGAGCAATCATCACCGAGCTGCTCAGGGCTCGCGTTCTCTCCCCCCACTGCTCTTCTCCCTGTACACCACAACGACTGCACATCTAAAGACCCCCTCTGTCAAGCTCCTGAAGTTTGCAGGATCTACACCACACTCATCGCGGCCTCATTCAGGACGGTGGCGATCGGGTTCACAGTTTGAGGCAAGGATGGAGGCGATGTCTGGTGCAGTCTCAACAACCTGGAGCTAAACACGCTCAAAACAGTGGAGATGATTGTGGACTTCAGGAGAAACCCCCCTGCTCTCCCCCACTCACCATCATGAACAGCACTGTGACTGCAGTGGAGTCATTCAGGTTCCTGGGCACCACTATCTCCCAGGGTCTGAAGTGGGACATTCACATTGACTCCATTGTGAAAAAGGCTCAGCAGAGGTTATACTTCCTTCGCCAGCTGAGGAAATTCAACCTACCACAAGAGCTGCTGAAACAGTTCTACTCCGCCATCATTGAATCCATCCTCTGCACTTCAGTAACTGTCTGGTTCAGCTCAGCTACCAAATCTGACCTCAGAAGACTACAGAGGGTAGTCCAGACTGCTGAGCGAATCATTGGTACAACCCTCCCTTCTATTCAAGAACTGTACTTATCCAGAGTGAACAAAAGGGCTGGCAAAATCAATCTGGACCCCTCACATCCAGCACACTTCCTCTTTGAACTGTTGCCATCTGGTCGACGCTACAGAGCTCTGAGCACCAGAACGCTCTAGACACAGGAACAGTTTCTTCCCCCAGGCAATCCATCTCATGAACACTTGATAATAACTGTGAAACACACAACACTATTTATACACACATACACTTATTTATCTAACACACATACTAGTCTACACTTCAAATTTGCACATACCTGTACATACAAAACTGCCTATTGTAATATACCTGCACATACAAGTGTCAAGTTGTATATTGTTATTACTTAGCTACTTATTTGTATTTTGTATATTCTTTTATTATATGTTTTTTGTTCTGTCGCTGTCATTCTGTTGCACTGCGTGAGCTTCTGTCACGAAAACAAATTCCTCGTATGTGTAAACATACCTGGCAATAAAAGCTCATTCTAAGTTTGTGCCAGGCTGTGGTCATGTCTTTCCATTCACAAAAAAATCCTTGGATTTCAGATGATGTCTCTCAAGCTCTGCGCTCTTCTCTCTCCACTTTCCACTTGGGAGAAAACTCTCCAAATCACCACCCAGTCAGTTTAACATCTTTGGAGCTCATCACTCGGAAGAACGTCATCACGATTCCAACACCACCAATGCTTCAAACCATCAAGACTTTCATCCGAGACTGCATTTGGATGCTTGTTCAACGACCAAGGCAATCCAAGTATAATACAATTAACTACATGAAACTAGGGCTGCACAATAATGGTTAAACTGATAATCACGATTATTTTGGTTAAAATTATAATCACGATTATTAATAACGATTATTCTTTCCTGCTGAAAAAAAAACACCCTGTTAAAACCAGCCTAAACTTAGCTGATTTAAGCTGGAAGTAGCTGGTTTTAGCTGGTCTCCCAGTTTGGTCAAGCTGGTTTTAGCTGGTTGTTCCAGCTGGTCTCCCAGCCTGACCAGCTAAGGACGTGGTCAAAACCCCTCTAAAACCAGCCTGCTGACAAGCTTTGACCAGCAAAGACCAGGCTGGATGACCAGCTAATACAGTCAACCAGCTTAGGCTGGTTTTAGCAGTTTTTTTTCCCAGCAGGGAAATGCAATAACATTTCATGTGTCCTTTACCAACCTCCACTGACTATACACTGACTTCATTTAACCAACTATGATAATACAAAACTCATGGTTTTGTATAGTGTTTTGTAATCTGTATTCACATTGGATTTTCTATGTGACAGTTTGTTCACAAATGAGAAAAAGCCCTCCAGATCGCTTTGATAGAATTTGCTCAAAAGATCGTAAATACACACTGCAAACTAACATTGCCATGCCATTTTCAACACAACAACTGGTAAAAACTTTAGAAACTCTTAATAGAAATTCCAACAATCCCAAATGTACATTTTTCCCCATTGTATTGCCACAGGTAGGAAAAGCACATTTTATTCCTCAAACACAATAGATTAGGGTGACCAAACGTGCCATTTTCAAAGGACACGTGCTGGCCAGGATTTCTTTATTTGTATGCGCATTTTTTTTTTGAAATAAAGTTGTTTATGGTTATGATTCTTTATTTTCTAAAATATCCAGGTTTTGGCTTTGGTTTTGTGTTTTATTGATCAATCATGGTGCGTGAGAAGGTGGGTTCTACAGAGAACGGTCGAAGCGATGCAAATACGTGTACATCTTAGTGTTCGGCTTGAAGCAGCACTGAGCATATTGATCGGTGTATGACATCAAAGTACCGTGAGAGTGATTCAAAAGCACAAGAAGCCGTCTGCTTTCTAGAGCTCTCACGGTACTTTGTCATACAATAATTGGTATGTGCAGCGCAAGCAAAGCCAAAGCGTGGATATTTTAGGCAATATAGAAATCCTGGCCAGGACGTGTCACGTTTGGTCACACAAACAGTACAAATGGCTTGTGAAAAAACTAGTGGTGGGCCGTTATCGGCGTTAACGTGCTGCGTTAACGTGAGACTCTTATCGGGCGATAAAAAAAAAATATCGCAGTTAATCTATTCTCAAAGTTGGGTTGGGAGCTGGGTCTATACTCACGAAGCTATGATGACTTTCACCGTGATAGTTTAGCGCGGATGTATACCTAGACGAATTGCACTGTAGGGGCGAGAATCGAGTCTTTGAACCTGTGTGTATGCCTACTGTGAAATTACTGCAAGCTTCCCCAAAAAAACCTCGACAAGACTCACGCCTGTTTCACACATACTCCGTCTGCAGTGCGTGATGCAGTCCGTGCGTAAGCAAGCATATGTGGTGCAGAAGCAGCACGGACTCATTGTGCTTTTACACAGGACGGCGTTTGCAGTCCGCTACTGATCCTGCGGCTGTTTAGTCCACAAACACAACATTTGTTCATTATTCTATATTTCAAACCATGTTAAAAAAAAAAAAAACAATTAAAAAAAAAATATTGTGACTCTTATCACAGAACAGTAACAATCTTTCATAATCATAGACATTAGTTTAAACTTAATAAATATAAACAACATATTATTCATGCATTTGACTTCTAGGTTTGTATAATAAGTTGCTCAAGCAAGCGGCAAAACATTTAAACACAACAATTAGCCTACTTTTCTTGTTGGGATATCGCAAATATTTAAAATGAAAGCACCACTGACAGAAACAGTCGACTCTTGTGCCTTTTGCATTTAAATCTTTATTACACGCAATCGCACGGTTCTTAATGAACTTTGTTTTTCTGCTTCCATAAAAGTGCATAGGCCTATATAATGTTGCCTCGCTTATCTAAAGGTGCTCTTTTTCTTGTTTTAAACCTAGCCAAAAACCCATGTGTTGCGTGCATAACACAGAAGCCTTTAATTAGTATTCATTTATTGTGAAATTACTGCATTTCCGTATCAATCCATGTTAATTTTTACCGCGAACAATGCACTATCACTTTAATTCAGTGCATGCAGCACAGCAAAAATAGACTCGAATTACAACGCATACAGGCGCCAACCGCTCCTGGAACGCACTGACCGACCGCAAACGCGTGAACGCTGCTGGAATCCGTTAACATGGGTGCGTAAAAAAAAAAACCATATGCACTGCAGACGGAGTATGTGTGAAACAGGCGTAAGGTTGTTTGCAAATTGTGCAATGCGGAATTAGTTTACTGTAGGAGTTCTTCCAGTCTCAAGTACCACCTAAACGCAAAGCATCCCTTAGTTAATGCGGAAGATGCCGGGCCAAGCACTGATGTAGCGCAGGGGAAGAGTCGTCGTCAAACTACTATGTTTGAGTGCAGCACAGCTCTATCAGTACTAACAAGTACATCTTATTGAACATAATTTGAATGCCTTCGGCAGAATTCAAATGAGCCGTTTTAATCTAGATTAATCTAGATTAATTCCAAGATTACAGTGAGATTAATCTAGATTAAAAAAATTAATCTATGCCCACCACTAGAAAAAACACACACTAGCTGTGTGACACTTTCATGTAAGCAGAAATCGCTGTGGAGTAGGGCTGCACGATAATGGTTAAACTGATAATCACAATTTTGTTGATTAAAATTATAATCACGATTATTAATAACGATTATTCTTTCCTGCTGAAAAAAAAAAACACCCTGCTAAAATCAGCCTACACTTAACTGATTTAAGCTGGAAGTAGCTGGTTTTAGCTGGTCTCCCAGCTTGGTCAAGCTGGTTTTAGCTGGTTGTTCTGGCTGGTCTCCCAGCCTGACCAGCTAAGGATGTGGTCAAAACCCCTCTAAAACCAGCCTGCTGACCAGCAAAGACCAGCAAAGACCAGGCTGGATGACCAGCTAAAACAGTCAACCAGCTTAGGCTGGTTTTAGCAGTTTTTTTTTTTTTTTCCAGCAGGGAAATGCAATAACATTTCATGTGTCTTTTACCAACCTCCACTGACTGTACACTGACTTCATTTAACCAACTATGATAATACAAAACTCCAGGACGTGTCACATTTGGTCACCCTACAATAGATTCATTATTGAAACTATTGATCATGGCATATTTGGTAACACAAACAGTACAAATGGCTTGTGAAAAAACACACACTAGCTGTATGATACTTTCATGTAAGCAGAAATCGCTGTGGAGAGATCGCTAAACTCCAGCACATGTATTTTTTTCATATCATCATCAGTGCTTGTTCCGCCATCAGTGCGCGCGCACAGGGTTGCCAGATTGCACAAATTAAATAAAAACCCGGGCAGAAAAGGTATGCTTAAAGGATAAAAGCTCTGTTTTGGGGCTTAAAGCTCTTCACATCTGGCAACCACAAGCATGAACGCTAGTGAAGACTTGTTAGCAATGCAAGATAAATGCCAAATTAAAAACAGGTTTTCAGGATAAATAACAAGCCAGCCAATATCGTGACGATTATTTTTAATTAACCGAGAAAGGTGGATATCGTTATCAAGATTAAAATACGATTAATCGTACAGCCCTACATGAAACAGAGGTTTAGTATAAGCTGAAGACCCAATTGTAAAACAGTGCTGATGGTTTCACTCAGGTGGTTAACTGAATCTTTTCAGAGCGTCACTCCCTGTTTCTCTAATGGTTTCATTCATCTAGCCCAGGGGTGGCAAACTCCGGTCGTGGAGAGCCGCAGTCCTGCAGAGTTCAGCTCCAACCTTAAAAAAAAAAAACTCACCTGCCTGTAGCTTCTTAGTAACCCTTCAGGCCTTAATTAGCGTGTTCAGGTGTGTTTGATTAGGGTTGAAGCAAAACTCTGCAGGGCTGCGGCTAATAAGGGTGCACAAATAAGAAATGAGAAGCATCCATCGTGTCCACTTATTTATTGTTCTTTTCAGTCAGGTTATATCACATATACCACAGTGGAGAAATAATGTCATGCTATAATGCGCAGCACATGAAATACCTTTTGATTGATGTTTTTTTCTCACTGAAGTTTGGCATGTCCCCTTTTGAACGCACACTCTTCACAGACACAGAGCTGGACAGTGAGCCTAATCTTTACACTCAATGATACAAGGAACAGAAAGGAGTTTAATTATTATTATTATTATTAATATTATTTTACTACAGGAGTTACTTCAGTCTCATTTGAAAAGGTTTTAATGTTTCAAATGGCAATTAAATGCAGTATAGATGTGCATCTGCCCATCACGACTATTGATGGATGGATGGCTGGCTGGATGGATGGATGGATGGTTGTGTTTGGTTGCATGATCTATTTTCTATGGTGAATTTAATCTTGTTTTGGCTGCCTGTGTAACTGTATTACTGAAAGAAACTCCGAACTGAGTTCAATAAAAGTTACCAGACACTGTGTTCCATGATTTACAGATGTATTCAGTCTGGTTCTCTTGCAAAAAACAAGGCAGAGTAACAATGTAATGTTATAATGTACAGCACATTAAATACCTTTTTGTAGTTGATGTTTTTTTCTCACTGAAGTTCGGCATGTCACCTTTTGAACGGTCACTCTTCACAGACACAGAGCTGGACACATGTGAACCTGATCTAACACTGACAAAAAAAAAAGAAAGAAAGAAGATATATACATACAAAAGATACAAGATACACAAGTCTCATTTGAAAATTATAATGCAGCAAATAGTAATTTTTGTCCTTCATCACTATGGATGGATGGATGGACGGATGGATGGATGGAGTGTAATGTTCGGCTGAATTATCTATTTTCCATGGTGAATTTATGCCTCTCGAGTGGCTACGGTTTAATACTATTACTGGAAATAAGCTCCAGACCAGGCTGAATAAAGGTTATCAGACATTGAGTTCAGTCATTACCTGTTTTACTCAGTCAAGTTACATAAAATGTACCACACTGAAGATATAATGCAATGTTAGAATGTACAACACATGAAATCCCTTTTGGTTGATGGTATTCTCTTACTGAAGTTTGGCATGTCCCCTTTTGAACGCACACTCTTCACAGACACAGAGCTGGATAGTGAGCCTGATCTTACACTAATGATACAAGGAACAGAAAGGAGTTTAATTATTATTATTATTATTATTATTATTATTATTATTATTACATATTATTTACCACACAAAAATTAAAAAACACACAAAATTATTATTTTACTAAATTTACTTCAGTCCATTTGAAATTTTTTAAGGGCCAAATGGAAATTAAATTAGTATAGATGTGCATCTGCCCATACTATTAGATGGATGGCGGGATGGATATAACAGTTATGTTTTTGCATAATCATTTTCCATGGTAAATTTGTTGTTTTGGCTGCCTGTGTAACTGTAAGGGAAAGAAACTAACTGAGTTCAAAAAAAAAGTTCCCGACACTGTTTTCCAGATTTACAGATGTTTCATCTTTCTTGAAAAAAACAAGGGAGAAACAATGTAAGGGTAAACGCATAACATTAAATCCCTTTTTTGTGTTTTTTTTTTCACTGAAGTTCGAGTCCCCTTTTGAACGTCACCTTCACAGACACAGAGCTGGACACATGTGAACCTGATTAACACTAAAAAAAAAAAGAAAGAAGAATATACATACAAAAAACAAGATAAAAGTCCATTTAAAAATAAATGAGCAAATAGTCATTTTTTTCCTTCATCACTATGGATGGAGGGATGGAGGGAGGGATGGAGGTAATGTTCGCTGAATTATTTTTTTTTCCATGGTGAATTTTTCCCCAAAAGTGGCTACGTTTAATTCCAACAAAAGCCCCAAACCAGGTTGAAAAAGGTTATCAGACATGAGTTCAGTCATTAACTGTTTTCCCTCAGTCAAGTTACATAAAATGTACCACACTGAAGAAATAATGCAAGTTATAATGTACAACAATGAAATCCCTTGGTTGATGGTATTCTCTTACTGAAGTTTGGCATGTCCCCTTTTGAACGCACACTCTTCACAGACACAGAGCTGGATAGTGAGCCTGATCTTACACTAATGATACAAGGAACAGAAGTTTATTATTATTATTATTATTATTATTAATATTTTACTACAGGAGTTACTTCAGTCTCATTTGAAAAGGTTTTAATATTGCAGATGGCAATCAAATGTAGTGTTAAGTTATGTTTTATCTTCTGCGCATGTGCAAACTAAAAGCACCATTTTGGGGTTAGCGCATTTTTTTTTTTTTTGTAGTTTAGTTCAGTCCTGTATATGGAGCTTCTGTGGTTGAACGTGTTTGAGCAGTAAAGAGTGTTACTGCTAAGAACATTGGTTATTGAGTCAACATTGTTAGCAGAGGATG
Organism: Cyprinus carpio; assembly: GCF_018340385.1. NCBI lineage: Eukaryota > Metazoa > Chordata > Actinopteri > Cypriniformes > Cyprinidae > Cyprinus > Cyprinus carpio. The sequence continues at coordinate 5,130,947 of NC_056598.1, forward strand.
GCTGCAGCTGGAAATTACAAAATCCCCCACCGTTTAGGAAATCATTAAATTTGGGAAAAAAATGAGGTTAAAATTTTGGGAGAGGGGTCAACAACCTGGACAGAAAAAAAAGTTTTGGCAGTTACCTTGTCACAAGGGCAGAGAAGGTACAAGGGAAAATTTCCGAAAGGATTTAAATGCTCCCTGAAACACTTAAGCAAATTTGGGACTCTTTTTTTAAAAGAAGAAAAGATCACAAATGAGGTGTACACAGATTTTGTCGGGATAAAAAGATTTTTTCTATGGTGAAAACATAAAGTTTGCCCCAAAAACAACGGCTCTAAGTTCAAAAAGCCCCCAGATCCCATAGCCTTCGCTCCCTAATATTCCCAGACTTACTGTTAAAGAAAAACATTACCCAGTTTTGCCCCGCATTTTTTTCACCATATGAAATCACCCTTTGAAAATTTTTTTTTGTATTTAAACAAAATGTGAAATTTCCAAAGCACTTATCACTGGGGGGACTGCCCAAAAAAAAAGGAACATGAAAAAACTGTAAAAAAGATGAAACAAGCAGATGCGTTGAAAAATGTAACATCACTTTGTTTTCAAATGAATCTTTGTCTAACACAGAAATTTTCGGGTGGAGGTTTGGATCAGCTTTTTAAAACCCCCGTACAAGAACTGTGTGTGGAAAAAAATGGCTTGGTATTAAACAAGTTCCCACATTGTGAGTTACTAAAAAATAGATGACAAACAAAGTGCAAGACCTTTCAGATTTGGTTTTTTTGTCATCAGAAGTTTTTTTACCCACAAGGAAAATTACCCAAAAAGAAATTTTCCTGCAGATATACCAATGTTTTGCAATGCTTCACTGAAAAGGGGAAGAGCTGTTCTGGGCACTGCAAATGACAAAAACATTTTTAAACAACCTGTTAACCTTGAACTGACATCTTTAGGACATTATTTGGGAACATGAGAGATGACAGTCATCTAGGAAAAGTGAGACAAAACAAAAAATGAAAATTAAATTTTGCTGTGACAGAAAAACATGACAACAAAAGAAAAGAAGAGAACCCTTGAAACTACACAGACAATTTGGGTATTTCAGCTGATAGAGTAAAAAAAAAAACTGGCCTGCTCAGGTAATCATGATGATAAACAACACAATCCTCAAGAACATTTTTTAAAAAAATCATCATGTTTGTTTGGGAGGCCAAAAAAATAAGCCTGAACTGTGGATAGGACTTCCCTGAGCTTGAGCCAGGGTATGGATTTGATGCTATTGACCACTTCCACACTTCAGTACAGGGAATTGTCACCCCAAATAACCCAAAAAAAATGTGGACTTTTCCGCGATAAGTTTCATGGTCCTCCATGCAGATTTTTTAAACCCCCTGGTGATCCCCCCCGGTACGCGTATAACCTCCTGATAACCCCCAAAAAAACTTAAAATTCCTTTATTTTATCACAGATCAAACATCAATCAACTGTAAAGGGTTTTTTTATTTTTATACAGACATAATAACAACAAAACTTTTGGGATTTATAAAAAAAAAGAAAACAAACAAGGTGTGCTGTTCCCGCCGGTTCGTGATTCTTTGAAACGCCCATTAAAATGAACTGTAACTCAGAGAAAAACCAATGAAGGAAAAGGGGAAAATATCTATAGAAAGACGGAATGTCTACTTTTAAACTAAGCAAGTGCTACCAAAAACAAATATTCTGTGATAAAGTAATCCATATGAAAACTATCGATGTCGTCTTTTCAAGTCTCCTTCATTACATCAATCGACCATGCCCGCAGCTGAGCGCTATTGAGATTATAATGTTCCTTGAAGTGTTTCGGCAAGTCAATGTACCCCATACCACAGAAAACAAAAGCAGGACTGTTCAAGTTTTTATTTTTTTTTTTTTATTTTACTGTTTGCTTGAGCTGAGAGGAATAAGACATAATTCACCCGGGGAAGATCCCGAGGATTACCCCCAGATTTGAGTTTATTTCCTCAGAAAAAAATGAAGCATTAATCAGCAGAGATCATAAAACATGAGTATGTCTCTTTTTTTAATTTATATACTTGTGTTAGGTTTCCGATGCGTGTACGATTTTACTAGTTAGATTTTTTACAAACTATTTTTCCTGCAAACTATAATTCCTGACTAAATGTATAATCAAGTGAAACATTATGAAGTTTCATTCATCATCTAAATGTTTCTGTACTACTAGTATCAGTGACCATACAATAATGTTAATAATGTAGTTTATCATTTAATTTACTTGAGGCACATAAACAATATACACTTTGAAATGCTAATTTATGTGATGTTCTTTTATATATTTCAACATGACACAATACAAAGGGCAATACAGTTTGCTAAACGTAATATTGTTCAATATTTTTACTATTTAAAATAACTGCTTTCTATTTGAATATATTTTACAATTTAATTTATTCCTGTGATCAAAGCTAAATTTTCAGCATCCAGTCTTACTCCAAGTTTAACAATATACACTATACCATTTAAAAGCTTGGAGTCAGTATATATAGAAATTACAACTTTTATTTAGCACAATAATGATAAATAAAAATGTTTAAATTGATAAATTTTCCCAAAACGTCTGTTCTTTCAATTTATCAAAAAATCTGAAAAAAAAAATATTCTCAGCTCTTGTCAACATTAAAAATAATAATAATAATAATAATAATAATAATAATATAATATATATATATATATATATATATATATATATTTTTTTTTTTTTTTTTTTTTTTTTTGAGTAGAAAATCTGAATATTAGAAGGATTTCTGAAGGATCGTGGACTGGAGTAATGATGCTAAAACTTCAGCTTTGAAAGTCACCCTTTGATTTTTTTCCCTAGGAACTTTTTGTTCCTAATAAACTGGTTAACTGCACTTGCAAGTGAATCTCAAATTATTTTGGGATAATTAAATATGTTCAAATAAACTATTAATATAAAATATATCCATTTATTTTGTCCTCACATTCTTTCTTGTAAACTCTTCCTCTCAGTCACACACCTGGCTGAAAGGCTCATTATGTAGCTCATTATGTGGATCTTTGTCTTCTCAGGTGTGAATCACAATGATATTCATGATAGTTGACACCTACTCGCATATGCCATTTACAAGCAAAAAGTGTCTTGGGAACGGGAGTCTGTGAGTGAGTAACAAAGATTTTCACATCATTTTGAAGCAAAATTCTGGCTACAAGCTCCAGGTTTGGACAGTCTTGTGGACAAAAAGTTCTGTATGTGTTGTATGACCTTATTTCCCGTTTTTCACTAAACATAAATGTTGTTTTCTCAATACAAACATGTACATACATGCTATTTACATATTATTGTAGCCCAGTTTGTACTGAATACAGTGTTTTTTGTAACCATGTATCGGTTTATAAGCAACTGAAAAAAGCACAAAAAATCAGGGCATGTCAAAACTTTTCCAGGCCCCCAAAACCCCTAGACCTTAGAGGTTAATGATAATGGGGTGAATTAAACAATGAAAATGAAGGACATGGCTGAAAAGTTTAACACTGAAGTTAAAACACTCGCATACAGCCTATGGAGCAATGGCCTTTTTGAAAGGCACAATAGACCCTCACTGAAATTTTGCTGAAAGAGAAGAGGGACCACAACTGTGACGGAAGCAGCCCCAGATTGGGCGTAATGGCCCAAAAAACTTCTGCACAATGTCCATGGTCATAGTCCTTACCAGTTAGTGTTTGGGCAGAACCCAAATCTACCCTCTGTCATCACTGATATGACCCAGCTCTGGAAACAAGTAAGAGTACTTGGACAGCTAAGCAAATCCCAACACTACATGCAATGCAAAGCATTCACAGAAGCCAATGCACATAGAGAAATTAGAAAAAGCCCCGTACAGCATCTGCGGCCCGTTTATGACAAATGTGAAGCGGGGGGACAAAGTGTATTATAAACGAGTAGATTGTAATGAGTGGAAAGGTCCAGGGGTCTCATTTATAAAACTCTCCTAAAATTTCATCCTAAAATTTTATGTAGGCACAAAAGCTAGATTTTGCTTACGGCCAAAAGTTTTCAGATTTATAAAACCATGCATCGCAGAACCTGCGAAAAATCTGTTTATAAATTCCAGTCAGGGAAAGATTGTCGCGCGCATCTCCACCTCGTCTCCTCCCAAATTACCATATATGGAACTTACACGCCTTGTTTTTGCATGCATAACCTAATTTGCATATCATTTCCATGCAATTCCCATGCACATGACACCATGTTTAACAAGAGACTGTAGGGAAAAGTATCATTGCTATGTTTTAGAAAAAAACATCAACATGAAAACAGAGTTTAAAATAGTTGTTTACTTCATTACTTAATTTTATCACTCCATGAAAAAGAGTTTGTACACATGGTTTATAATGTCCGTACGGTGCGTCCTTATTTACGCAAAGTTTATTTTTTATAAATCGCGATATGTGCATGGAAAATTGCATACGCATATATTATGCCCATTGTGTGCATACGCAACGTTTATAAATGAGACCCCAGGTGTGGTCATAGGCCAAGATGGTGTGGTGGTATTTGTCAGGCATGGTGGAACCTATGTTCGGGTGCATTAGTCTAACTAAGAAAGGTGGATGACCCACAAACAAAACTGGAGAAGACAGAAAGGGAACAAATGAAAACATATGAAAGTCACACAGTAACACCAGAAGCAGATCTCAGTGGCACTGAAAGTGAAAATGTTGAAGTGAAGCAAATCATGAACCCTTAATGCTGAAGATGGCAGTGAACTTCCTGCATCAGTGCTGCCAGGAAGGGATAACTTGATCAATCCCAGATAAAGAAACCCACCATTCATGAGCGGAAAAGCCAAGACAAAAATTGGCAAAACAGTGAAATAGACAGGCAATCGGGACACCCACATTGGGAAAATTCAGCCGAGCAGAAAGGCTAAGGAAAGCACAAGGACGGGAAATTTTTCAGTACAGTGAGCCTGAGGTTGTGGGACAACTGGACAGTCGATCTAGGACAAATGGACAGGCCCGGCGACGGGCGAAATGCTAAGTTAAAATATGAAAACTGATAGTACATGATGACCCCCCTCAAAAAATACAGAACCAGCACCTGATGGAAAAATGTCTTTGAAAAAGGAAAGATGAAGGGCGGGTGCATCTCCGGAGGGGGTGTGCACACTAAAGAAACAACTGTGAGTTAACAAAGGGGTTTTGGGAGATGCTTTGAAGAAACAAACCTAAGATTTTCCCCGGGATCACCTACGTAGTTCAGAGTCTCTAAAATGATAATGGCAGCATATGTCAGAATAAATGGACAAACTCCAAGACATTAAAGCACCTTTTTACAAGGGAAAAAGAACCAAAATTACATTCACCCACCAAAGGCAGAGCAAAAAAACCCATTTGGAAGAAAAAAAAAATGTTTTTTAGGGCCCAACAGATGCTTCTTTATTCTGGTATAATACGGTGAAAGAAAAGACTGCAACAACTGGGAGCTACAGTGTAAAAGGCAGAATCAGCAGTATTTTTACTGGCTGGAAGATTTCTAAATGTGATGGGGATTCTTGTATCTCATGTGGATGACTTTATTTGGGGTGGTGCAGATGCATTCTCCACAAAGATCATTTCGCAGTTGAAAGATGCCCCCCTTGGAAAGGAACGATAAAAAAAAAATCTCCAACCCATTCCAGTGGGACTCCACCAGAAAACACACCCGGGAAGCTTCACTGAAAAGAAGAAGATGGGCATGCTAAAATCAAAGATTTGACAAAATTGGGGTTGCCAGGCAAAGCAGACCTGATATAAGGGGAAAAATCCTTTTTGGGCATCTAACACAAAACATCCTACCTGTTCAGTTCCTGAATTGTGCAAAAAAAACCCAATCAGACAACAAAAAATCAGAATAGGTCACCTGAGGTTCCGACCAGGGAAAGACAGTTCTGTTAAATTAGTGGTGTAAAAGTGATTCCTCAATGGGAAACCTTCCAGATGGTGGACGGGGTAGACTTTTCCCATCATGCTTATGGGAAAAAAAGGGAAAATTTTTCCCTCACCTACATCCTGGCAGTAAAAACGATCAGGATAGTTGACGGAGAAATTTTTAGGGGGAGAGATTTTTTTGGCATTTTGCAGATGGGATTGACATTTATTTTTCCCCCACACTCTACTCTGAGATTCCACTGTTGGCTCCCTATGCAACAACTTCCCCAAAAGGGTAAGGGGACAATCTTTCCCCTTCTCAATGCTCTAAAACCCAAAAAATCCCCAAAAAAAGAGACTGCCTAGAAATAAAGCAGAAAGGAAGGGGAGTTTTATACACAAATGGAACTGTTCAGCAGATCTTGTGGTCAGCCCCCCAAAGAGCACCCTAGCTAACTGTTTGAAAAAAAGGGGGCATCTGCATTTTGGCCTTTTGGAAAGCCCCGGCACGGGTTTTTTACCCATATTAACACTAGAATCCCAGGGAGGGGTCAAAATGACCGTTTTGGAAATGTATATGTACAAAACCTTTCAAAAAATATGAGCATTTCTACCTATTAAAGCCATAACGGTCATATTGACCGCTCCTAAATCTCAAGCGATTCTATTGTTCTTTCCCGCGTTTATTGTCTCTGTCAGCGTCACCAGTATTATTAGCATATGCTCATTTGATTATAAATACAAATTCTTGGACTACAAATTATTATTGCCTTTTAAAAAATAAATTTATAAAGAGTTTATAGGAGCGCGAGAAAATGTCTAATACAAATAATATGAATGAAGAGAAATATGACTTTTGCATGGCCTTGGAAATGCTTCACAATCTGGACAGTGATGACTCTGATGCAGGGGTCGCTGTCTGAGGTGGAAAGTGACAGCGACCTTCCTGGGTGCAAGACAACAGTTCATCCTCATCAGAGAGTGAGTCAGAGTCCCGAAAGGAAAAAAAGAGGCGGCTACCTTCCTCGGAGATTAGGGAACCAGATGTTCCGTTCACAGCTGACGTTCCAGGTAAACCTTGGATGCCCATATTTACTAGTTCTGCTGTTCATATTATTATTATTTTATTATCTTATAATATTATAAAATTATTATTATTATTATTATTAGAATATTACTATCATTCTTACGTAATTGTTATTGTTATTATTATTAGAATATTATTATTATTGTGATATTATTATTATTATTATATTTTTGTTATTATTATTCTTATTAGTGTTATATTGTTGTCCTAGGCCTTCCCGAACCAGTACCTGCACTTGAGCCAGCTGGAGTGCTCAGCCCGCCCTTAGAGTCATCTCGGCCGGAGGTGGCTGTGGGAAAAGGGAAAGGATGGGACGGTGTGGACCATCCTTCAGTCAACGAACGTCCCAGGGATAAGGCAGAGCCAAAATGTTCTGAACTGAAGTGCCGGTCCCACCGCGCACGCGAAGCGCAACATCGAAGATTTCTCTATCACTAGCCTTTTCTGTGTTTGTTTGACCGATGGCATGATGTTGAAACACCATCAAGGGCTGCTCGCAGCCAGCTGAGGCACATCAGCAACCGTGGTGACAGCTCATGGGACCTGACCAGTGGCTGAACTGAAAGCCGTTCATAGCTCTGTTATATATCCTCGTGGAGCACAGGGTTCGAAGAACATGGATTTGTGGAGCCTTTGGTCGAGAAATGTTTGGCTTCCCGTTTTCAAAGAAACCATAGCCAAAATCGCTTCAGGTAGATAATAGAGTCCTGTCGTCGATAAAAAAGAAACCCGACGGGTGCGTTGCAGGATGACAATGTTTTGGCCTGGTATCGGCCACTTGAAGCACGTTTATTCATACAGCATAGCCTGGTTACAAGCCTGGTGCCGACATAACCATAGATGAGCACCTATTCCCCACCAAGGCCCAGTGCAGATTTCTTCAGTACATGGGGAATAAGCCTGATAAATTTGGCATCAAATTTTGGCTGGCTGCTGATGTCCGTTCGAAATACATGCTGAACGGGGCTCTGTTTCTGGGTAAAGAAGAGGCACGGAGCAGAGGTCAGCTCGTGGGAGAGAGTGTGGTGCTGAAACTGGCGGAGCCATTCTTGGGTAAGGGAAGAAATATTACAACGGATAATTTCTTCACTTCACTGAAACTGGCCACCGCCTTACAGGCCAAGAAGACTAGCCTGGTTGGCACTATGGGAAAAAGTAAGCGCGAGTTGCCCCCCTCCGCAAAAAAGAGCAAGCGGAGTTGTATAACACAAAAGTGCTAAAATGTGGCGGATGCGACGCTCACGATATACCAGGGAAAGCCGGAGGAAGAATGTGTGCATTTTGAGCTCCGTGCACACAAGCGTGGGCATCACCGATGGCCGGACCGGCAAAGCCGGAGTCTGTGACCTATTACAACAACACCAAGTATAAGGTGGATGTCCTAGATCAGATGGCACGGGCATACTCTGTGAAAGGCGGTACGCGTAGATGGCCAGTGGCTGTATTTTACAACATCCCTCACCTTGCTGGATCAATGCCCACATCCTCTTCAACGGAGTGCACCAGCAGCAAAATTGCCCGGAGGTGAAGTTGAGGAAGTTCTGGCAGAGGAGCTGAGAGCGGAGTTCATGGAGGGAAAAAGGGCAGCATCGCAGTTGACACAAGGTCCCAACCAAAAGCAAAATCAACCCCCGCAACTGACACCAAAACGGAGTGCCAGGTGCGGAGAATCTCCAAACAAAATAAAACGCACAACACCTGCTGCAAATGCCACAAACCCGTTGTGTGGAAATTGTGCGAGAAGACGAAGTTATTGTGTTGACTGTGAATCTACATAGACGCCGAGCACGAGAGATATTTTATTACTAAAGAAGGTTGTGCGGTAATTGTTTTAATGGTTCCAAACGTCGTTCGTGACTCTTTTTAATTTAGAGCTCTGTTTCCAGCTTATTTCGTGTTATAATGTATCATAAATGTTGGTACCTTTTTTTTCATAATCAAATAGATTCATTTTAAAAAATGGTTTTTTTGTGTTCTTTGTAGGTTTATGTAAATAAATACGAGAATACTGAATATGCAACTAATTACATTTTTCGATGAAAATGATGCGGAATATTTCTAAATTTATAATTAATCATTTTTAACTAATAAAAATGTAATGTTGGTGTTATTGTTTTTTTTAAAAGGCTATCCGAACACAGTTATACATTAACTCTCTCATTTGGCAATTTATTTAGAGATTTAGGCGTTTATAATATAATCGGTCAAAAATGACCGCCACGGCTTGTTTCTAGTCGTTTTGGGCATTCTGGCGCGTCTAAGGGTTAAGCCCATTAAAAATAGGATGTTCTTATCTACAGTTACTCAATCAAAAAATTAAAAATAAACATTACACAAGGCTCTTAGCATGCTATTGTTTTAACAGTCATTTTATATATATATACTTAATACCAATGAACCGAAATGAAAACTTTTAATCCGTATATCCGATTAAAATGTTTTCAATTTCGGTTCATTCCTCTTTTAAAAAGAAATAATAATAATAATAAACCTCTGTTCCATTGCAGAGGCGAAATGAGAACAGGGTGCCACATTTACAAATAATTCTTAGGACTCTACGATTATGCGTTTGAGTTTGGTGGTATAATGGCTGTCTGGTTCACACGGTTGGTCCGGTTTTGTGTATAATGTGTGGGTGTGGCGTGTTACTGGGGGGTACCAATAGGAGTGGGGTGGAGTGTGACTTTGGATCGCGCTGGTGGCCTCACGCGCGTACGGGTTGGGTCTCGGGTCATTGGAGAAGGCGCCGGGGTGCGTGCGTGTTCATCGTGGGGTGGGTCGTGGGGGGCCCAGCGAGCACGCCAGTCTCCTGGTGCGAGAGGTTGCGGCAAGTGGTGTCACATGGGGTGGTGTAATGCTTGGCCCGGGAAGTAAGAGTAAGCCCAAAACAATAACGGGTAAGTATTTTTAATATGACTTGTGTAGGGGTTTGGTGTGGGGTTAACCTAAATTAATAGCCGGCTGCATAACGTTATCGCAGGTCAGATGATGGTGGCTGTGGTCTTGGTTGCGTCTGTGATAAAGTGGGAAGGTGTAGTGAGGCAGTGGTATGTGTGGGATAAGGAGGGGCGTAAATAGAGGGGTGGCCCTGGTGGGGGACGGGTAGGCCGAGGGAGGCGTAGGGGTAGGCCTGCCGGAGGTGTAGGCGAGGGAGGAAAAGCAACGCGCGCAGTGGTGTGATTGGGAGCTGGGGCGTGGGGGGTGACTGTGTCGGCGTGATATTGCCAGCAGCGTGAAAATGACGGGGGGGTGGTTGTGTGTGTGGGTGGGGGGGGGTGGTGGTTGGGGGAGTGGGTGTGTGGGGTGGGTGTTGTTGGGGGGTGGGGTTGGGGGTGGTTTGTGGTGGGGTGGGGGGTGTGGTGTGGTGGGTGTGTGTTTGTGTGTGGGTGGTTTGTGTATTGTGTGTGTTGGGGTGTGGTTGTGGATGTTTGTGGGTGTGGTGGGGTTGGTGGTTTTGGGTGGGGGGTGGGGGGGTTGTGTGTGGGTGGGTGGTTGTTGTGTTGTTGTTGGGGGGTGTTGTGTGGTTGTGTGTGGGGGGTGGTGTTTGTTGTGTGTGGTGTGTGTGTGGGTGTGGTTGTTGGTGTGGTTGTTGGTGTTGGGTTTTGTTGTGGGGTGGGGTGTGTGTGGTTTGTGGTTGTTGTTGTGTGTTGGGGTGTAGAGATGGTGGTGTGTGTTGTGTGATTGTTTGTTATTGGGGGTGTTTTGTGGGGGGTGGTTTGTTGTGTTTGGTTGGTGGTGGGTGCGCACCGTCAGCTGCGGTGGGTGGTAAACAGCACGCGCTGGGGTATATGCTGTCAGCTCCCTTGTGGGGTGGGGGGGGTGGGGGGGGGTCTCGCTGTGCGGCAGGCTGGTGGGCTGGGGATTTGGCGAAAGGTGTTTTGGATGGTGGGGAAGTGTGCGGGGGGGGGGGTGTCGGGCATGGGTCAATGTTGCATGGGTGAACGGGACTGATAGTCAAAAAAGTCACAAAGGAGTGGTTAGTGGTGGATAGCTGACTGTCACTACGTCTTCGTATACTATAATAAGACACAGGTCATTAGTCTATTAACAGGCACTGGGAACAGGGCCCTTGCACGGTAAGAAACGGCCTTTGAGAGGGTTTACTTGCGTGTAATACTCTGGTACGGGAAAGGCAGTCGGTTGAGACAGGGCTCAAAAAAAAAGCTGCGGGGTGTGTGGAAAGGTAATATGGATGGCATTCTCGGTGGACTGAGATAAGTTCAGGACTGGATCCTAGCAATGTTGGTGTGGCAGGCGGGCGTTCGGGGTGGTCTGGGCGAAACCAGCCCCACTGTGGGGTCGGGTTTAATCGAGAGCGGCTCTGCGGAGATGAGACCCGACACCGCAAAGAAGGGGCGAAGAGAGGGGCGGGCGTAAGGAATGGTTATTATAGGTGGATGCGGGAAGAAAATCGTGATGAGTGGTGTTCTTGCCGTGGGGTGGGGGGTATGTGAAATAAGGTGTCGCCAAGATGGGGAATGTACAAGAAGAGAGGCCTGAGTGGCGCTGCCTGCAGGGAAAATGAGATTTGGGGGGAGGCGCCAGTGGAGGTTACAAGGAGGCTAGGGCTGGACAAAAGAAATCGAAAGATGGGGTCATAAAAAATGCTCGGAGCGGGCTGAATAGAATTTTTATGGGCCAGTGGAGAGGCAATGGGGTGGAATTTCGAGGGTAAATACGGGAAAGACAAGGGCATGGATGGTGTAACGTCAGGGGGGGGACAACGGAAGGGCTATGAAACAGTGGTGGGATGCCTTTTGTAAACAGGGCGCTTGAAGTGTCAACTAAAATATTACGATGTCAACCTTAGCCTGTGATAAATAATAAAATGCATAGTTTTCAGTGAAAGAACACTGAGCGTGTAGGTGGGCTTTCTGGGTTTGGAGTTGTACATTCAAATATAAGAGCTCCAGTTTAAGGATAGCTTTTTTTACTCTCTATTTAACAGCAGGAAGCTGACAATGAAATTCGTCTTCCGTCAGCCAGGGACTAGGAGCGGGTGGTTGGGTCCTGCCCGTGCTAAAGTTGGGGTGCAGTTTGCGCTAGTCCCGCTGCGGCGTGTGAAGCGGAGCCAGCTTAACGAGGATTCCGCCTGGTCTTAAAGCCGTCCGCCGCAACGCCTACGGTTCAACAAATAACATGGATTTTGGTCAAAACAGAAAAATGATTACTTATCAATTGATTTTGTTATAGTTTGGTCTATGAAAATAAGAAGATGTCGGCGGGAAATAATGAAAAAAGAGAAGGGCTGCTGTGATGCAGGCCATGTTTCAACCCAGTAACAACACACCCCGTTCCTCACAGCTAAAAAACGGCCGAGTACAGTTCAGCTGGGGGCGGGGGTAGTTCTGTATAGCTTGTGGGGGGCGAGATAAAGGGTTAATTTCTTGCTCTTACTATATGGACAGTCTTATGAGGGTTTCAACTTGCAGAACAGGTGTTAGGCCAACTTTAAAAAAGGTTTGAAGGGGTGGTTCCCTTGCGAATGTTACTACTGTAATAGCCAATAAGTTTATTAGTTATTTTAGAACTTAATTTCAAGGAAGTTTGCCTTAACTTAAAAAAAAAAAAAAAAAAAACTGTTGCATTAGGGCTGGGCTATAGCTAGGCCTAAAAAAATCCCCGATTTTTTTCACACAAAAATCCGATTTACAATTTGAAATCGCTTTTTTTTGCCTCCCTACTAAAATCAATATTCAAATGACAACGCGAAATTGTTTCAAAACAAGTGTTTTAAATAAAAATTTTTATTTTTTTAATACTGCCCCAATTTCCATGCCATCCAATCGTGCGTAAGAAGCTGTTGGCAGGGATTAAAACTGGCAGCTCCTCAGGGAGTCAGTGTCATGGATCGGAGGACAGACCAAGGGTGAGCCGAATCAGGGTTTTTCTAGTGCTATTGTATTGTGTCATCGGGTCGTGTTTGGTGGCCGCGGTGCGGTGAGGGTGATGGTTACTATTTTTGATGGTGTTGAGTATCATTAATTTGTAAATTTATGCATACACGGGCTATCCGTGGTCTCCGCCGTACTGCTGGTGTCATGTGGGGCGTGTAAAACTCTCTCGTCGCTCTGGCGTCTGGCAGGGGCAACAGGGAGCCTATTGATCGGTGAGCACAACGAGTTCCACAAAGGTCGCTCTCGCGGAGCATTGAATACAGGTGGCACACGCGCCTGCTGATTGGTGTACCAAACACGTGCGCCCCTCAGCGCCGGGCGAAAGGGGAAAAGTGGTATGTTCAGATAGATAAAAAGAAAAGAAGTAAATAAAGAGTTAGGGAACAGGAGAGTGGTCAAAGAAATAGCTATGTGGTTGGTCAAATAGTCGTTGGCCCGACCAAAAAGACCCGCCTAAACTGCAAAAATGGTTGACATGGTGCTAGTAAAAGAAATGGCTGCGTCGTGCTGTGCTGGCAAAGGTGGGGGTGGATGAAAAAACATTTGACAGGGCGGCAGGAGGAGCGACAATCGAGCATGGCGGCGAGGCGGGCGCATGCAAAAGCATACAGATTAAGATCTGGGAAGAGGACAGGGGGGGGAATAGCGGAGGCGACAGCGTGATTGACGTTGGATTGCTGGTAGGCTGTTTTAATCAATCCTGGAAGGAGGCACTGTACGCCCGGATGGATAAGAGGGGGTGATATGATGGGGAGGACAAAGTCCTGTGATTACTTCTCCCGGACAAGCCCGCCGCGTGAGCAGTGCCAGCAGTAAGCTTCGGCGCGTGGAGAGAGATCAAAGAGCGAAAGATGGTGATCAGTGAATTCTTGCGTAAGAGGCTGTATATGTGGCGGGCTTGGTTGTTCTCAGAATGGGGGAGCGGGATTGTATGCGGTTTCTGGAGCAGGTATCGTCTGGGATGCCACACGGCGTGCCGGTGACTGTAAAATAACTGTGGCCGGGGGCGGTGTCCTGGTTCTGCACAAAGCACGCCCTCCGCTTCATAACGCGTCGCGGCATCGGTGGTGCGGGGCATGAACGCGCGGAGCGGAGCCCAACAGCGCAAAACGAAAATCGTGAGTGGAGGGCAAGTGGCGTGGGTGGGGGGTGGTGGGCAGAGAAAAACTCAGTGGGAAGGGCGCTGCGCCATTACAGACCGGTCTAAGGACTGGTAGGCAAACGGCGGGGGGGTGGAGTAAGGCTTGGAAAACGGGAACAGAGAGGCGAATTGATGTGTGAAGGTGTGCGGGCTGGTCCATGCGTGGTAGGGTGTTTCTAGTGGGCTCTAGGCGTCTTGTGGCATTAGTCAACTAACTGCAGGGGGATTTAGAGAAAGTGACGCGATAATCCAGCCTGAAGAGATTCCACGCTCTGGAACGGGGATGCAATTAAGTTCGCACAGGGGGGAAGCCAGCAGACAGGAGCCGACTAATATGAAAAGGAGACATTTTAAGGAGTGAATTACATATCAAATGTATCTGGTCGGCTCCAAGATGAAATTCACAGTGTGGACTCTCGTCCACATGAACCCGAGGTTCGCTGTATAGGTCGAGATGGCGGTGACAACCTTTCTAGCGCGGTCTCTCTGTGTGGAGGCGTGCTTGTGCGGGGTGTCGGGGGGTACTTGATGTGCGGTGTAAAGATGAGGTTGAGCATTTCAAGCTGTCTGGAAAATGTCTCAGTGTTAGTGGGGGGGGGGTACTGCGTCGGGACGGATGTGGGGGTTCTGTTTAGGGGGTTCAGTGTGAGTGTGGTGTGGGAAAAAATGCTCGTGATCGGGAGGCTGGGGCGCTCCCGGGGGTGGGCATCCCTGTCATGCATTAATAATTTTTGCACAAACACTTAGGTATAGAAAGTGAGGAGAATTAGCAGTGTGGTGCAGTAGGGGGGGCATCAGCGAGGGGGAGGGGTAAAGATAATGTGTTTTGACATATGCGCGGTGTGATCCGGGAACGTAAAACCAACAAAGTGTTTTAATGAGATAAATCGTAGGACTCACAAAGAAAATAAAGGCCGGCTGAACTCAGCGCAGCTGGGGTGGGGTAGCATGACGCTTGCAGACTGATTGTCTGGGTTACTGTGTCAGTGTCCCTGGGAGGCGGCGGACTGTGGTAGAATGGCTGTGGCTGGCGTTCTTGGTAGGCTGTGTAAGTGTGTGTGTGGTCTAGGGGGGGTGTACTTGACGTTAAGGGATTGGACCAACAAAGAAGACTCCAGGTGATAAGAATCACGGTGGGAAGGTGGCAATGATGTGGGGCGCTGGGGGGGGTGTGTGTACAGCGGGCAGGCGTGGGAGAGAGAGGGAGTGTCGGGGGAGTTGCCACCATGGCGGGAGAGGGCGGAAGGAGTTACATCGTGCAGGGGAAGTGGAGGCGGGGCGGGTGTAGTGGAGGCGATAAAAAAGAGCGGAAAGAACGCCGACGGGAACTACAAGAAAAAAGAGGGAGAAACACCAACCTAGCGCACAGAGCATCCGGGGAGGCCCCGGCAAATAAAAGGCGCACAGGGTCCGTGGAAGAGTAACACTGACTTCCTCTAGTAGAAAATGAAGACTGTCTGCACGGGGGGGGTGAGTTTGTCTAAGCGAAAATGGGTGTGGAGAAAAGAGGAGGGGCACACGGCGCAGAGGCGGGACAGGATCCGGCGGGAAGGCGTGCGAAAAACCGCACAGATCGGAAAGGACTACACGGGCATCGGGGGGATGATGAAAGAGGGGGGCGTTCATTTTCCCCGACGCAATCAAAGATAACCTTCGGTGAGGCAAAGCTGACGTCTAGGTGGCGAAATGCGTTGATCGCTGTTTGTTGGAAACCGGGATTAAAGCGCCACTCAGCTCAACGTTGCAAAGGCACTTTGCAGACGGCGCGGCAGTAGAACGACCGGTTGGATGTCACCGACTGTATAACCTGTCATCAGGAATAACTCCACACAAGAAACGTCTCGGTACGTATGTACCCTCGTGGGTCCCGGGGTGAGGAGGAAACAGCAGATACATCAAGCGTCGTGTGACCGACTAATGGGGAGAAGCGCTGTCGATGGACCATGCTACTTTGAGTGGGGTAAACATAAGCACTAAGCCAATGCAGATGGGCATGGCTTTTTGCGATACCTGCGTTGACCGCTGGGTGGCTCCAGCGTGAGGAATATGTGGCTTGACAATGGCAATACCAGGTTTTCGCTGAGGAGCTGAAGTGCGTTGGTCTGGGTGACACGTACGCTTAGGGCTAACGGACGGGACAGGCAAAGCAAGGGCTGGGTCTGCTCCGCCGGGGACCGTGGCACGTAATCCGGCCAGGCCGCAGGGAGTGTGGTAACCTGGAGTCAGCTGCACAAATCTACGCATAATTGTCAACCGAAATCCGGCATGGCCCCTACCCGCCTTGATGTAGGCCAGTGCAACCAGACAGATTTCATGAAAAACTTTGGCGCAACTGAATGCAAGGCTGAATGGGCCCTGGTGATTTCACACCATAATCAGGTCCCAAGAGGTATGAGGGGGCCGGGAAGGCGTTAACCTCCTGGCCCTCAAGGGAACCTGATGATGAGGTCATGCTTACTTAAAGACGTCCCATTCACTGGGCATGTATGCCGCAATAGCAGCAACCTGACTTTAGAGTGGGAGGGAGACAGTCTTGTGTACGCTCCACCCCTTGCTGCAGACAGGAAAGCGCACGACTGCAATCGGGAGGGCATCTTCGGGGGTCCTCTCGGTGAGAAGAACACCCCTCAACGAACAGGTTCCATAGTCAGGCGTCTCGGAACGGTTTCTCGTGCCGGAATGTGATTGTGTTCACTACTCCTGGTTAGGTCACCTAGAACCTCCGCTCTTGTCCAGGGACCATACATGGAGCTCCAAAGTCTGGACGCGGTTGCCAATGGTGGCCCCATTCGAGTCCGTAGAAACCCTTTCTCAGAGTAATCGCCAAGGAGAGCTGTCCGCGAGGAGCACTAGTTCGGGGAACCAGGTCCAAGTGTGCCAATACGGCGCCAATTGCAAGCCGTGCTCCGACTTGCTCTCCAGACTTTGCACAGTGTCCTGTGTGAGAAGGCTCAACTGGGGGAAACGTCATTATTTGTGGGTAGTCCCCGTGGTCAGCTGTGGGGCATTGCGTCCGTGGGCCTGAGAACACTGGCATCAGAGGTCATGCTACCTAAGATAACAAGACAGGTCTACCTGTCGGCTCCGAAACCGGCCTCCAAATCACTGGAACCATCAAGGGATGGAGTCCCGCCATTCTCCCTGGTGCCTTGCTCGAGTACAGCTTCGTCTGCTGTAAGGTTTTGAGCAATCCTGAATCGAACAGCACGAAGTGACCCAGAACCCCTTCCGACTTTCCAAGGAGGGGTGGCGGGTGTAGCTTGCGACATGCGACTGGATGCACAGAAACACCTTGTGCGGTGATTTACGCAACGTTCATCCTGTGTTGTCCATTTGGACCAACCGTGCTTTGTCCTCGTAATTGACTTTGGACGTTCAAGGCAGGTGCACTGCTAACACCTCTCGGCATTGATTTGCCCCGGGGGGGGCAGCTACGGCCCCGGTTTTCCCAAAAAAAACCCCCCCCCCTGATACTGCAATCCCTTGTACTGTCCCCCCCAGCCGTTGGTGTAGGCATCGCGTGTTAGACCACAAACAGCATCCTGGCAGAATGCTCTAGGGGTCAACCCTGCCCCGAGAAACACAGATCTGACCATGGGTAGGGGTTGGCGACAGCCTGTGGGTAACTTGGACCCCCGGTGAGTGCCAGCGCTTCCACACCCCCCTTGGGACTTCGGCCATAAAGCCATTGGCTGAACGGTCTTCTATGTAACAGGCTGGAGGTGGTGTATTGCCACTGCATCCCGTCTATGCCCCATGACCTCGGAAGAACAGTTTTCAAGTGGACCCTGTCCTGGCCTTGATGTATTCAAGCAGGCTATCACCGAACCGCGGGTGGAGGTTTGTTGGGGGGCCGATCCTCCGTGATGCTGGCTGTCTTTTTGACCGACTCCAACTCCAGACGGAAAAGAGATCCCTCTGGCGTCGCAAGAGTTTGCTCTTTTCTCCCCTTAACCCGAAGGCCCAACGCAGTAGGTCAGGAGCAACCAGTCCCTGTGCTCGCACCACTGATTCCAAGAGTGTTCTGCTCTCTGATAGGGAGCTAGGCCGCCTCCATGCACTTCATTAAGAACAAGGACATTGAAACATGGACAAGCATAAGTGCAGGACTTGTAGTGATATGCCCGCCTTCGCAACGCAACCCGTAGAAGCGTCTGTGGCACTGAAGGATTTGATCACGCAGCTGGATGCAATAATTGCATCCATTGTGCATTGGCTCGTTGTAGTTTACACTCACAGTAGATTGGTCCTAGCGAGAAGCGCTATCCCCAATTCTCGTCACCGACAGACGTCCGAGATGACTGACTTGAAAGGTCCTATGAGCATATCATACCTAGTCTGTCTAGCTAAGTCAAGAAGTTAAAGCTACAAAGGTGATTAAAGCTGGAATTGTGCATAAAAGTATACGCACATAAAAACTCTCTCAAATGCATGGTACAAAAATATTTCACAATAGAAGGCACAAGCTGTATGTTTTTTTATTTTTAATTTAATGCACACTATAACATTGCTCTTATACTAAAAATATGCAAAATAAACCATTTAAATGCCAAAATAACTACTTTTAGGTTTCTGGCATTTATGGTCACTGGTTGACTTCTGGCCTTTTTTTCACATTTTTATCACCATCTGCACGTCTCATCCATGAGTAGCATGTTGGAGAACAAGCATTGGATTTTGAGAAAGCTGACTGGCAATAAAGCAAGTGTATCTTTTATATTAAATACCTTGAGGTGCGAATAATAGTCGGATATATTCGGCTTAAGCTTGGGTTAAACTAATTGATTTTACTTGGATGAACATCAGCTAACGTAATTATGTGTCTATTTGTTTCTCTGTTTTTTACATCCCGTTGTGAAACTAGGATTTTACACACTAGCTCCAGTCTGATCCAAAACACATGAGAAGATATTATGTCAACCCCCGTCAGAGGACCTCAGATATGCTCAACCAGAGACAACCATACAGACTACCACATTTTTTCTATAGTTTGATTGCATATTGGCTTTTAATAGAGTTAATCTCCGTCTGGTGGTTAAAGTCTTTTATTGATTTTTCTGAACATTTCTGCTGTATGCCACATAAACTGACAGTCACCACTGCAAGCCTAACTACAACTAAAAATATAAAAGATACGTGTTTTGCAATGATTTGTAATAGTGAAAAGCGCTATACAATAAACTTGAATTGATTGAATATAAATATTGTAGATTCACCTCAATATACTTGACCTATTTCCAAATTGAGCTCAATTACAGTTAATAGAAATTATTTGTACCCCGTGTGTACAGTCCATTACATTCTTAAATCAAACACATTTGGATATTGAAATAATGAATTTCTGAATACATAATAGTCTTTGCCAGTGCCACCTCAGCCATTTTTCAGCTAATCGATGTCACCCAAAAAAGATGTCTTTCTGGACACTAATGCTTACAGGGTGTTTATGTTGGTTTAAGGGCAAAAACGGCCAAAAATGGTACAGTCTGAGATCTTAATGAAGTGAGGCTCTTTGTTTGACATTTGAGCAGATTATTTACTGCTGTGGAGCTCCAATTTACATCGTCTTGAGATCATTTGAAATAAACACAAAACAACATGAAATATCATTGATATGACTGATGGAGTGAAATCAGGAGAGATTTATTAAATTCCCGTGGGTTTATCTGGACTCTATATTACCATACATGGATTCAATCATTTGTCCAGATTTCACTGGACAAGAACAAAAGCAAACTTTGTACAGCTGTACTTTTACAAAACCCTTTGGTTATGCCCCCCATTAGCATAGTTTATGGGAGATTTTACTGGCCTGTCCATATTGTCATGCATTTCTGTTGAGTTTTAATACCTAGTCTATAAACGATGTCAGCTCATTGAAAATCTTGAGTTTACCTCAGAAATCCCCCTTTTTTCCGTGATCTTCATGATTGAATCAATTTTTCACCAGAGACCAAACAAATCTTCTGGGACGCAACCTGACAAAGAAAAAGGGGGTTGAAAGTGGACCAAAACATAAAGGGAATAATTGGTTAGTGTAAACAATTTTGACACATTGTCATTATTCCATGATGTGTTGTGTGATAATCTAGTGTCTGATAAACAAACTGCAAGATAGAAAAATCTTAAACAGCACAGATTTAAGAAATGTTGTAAGTCACTAAATTCTGTTCAGTAACAATTATCAGGGTAGTTTAATCAGTCCGCTTAATGACAATTTACAGCTACCACAAATTAAGTGTTCCTACAAGAATTGTAAACCTGAAATGTTTGACCTTGTGGGAATACTTCTTCAAAAAAAATTTCCCTCCACATTGCATACTTTACTGTAAAGTCAAGCTGCCAATGATAAATAAAATAAATAATTTTTTAAACATGCATCCTTTTTTTGAATGCCCTCTTTATTGCGCATGATTTTCTCATCTATTTATACCATTGCTTTCATTCAGATGTTCCACAAATTGATTTAATGGTACTTTACAACCATCATTTTTTTTTTTTATTCAGAATAAGCTACTTGAATGATAAAAGATGCTCAAGAAGAAAAAAATC
Source organism: Cyprinus carpio (assembly GCF_018340385.1). Classification (NCBI taxonomy): domain Eukaryota; kingdom Metazoa; phylum Chordata; class Actinopteri; order Cypriniformes; family Cyprinidae; genus Cyprinus; species Cyprinus carpio. Next base: position 5,151,537 of record NC_056598.1, read on the forward strand.
CTCACATTGGACAACACAATATGGTTATGTTGATTCAACTTATTTTAGATGATTCCTTTTAGGAGCTGATCTTATTTTGAACTAACACTAATAATGAAACTCATGGAGAGGAGAAACTTTCCAAGCATTATGATGTTTTCTTTAACTTGTATATTATTCATTTAGAGAAAGAAACACTGTATGAAAATGAACCTCAAGTACCAGTCATTTCTATTTATTTATTTATTTATTTTAGTGCCAGAAATAAAGATTCTTTAAGGTCCTCATCTTCATTTGCATTTTGCCAGATTTGTTTAGTAAATCAGACTTGACCTGAGAGTTGTGCTGAGACAAGCAATTCTGGAGGTACATGATGTGTGAAATATATTCAGCAAGCTGTCAGTCAGAATTTCCTAAGGGGGAGAAAACGAGCTGCTAACAGAAACACAATAAAAGGAGGGATGGATGCCCTTGTCATATCTGACCATCACAGGTATCTTGTTAATGGTCTTTAAAAAACAAGATGGAGGGACTCTCTTATCTGTTCTTACTTTTGGGTGAGTATAATGACACGCATCAATCAGATGATGTGCAATCATAGATGCTGTTTAGCTATTCTTTATGAACATTTTAAAGAATAAAATGCAACATAAACTTGATCCACCCCCAGAAAGCAATGGAAAATTTTTTTTTTTTGTAACCGGTGTCTTTCCTTTCGGGGGCACCCCCAGAAAAAATTAAAAGGGTTAAAAAAAGTACTAACTAAGTAATTAGTTAACATGCAAACTAACTTTAAACCCCAATACCAACTTTATTTTATTTTTTTAATCTTTTTTAATTTTGGGTTTAATAAAATACAACGCTCGTAGTTATTTCATGTAAAACAGATCATTAAAAAAATTTTAAACTTCAGATTTAATGTAGTAGAAAAGGGGAATTTGAGTGTTTTGGATTGGTTTAATATTTTAACCCAAATAAAAGGTTAACTGAAATTTTCCCCCAATTTGAGTTTTAAACCCTTGTCTCTTTAAAGATTTTTAGGAATTTGGAAATTAAAAAGGAACGGCTGAAACAGTCGAGACATATTACCCCGGGGGGCTGGAAAGCCCGACCCCATCAGATACGCTCCAGGTCCAGTCAAGCGTCCTCACATTCCCAAGCTCGCCCTTTGGGGGAGGTTGGACCGGGGGGGAAATTTTAAACTACTTTTTACAAAGTGCCCATAAACCAAACCAGAGGCGGCTGCTGTCTGGAGCAAAGGACGGGGAGTAAAAGATCCGCATGGGAAACTTTTGGGGTAAAAACGGCAACAAAACCCCAGGTAAAAGTTTTTGGAAAAAGTTATGAATTGTCAGGGAACGGATTTCCCCAGGTCAGTGATTTGGGCGTGGTTTTTTCTTTTCTCCTGCAGATGTGGGTCACTTCATTGTTCAAAGGAAAGGTACTGTCATTTTCTCTTGCGGGGAAGGAAGGTCGTTATGTGAACATGTACTTTCCCCTTTAACATCCAGATGTATCTCACGCTGGGTAAAGGGGGGCGGTTTAGGGGAAAAGGAAATTTTCGGACCCCTCATTTGATTTTAAAAGTGCGGTCACTTTGGGGAAAAATTTCAAATGGAAAAAAAAATAGGTCCTTGTAAATAGTTTAAGGATGTAGGGAAGCACGCCAAAAAGAGTCACTTTCAACCCCCGAATTTTTTTTTTGGCAAATTTTTGCATGACAATTTGAACATGCAGGGAAAATCGGGCAGGGGGAAATTTTTTCGACTTTTGTGGGAAAAATCAGGATCGAAAAGGGTTTCTTTTTGGAAATCTTTTGGGAAAAGAAACATTTAAAGGGTTTTCGGGGCGCAGTGTTCCCAAAATCTTTTTCGGGGAAAAAGTTGCAAAAAGGCAGGTGTTTTTGGTTGTAAAGGGGACGTTGTGATGTCATTGGGTGTGATGCCCTTAAATGATGAAAAAGGCTTTTTTGAATAGAATACACAATAAAATTCCCCAAAAATCTCAACAAAAAAATGTTTTTAAAAAAACCTTCATTTTAAAATAGGGGGGGGAAAAAAAATATAAACTTTAAATATTTTTGTAATTTTAAAATTTTGGGAAAAAAAATTTTTTTTATAATTGAATTTAATTTTTAAAATTTCAACATTAAAATTTGAACAGGGGACAAAATTTTTGAAAAATTTACATTTTAGTGGAAAAAAAATTACCTTTCTGTAAAATTTTGAGTTTAAGCATTGTTTTTTGATGCTACAAATGTACTGTTTAATAAAAAAAATTTTTCTTTTTTGTTTTTCACAGGAATTTTTTAAATTTCTTTGCATTTTTGTGTGGGGTTTCAAAAAATGTTGAAAAACTTCAGGAATTGCCCTGGCAGAAAGTTACCCAAATTTTTCCTTTTTTTACAGATTTTCCCTAATGAGCAACGTTTTATTTTAAAAAACTAAAAAAAAAGGGTACCCTAAATGAACTTTTTTAATTTTTGGAAAAACTGAAGCTAAAAAAAAACTACTGATTCAATGTGATGTTTTCCATTTCACTGTGGTCTTATGCTCTCCATATAACCATGTATTTTGAAAAATAAAAATTTTGAATTTTGGGAGGTGTGTTTTTGTAGGCACCTCTCCCCGGGGGTGGGGTTGCTGTTTGGCTTTCTAGTTGTTCAATGTTTTTCTTTTTGGTGATTTAGGGGTTTAAAAACATGTTTTTAAAAATTTGAGTCCTTTTAAAAGGGTTGCAAAAAGGGTTCCCAAAATAAATAAAAAAAAATAGCAAAATCGGGTTTGTAGGTGCCTAAGTGGGGGGAAAAGGGGAAGGGGGAAGAGGGGAAAGTTTTAGGGTGCGTGGGGTGGGTTGGTTTGAGGTCCTGTGTGTGGGCTGATAAGTGAACTACTGGAATTGTTTCTAGTGTTTTGTCTGTAGAGGGAACGGAATGTGGCAAATTATCAGCTGTTATAGAAGTTGTGAAGGGGGACAGACAGTTTTGAAGGAGATTAACGGTGTCTGGGCAGGTGTACTGCTTATATCCTTTTGTGGGAGACATATGAGAGCAGTTGTGGCCGTATGTCACTGGTCAGGCAATATCAGAGATGGGAACACAGACTGAGACATCTTCAGGTCTGATGGATCTTTTTTGAGTTCAAGCCGATGTTTCGCGCGCGGGAAGGAGGGGTGGGCCGGGGGGGCCTGGTTAGATGGTCCTATGCCTCACGAAGACATCAGATACCGGGTTAGAAGGCGCCTGTCTGGCTGGGAGGGAGAGAGGACAAATATCACTAGACAAGGGTGTAACAGGTAGTAGATCATACCGGTCTCAGATGTGCTGTGCTTCACATCCCTAGATGCGAACGCACTGTGATATGTTAGGTGTAGGGAAGAGAGGAGGTACTCACTAGAGGAAAGAGAGGAGGGTGAAAGCAAGTGTAGATTTGTATTCTAAAATAAACCGGTATAGGGGGAAAGGTGGCACCAAGTCCGCAAAATGTAGTTTTAAATGTTATGAAGAAATGGACAGAGATAATGTAGGGGTTCTAACCAAAATGTTGTCGAGCAATACACATTGCATGTGTAAATTAGTCAGTTGGCTTGCCTGATTTTGCAGAGGCCTGGGTCCTACCCCACCCCCCAACCCCAACGCCCCCCCAACCACCACCATAATGTCCTTGCGATAGACTTGTTTTCAGTAAATTTCTAACTGCATCTGGCTTGGCGGATCTGGCATGGGTACTTGCCTAGGGCCGCTTTCTTCTCCTCTTTACTACTTAATTTCATGCGTTTCTTAGCGTGAGAGGTGCTCTAGGCTTAATCTGGCTTGGCGGATCTGGCATGGTGTTACTTGCCTAGGGCCGCTTTCTTCTCCTCAGTCTAAGGGTATTTTGGGGCCTGGAGAAGTTTTTGTCATGCCCTGACATTTGTGCTTTTTTTTTCAGTTTCTTATAAATATCTAAATGGCTAAAGTCTAATCTCACTGTAATCAGCACAAACTAGGCTATAATAATATGTGAGCAGCATGTATGTACATGATTGTGTTTTTTGAGAAAAAAAAATGTTATGCGTGGTTAGTGAAAACTAAAAATGTTAAATCACTTGAAAAAAGGCAATAAAACACATACAGAAAATTGGTTCACAGGATTTTTGAGAACTGGAGCTTGTAGCCTAGAATTTTTTTTTTCTAAATGATGTGAAAATCATCTTGTTTTACTCACTTACAGAAAACAATATATTGATTTAAATTTTCTAAGACAGTTTTTGTTGGTAAAAAGAAGTCATATGCGGTAGAAACGTCAACTATCATGAATTCACACCTGAGAAGACAAAGGCCTGCATAATGAGCTGCATAATGAGCCATTCAGTCAGCTGTGTCACTGAGAGGGATGAGTTACAAGAAAGAATGTGAGGACAAAATAAATCTATATAATTTTATGTTTGTAGTTTATTTAGAATACATTTAATTATCCCACAACATAATTTAATATTCACTTGTGAGTGCAGTTAAAACAGTTTATTAGGAAAAATCAAAAGCTGACTTTCAAACTGAATTTTTTGCATCATTACTCCAGTCACACAATCCTTCAGAAATCCTTTTAACAATCTTATTTTCTACAAAAAACATTTATTGTTATTATTATCATCGTCATCATTATTATTATTATTGTGTGTTATTATTATTATGTTGAAAAGAGCTGAGAAAATATTTTTTTTTTAGGTTTTTTAGGGGGGATAAATTGGAAAGAACAGCAATGATTGTTACATTTGTTACAGTTACATTTATTGTTGCATTTATATTATTACATTAAGCTTTTGAATGGTATAGTGGTGTATATTGTTGGATTGAACTTCATAATATTTCGACTTGATTATACATTTAGTCAGGAATTATAGTTTGGAAAAAAGTCTTTGGAAAAAAGTCCTAACTAGTAAAATGTTTACACGTTATGTGAAAACTAGTAGTCCAAGTATATAAATAAATAAAAAGAGACTTACTCATGTTTATGATCTCTGCTGAATAAAGTGCTTCATTCTTTTTTCTGACGGAAATCCAAATCTCAAATCCTCAACCACATCACATCTTTTTTGGGGGTGAATTATGTCCTTATTCCTCTCATCACTTGAAGCAAACAGTAAAAGAATAAAAAACTTGAAGAACACAATCTCGCTGCGTTGTCTTCTGTTGTGTGGGCGTAATTCAAAAGCCCGTAGCGCTTCAGTGAAACATTTGAATCTCAAAAGCGGCTCGGCGCGAGGGGCGTGATCGCATTAGAAGATAATGAAGCCGAATATTCTCTAAAGCCCCCAACTCATTTAAAACGTTTCCCAAAAACTACAATCCCTTTCCCCCCTGCCTGGACTTGTATCCAAGGTGCAGTTTTTTGTCGCTATATAAGCGCCAACTCCATCAGTCTAACGCGAAGTTGTTTTGCCCCGGCTAAATTTTCCAAGCGTTATTTCCGTTTTTTGATTTCCTGTTTACCATTCTGTTGTTTCCCGCTCTGAACCTTTTGCTGCCCCCCTCTTGCCTTGGTTTGTTAGGGACTCTGAAATTGCGTCCCCCGTCATTCCCGGGTTTTTGACGACGATTGGGGTCCCCCTTTCGTTGTTTTTGCGGTACTGATCCCTGCCTGACGCCCACGAGTTGTTCAATAAGTTGAGAGTTTCCCGTTGGTGAGACTATTACAGAACTTCGCCACAACCGACCCCCGGGCTTAGATTTTGTTCTAAAAGGGCCGCCGGGCAAGTCAAACGCGCTAACCAATAAATTAAATCTTGACTTAAAACCGAGGAACTGGTAAAGGCTTTTAAAAAACCCCCACCATGCCGTGACGTCACCCCACCGCGTGGCCACCATTGCCCACGCGGGGAAGCCAGGAAGTTAATCCACGAGGTTCCCCGGAGAATTTGACGGGGACTTACCAAGTGTAAGGGTTTCCTATGCAGCTCGTGTTGTCGACAAAACCCCCCTTTCACCACTGATGGGGGAAGTCCCCTTCTTTTGCTCATTTTTAAAAGGGAAAAGTTTTGGAAAGGAAACCCGGCTGTAGGGCGGGATGGGCAGCGTTCACCATTTCCTATTTTTGGTGCGTTTCCCGGGGTGTTTGATCACCCCCGAGAGGGGGGGAGGGGGGGCCCGTCTGCTGAATTTTATCGCAGGATTAAACGAGCGGAAATAGCCGAACTTGTCCCTGGCTGCTCAACTCAGGGTGGTGCACGCTGAAGTATTTTTTCGCAAGGGCTTAACCCAAAAAAGAAACCGAACTCGTTCCCGTGAGGGGGGAGAACTCTGGTGACTATTTCGTAACCATCACCATTGATAAAAAACCGCTCTCGCCGGTACCTCAACCCTCTTCCCTGACGAAAACACGCCCGCAGAACTACAAAACCCCCATGCAATCAACCCTATATCGACGGGGGGAAGTCACCGCCGCATGTCTAACCGATCTGCTTACTGTGGCGCCCGGGACATAAACGATTACTTCCCCGCACGTCGCTATTTTACCCCAAATGGGTGAGTCTTTTTTAACGTTCTCACCCCCTTGGGTAATCAAGACTAAAAAGTTGTGTGGCTCCCACTGTCTACTTGATAGGAGCGGGGGAATTTATCTCTGAAAAATTTGCCAAAAGGAATAACATTTCTTAATTTCATTAAAATTCTCGTCTGTACCCAATAGATGGACGCCCTTTGGGGTTGGATTGATTACTCACCGCACTCAAAACTGCAAATGTTAACCGGTCGCACATAAAGAAACCTTCAATTCTACGTGCTCCCTGTATCAAACACCCTTTATTTTGGGTCCCCTGGCCCCGAGATCCCTAGGTGTCGTGGAGAGAGGGAAAAAATTTTTAGAGGAGCCCCCTGTAAAAATCGTTTCCGACCATCTCTCCCAGACGTCAAGGTTTCATTTTGACTGGCTCTACCGCATTCCCAATTCCCCAAAGGATATCCGATCTCGCCCCCGCCTTCAGAAAGGGTAAAGCAAACACATACCACCACCCGCAGTCCGTTTGTGCCTTTGATCTAATTCCAGGCCACACCCCCCCGGGGGCGAGTATTCCTTTACCTTCCAGAGCAAAAGCAGGCCAAACTCGAGGGGAGTGGAAAAGGGGGTTCATCGCCCACCACCTCTCCTCTTCAGCGGCTTCTTTTTTGTCCGTAAAAAGGGAGGGGGGTTTGCCCCCTTGATCGATTACGGGGACTCAAGAAAACAGAAAAGTTCGCATCCACTTCCCCCGGTGCCCCGCATTGGGAACAGCTACAAACTGACAATACTACCCCAAAATTGGTTTTGCGCGCGCATACAACTCACCGATTGGGAGGGGGCGAGGGGAAAAAACAGCTTTCTAAACCCCCAAAGGGCATACAAAACCCGGGTGATGCGTTGGGACGGTAAATAGTCCTTGGGTTTTTCCCACCCTTTGTCAATGACATCTCAGGACATGCAAAATGGAGTTTAAATATACATTGACGATATTTGATCTATTCAGATACCCTGGGGAAATTCCAACATGTGAAGCCCGGCCGCTCTTTGAACACCAATCTATGCCAAGGGGGTAAGGGAATTCCTACACCTCCACCACCTTCCGGGGGATTCACGCCCCGAGGGGGTCGCCATGGAGAGAGAAAATCATCCCTTTCTAAAAGGTCCGAACCCAAAAAACCAAAGGAACCCCAAGCTTTCGGGGGTTTTCTAATTTTTACCCCCGTTTCTCGAAATTCAGCCTTTGGTCAGCCCCCTCACGCAAGGGTCAAAAAAAAACCCCTAGCTACATGGTCCGGGGGTGCTCCCCCAAAGCTTTCCAAGAAAAAAAGAAACGGTTTTGTGACTGCCATACTCCCCACCCTGACCCTCTTTCGTTTCCGTCAAAGGGGGGAGCCTCCACCAGGGTTCGGGGTTTCTCTCTCAACCCAGGTTCTACCGCTAAACCCCAACCATGTGCCTTTTACTCCCCCAAATCAATGCGCGACGTAACTAGCTAAGACCGTAAAATCCTCGCTTGAAGGCGGCCCTTTGAGGGGTGGAGACGGTGGAGGGGCCACTTTCCTTACTGAAACAATCTAAAAACCCTTTGGGATTTGCGCCGCCAAGCGCCTCAATCCCCGGGAGGGAAGAGGGCTTTTTTTTCCCCGATTTGATTCTCAGTTTCCTACGTCGGGCTCCAAAAACCAAAGGGAATGCGCTATCCCCTATTCCGAAAAGGAAAACCCCGCCGAATCATCTCCCTCTCAAGGTAATCATTGCACCCCTAAATGGGACATCATACTCTTATCCAAAAAACAAATCTCAAAATGCACCCCAACAACTTGTTCCCCATAAGGTTTACGACCACCCATCTACCGTCAAAAACTCAACACACGCCCCGTTTGCCCCCCTCCGGGCATCAGGTATCACGGCTACCATTCTCTGCTTCAAAAACGGTTTGGTGGGGAAAATTTCCCAAAAACACCCTAGCCTTCATAAAAAAATGCCCAAACCGTTGGGGCACAAGACTCCCCGCCAATTGCCGCCGGTTACTCCCAAACCCCTCCCCTCCCACAAGCCTTGGTCCCCCCTGGCAAAAAACTTTTTCACTGATCACCTTTCTCAAAGGGAAAATGTTGTTCTTAGTGATGATCGATTTTTCCAAGCCGTCATTATTCCCCTACCCAAACGCCCACTGCTGCAAACTGCCGAACACTCTGAACGGGTCTTTCCCTCTTACGGACTACCGGAAGATATATCCCGATAGAGGTCCCCAATCACATCCCGTCTCTGGAAAGCCTTCTTCCAAACCCCGTGTAAAAGTAAGCCGACCCCCGGGGTTTCCACCCCCAATCCAACGGTCGGTCGAAAAACTCAATCAGGAACTACCCCGGGCTGGATTATTGTGTTCCAACCAAAAAATTGGGCACGGTACCTCCTTTGGGGGGTACGCCAGAACTCCCTGGTCAACAGCTGGTTAACTCCTTTAAGTGCATCCAGGCTATCGCCTCCCAGTTTCCCTGGTGGGGAACCCACCGCGACCCGCGTCCGACTGGGCAAACCTGGGAATTGGACCCAAACTCACTACCTTTAACGAGCCATCCGCCAAAAAGGAACATGGCCCCCGTCGGCGTCCGGGCCCGTTACCAACCTGGCAATCGGGGCTTCTACCCCCGAAACCCGTCTCCGAACCCTGCAAAAGTTAAGTCCAAAGGGCGGGGTCCCTTCAAGATTACACATCAATCATCCCGTTTTATTCCGTTTGCTTACCTGACACCTATCCCTTCTCCCCCTTTTTAGTATTTTGCTCAAACCCCTGTGCCCCCAGAGGAGGGGGGGGAGGTCCCCTGAGGAGTCCCCCCGCCCGTCCCGTGAGACTAGGGAAAATACCAGGTGGAGAACTTCTTAATCCCGGGTGTGGCGCATCCTGCGATTGGTCGCGGGAGGGGGGACGGCCGGAGGAACAATCTGGGGGAAATGCTGAAACATACTAGACCCCCAAATCTATGATTTCCCCGGTTTAAACCCGGGGAAACGGCGCTCGACCACCCCTAACCCCCCCCGTCTTCCCTACCATCCGCGCCCGGAGTCGCTCGCGGGGGGGGGCTCGTCACGGAACCCCTGATTCCCCTCTGGCCCGCGAGGGTCCCTCTCCTGAATATTGACCCCGCACCCCACATCATTAAAGATTTACAATAATCCCATCATCCCGTGCCTCGGACTTGATCCAAAAACCCGGTGCGTTATTTGTCGGGTATATAAGCGCCAAATCCATCAGTCTAAAGCGAAGTCTTGTTTTTTCCCGGCGCTTTCCCCAAACTTTTCCCCTGTTGATTTCTGTTTAAAGTTCTGTTTTTTTGCCCTCTCTTGAACCCTTTCTGCCCCGCCTCTTGACCTTTGGGTTTTTTATTGGACTCTGAAATTGCTGCTACCCCCATCATTGCCCGGTTTTACGACGATTTGGGACCCCTACTGTTGTGTTTGCTGGTACTGATCCCCCCTTTTCACCACGAGTTTTCAATAAAGATTGCAAGATGGATTCCCGTCTGGTGATGACTTATTACACACCCTGCTGATTTGTGGATATAATTTGGGCAGGAGGGTGGTAAATTACCACACCTGGAGTTTATAGGAGCTGTTACAGTGATCACATGGGATTCAAATGAGTTATTATGCATAGGGGGAGAGTGGGTTGAGTATTTCCACTTGTTAGAAATGAGGAGGACCAGTGCCCTCGCCCCGACCAACCTGATGTGGGGGTGTGAAAGAAAGAAATTCTAGAGAGAGCAGCTGGGTTTGCTCAGTCAAGCCCAAGATGCTGATTGTGGACTTAAAGAAAAACAGAAATTAAGTCTGCTTTGTTGACAGTTGACTGACAATTCCAGAGACCCACAGAGAAAGAAAGAGGTGCAGTAGAGGATGTATATTAGGATGCAGGTTAGCAAGATTGCGTTGCCGTCTGTGTGTGATGTCAGAGCGGTGTCGAGAGACAACCGGAATGTTTTGGATACACATGATAGAGGTGGAAAAAAAGAGGACAGGAAAGCAGAGTGTGTAAAGGGGGATAAAAATAATACTTAAGTGTGTTGCTGGTTTCGTTGCTCTGTGTAGTCGCAGGTCTTACACTGGTCGGTCTTCACACAACGAGGCTGAACACTAGGCCTGAACGCTTCCGCATCAGCGCACAGACATCAAATAAATAACACGTCTGAGACACTAAGTGAGAACAGCTGTGGCCACTTCTAATTAGCATAGCCAATAGCCTATAGCAGGGCAAAATCGAAACTACAGTTAACACTTAAGTGCAGAAAGGGAGAAATGCAAATAGCACAGACTCTTCTTAGCCGATAGCAATATTATAATTACCAGTAAGTGCAATCAAAAATACAAACTACAGAAAAAATAAAAAGTAGAAATAGGTAGAAAACTAAATATTCCTTCCTAGCAGCAAGTAATTTAAACAAACAGATCTACAACGAGTATTAAAGGGGTCATATGACGGTGCTAAAAAGAACATTATTTTGTATATTTGGTGTAATGCAATGTGGTTTAAGGTTCAAAAAAAACACATTATTTTCCATGTACTGTAACATTACTGTTTCTCTCTATTCCCCGCCTTTCTGAAATGCATCGATTTTTACAAAGCTCATCATTCTAAAAAGCGAGGTGTGCTTGATTGGCCAGCTATCAGTGCGTTGTGATTGGCGAATACATCAAGCGTGTGACAGAAATGTGCGCCCCAGATGATGAGACAAAACCACTAAAACCCATTACAAATGAGGCATTTGTTGCATCCAGTGGGGACATAATTACTGATTATAATGACTTATAGTGTCTTTTTGTGTTTGTTGTGTTGCGTATCGAAAAACGAAACAAAAAAACCCCATGTTAAATTTGTGATCGGAGAAAAACAACAAAAAGTGTATTTCTACATTTTTGCTTTCAAATGGAAAATTTTTTGAAATCAAATGTGGCCAAAAGTTTTTAAATAATTCCCATTTAAAAACAAAATTTGTGGATTTCAGGAAAACGGTCCTTGCAACCTGGAAATTTTGGCCCAACTTTTAAAGGGAAAAAAACCCACCGTTTTTTTAAGGCCCCTTTTTCCTTTAAAGGAAAAAAACAGCTCTAAAATTGGAACGGCCCAAACAAAATTGAAAATATTCTTTTTTTAAACTTTCGGGGCCGGGTTGTTGAAATCCTTCCCCACGATTTTAAGTTGGGGGGGCCCTTTTGGAAGGGAAAAAGGGGGTATTTTGCCCAATTGGAAAAAAACACCCTTTCCAACAGGTTTAAGCCGGAAACCCAACGAAACTAAAAAAAAAAAGTTTGTTTCTCATCTTTTGGGCCCCTTTTAGGAAACCCCAAACAGTGAGAAAGGGGGGGGAAAAACTGGGAAAAAAAGGCGTTTTTTTTTTTTTAAAATTGGGTTAAAAATTTTCTTTTGGGTTTGAAAACTTTATTTTTGGACCCGGAAACCTTTTCCTTTTAAAAGGATTAAACAGAAGGAAAGGAAAACGAAATTTCCTAAATGGCCCCTTTTTTGGGAAAAACCGGGCCCCAAAAGGGGGGCCCCAAAACCTTTTGGACCAAAATGGAAAGGGCCCCCCCCTTTTTTTTTTTTTCAATTTGACCCCGTTTTTCCAAACGGAGGGCCACAAGTTTTTCCGTGTTGGGGGGAACGTTTTTCTATTAAAAGGCGGAGTTAAAAAAACCCCCTTTGTTTTTGGAGATTCTGGGGACGATGGGGCGGGCATTGCCGGGTTAAATTTACATAGGACAAACCCCCCACCCCCACCCCCCCCAAAACCCCCAATTACCCCCCCACCCCAAACCCTCCAAAAAACGACCCCCCCCCCCAACCCTTAAAACAACAAAACCCCCCAACAACAGACACCAACAAACCCCCAAACAAACAAACAAAAAAAAACCAAAAAGGGCCCCGGTGGCGGGGGTAGGGACTGGCGTCCCGGGGTTGGCCCGGGTTGATACCCGGGCTTTCCCCATGTTTTGATGGGGTTTCCCCCCGGCCCTGGGGCCCCCGTAATTTTGCCCCCAAAATGAATAAAACCAAAGGAAAAGAAAAAACCCCCCCCCTTCTCCCAAGGGGAAAAAAACCCCCCCGTGCCAGAAAAGCTTTCCCGGGAATTTGAAAACCAAAAAAAAACCCGGTTCTTTGGGGTGCGGAAAAAGAGGGGAAAAGGGACATGAAAATTTTGGACATTTAAAAGCAAAACAGCCCCCATTTGCAAACTTAGGCGATGGAAAACACCCAAAAAAGAAGCCCCCCGGACAAAAAAAAAATGTGATAAACCCCACAATTTTAAGGGCAGGGCCCCCCGAGATCTGCAAAACCTTTTCTTTTTCTTAGGGGGTGATTTTCCCAAAAACTAAAAATTTTGTCGTTTTGTAAAAAAAAATTTAAAAATGAGGGCCGGGTTTTTAAAGGATTTTTCTTGCAACTTTTCTAAAAATGCACAATTCAAATAGAGTTTTGAAAAAAAAAGGTTTTAAAAAAAAGTTTAAAAACGCACATTTTTTCACCCTCAAAAAATTTTTTTATAAAATTCAAAAAAAAGAAAAATTTAATGAAAATTTTACAATGCACATTATCCTTTATTATTAATAGATGGGGTCCGTTTTTCCCGTTCCCGGTTCTGTCGGTGTTGGCAACCATGCAGCTTTACAGGGGGTATGGCTATTTTAAAGGAGAGGTAAATGAGCCCTTTTTGTCACCCCCAGCGGGTTGAGAAAAGTGAGAAATGCAAAAATCTTAAGCCCCTTTCACAGCAATTGGCAAAACAGGGGGAATGTGCCCCGGTTTTGGGCCCCGGGGCGCTAGATTTTCCCTTTTCACACTGCCGGGGTGTTTCCCCGGAAAATTTTTTTTGGGGGGGTGCGTTCACACAAAACCCGAAAAAGGGCCCCCGTGAAGACCCCTTGTTTCGGGGTGTAAACGTGAATTTAAAGAGTGGGGAAAAACGTAGGCCCCAGATCTATAATATAGAGTCATATTTTAGTCATATATAGTCGGGCCTAGGCCCCTTTAAAATTTCATTTAAGTGGGGGAACGATCTCGGGAGGCCCAGCGGGGGGGAAAGGGAAAAGGAACTAACGGACTTGCTTCTTTTAAAACAGTTTGCACATATTTTTTTAATCGCGAACGTTGATCTCCCCAAAAACCACGTTTAAAAGAGCCCCGGGGAAAAAGGGGCGTCACACTACGACCCGGCATTGGGTCGGGCCCTTTTGTTCAACAGCGCTCGTTCCGGGACTAACCCCCGGGCAATTTTACAGGTCCCGGGCCCCGGGGTTCAATCCCGGAATAATCCCAGGTGTTTTGTTTTCCCACAAAGAATTTGACCGGCAAGGGTTCCCGGAAATTTTGCCGGGTCCCGGGCGGGGTTTTGGGGGTTTTAGGGCCCCATTTCCCCCCTTTTGGGTTTTTTTGGGGGTCCCCCCCTACCTTAAAAATGGCCATAATTCCCAAAATATGATAGTTTCCCATTTTTTAAAACATCGTTGAAACGCTTGGAGTAACTTTAAGAATAGGAAAAAACTAAAAAATCCCCCAAAAAACCGATTGTGCCCCCAAAACTTTCCGTTTTGGTCACAAAATGCCCCCTTTAAGAAAAACCCATCACGTGCTGCCACCATTTTCTTTTGGGACTTAATCGTTTTCACCCCTAAATTTTAAATGAAATCATCCAAATTTAAAAAAAAAAGTTTGGTCTTTCTCTTTTTTTTTCCCCCCCTTTCTAGTTTGTATTTATTTGAAAAAATTGCCTGAAATTTTTTTATGAGAATTTAAGAAAAATCATTTATGATTCCCCAATGTAATCGTTTTGGAAAAAAAACATTTTCAAAAGGGAAATGAAATGTAAATAACTACTCAGCCCTTAACTAAGTAAAAAAAGGCCTGTGCTGGTGCAAATAATTTTTCGAAACCCCTTGATGATAAGATGCCTACCCCTGAGTCCTTTCCGGAAAAACCTGGTAGGTCTGTCCGAACCTTATTTTTTCCCCCAAATTTTTCTTTTTTTTTTAAAAAACCCTTTTTCCATCGCCCCTTTTTTTGTAGAAAAACCACCCACAAAACCAAAACCCCCTGAAAATTCCCAACCCCCCCCCCTATCCCCCAAAGCCCCCCCCCCCACCATTTTCCCCAAGGGGGAAAACCCAAGCCCCAGAACGGGTTTTTAATCCCCCCCCCCGAATTTCCCCCCATTTTCCCCCCAAAAAATAAAGTTTGTGGCTGCGGTTTGCCCGGGTTTGAAAAAAAAACCAAACAATTGGAAAAAAAGAAAAAAGTGTCTGTACTTTTTAGCCCATAAAAGTCCCCCCTGTCTTGGCCAAACAGAAAGTGGCCCCCCCCTTTGGGCCCCCACCCCCCCACCCCCAAAATTTTCCCACCACGATAAAGTTTTCCCCCTTAAACCAACCCTTTGGGGAAAATATATGTTTTTAGGAAAACATAAAAAATCCCCCAGGTTTTTAACAGCGGGGGCCCAAACCCCCCCCCGAAAAAAGGTCGTCGAGTGGCCCCACCGGTTTTCATACACTAAAACCCCAAAGTTGTGGCACGGGAACTGGGGTTCTCTTTTGGGTCCCAAAACCCCCCTTTACTCCCCACCCCCATTTTTGGTTCTGGGGTACTAAAAATTTTGGCATGTTTGGGTTTTCTTGTAAATCAGTACTCAGTAGTACCAAGGGAACCCGGGGGTCGGGCCCTCTTAAAAAAAAGGGAGTTCGGAAATCAACCTGTTGTGGGGCCCCTAAAAAAAATTATTTTTATTTACCCCCAAAAATGTCTTCCAAAATTCCCAAAAGGGTTTTTTTTATAAAAATTTTTAAACGGGGGCCCCTTAAATTTGTCAAAATTTCCTTTTATTGGTAAAATTTTAATTTTAATTTAAAACCCAAAATTTTAACTGAAAAAAGAAAAAAAAGGGGGAAAAAAAAAAAATTTTCCCAATTCAAAAAAAAAAAGGGTTTTAAAAAATTACAAAATTCACATACCCCAAATTTAAAATTCCGGGGAAACAAGAAAATGTTTTGTTTTTTGGTAAAAGGGGTTTGCCGAAAAAATTTTTATGAACCCCTGATTTAAATTTTTCAAAAGAAAGGGAATAGAAAAAATGAGTAACATATATGATCTGTTTCTCCCGAGCCAAGAAGCAGGGGACCCGGGAAGGGAAAGGGGTTGAAAATGTGAGAATGGGAAAAGCTGAATTTGAAGGCGCTGTCTTAAACAAGGTGGATTTTATAATAATATTACAAAAACGATTTTTTAAACAACGGGAAAAACAAAAAAAAATCGGGGTCGGGGTTTAAAACCAACAGTTTAAAAAATAAGTTTTAAAGAAAAAATGATCAGATTTAAAAAAACCATTTGTAAAACAAAACCCCCCTCACAGTCTTTGTAAAGCCCCAAAAAACAATGCTTTGTTTTTGGGTTGGGGACAAATTCTGTTTTTTCGAAAAATTTTTAAAGGGTAAGGGGATTTTCTTTTTGAGCTGAAATCCCCTCAAATTGTTTTGCGGGGGATTTACCACTGGGAAAACTAAAGGCGTTTCGTGTTTAGGTGAATCGGGACGCTGAGAAATCAGGCGTCATGGACAGGGGAGGATGAAACCCCAAGGGGGAAAGTTTCCCAGAAAGAACAAGACGGTACCGAAAAAAAATCTCCTGTTTTTTCTTCTTGAAGTTAAATTGTTTTTTAATGAAAACTCATCTTAGTTCCCAGAAATTAATTTTTTTATTGGGATTAACATTGGGACAAATTTTTCGGGAGTAATTTCTCAAAAAATTTACAATTTTCTTTTTGGGGATTTATTCATTTATTTGATAAATTTTGAAAAACAAAAATAGGCAAAAAAAAAAGGGTAGGAGTTTTAGCACTTTTTAAAACAAAGCCCCCCATTTTTAAAACAAACGCACTTTTCCCTTTTAAGAACAGATAAAGGTTTTTGGGAGGATAAAAAAAACTGCATAAAATGTTTTCAAAAAGCATTTTACAAAAGCTTTGAACCCAAAAAGAAAACCACCCTCTAAACAAAATAAACTTTAAAACACTTTCAGCATTTAAAAGGGTTTGGGGACATGAGAAATAAAATTTTCCCTTTGATTGTTTGTCCTTTAAAAGGGGTTTTTGAACTGGCTTTTTTTTTACTGGTTGAGGCCATTTTAGGACTTTTTGTTTTTTTTTTAAAATTAAAAAAAACACCCAAAAATAAATTTAAGCAAGGCTATTTTCTACCCTTTTTGGGGGCCGGGCTCAAAAAAAACGCTCTTTTTTAGGGCGTGCTGTTTTGAAGATTGGAAAAAAAACCCGCCCCCCGGGGTTTTGTTTGGAAAAACATTTTCCCTTAGTAAACTACCTTTCTGTGGGTCTTTTTGGGCCAAGCGCGCCTTTTCCATATTTGGACCCTTTCTGTGACTTTTTTTAAAGGGAAAAGGCACATAAAAAGGGAAAATTAAAGCAATCTCTAAAAAAAAGAAATAGTGACACATAGAACAAATATTTTTTTTTGCTGGGGCCATTCCTGTCGGACCCAATATAGATGGCAACCCATTGCTTTTTAATAGGGCTGGGTCAACTTCGAACTTTTTAGGCACGAAACCCCTCTTGTAGTTCTGTACCCAAAATTTCAACCTAAGGGGTTAAAACCCTAAAGTCAGGGAGCGTAAGCATGCAGAAAGCAGATGTGCGTACGGTCCACTCACTTGGCCCCAAGGGAAGGTCCAGTGCTTTGGGAAGTTTTTGTGTGTTTGGCTTTTCACCGGCAGAGGTTTTTCCCTTAGGTTTAAATCAAATTTTGTATTTTTTTTAAGGTGGGCAAAGAAGTGCAAACAATTACAATTCGAAAAAAAATAATTAAAAAAAACAAAACAACCCAATTTAGGGAAAAATTTTAACAAGCCAAAAAAACACAACAAAAAATCCCCAAAACAAAATAAACAAGTCGGGAAAAAAATAGACAAAAAACCCAAAAAAAAGGAAGAGGTAAATATAGTATATTGAGACAGGTTTGTTATTGAGAGATATGGGTAACACCATGACTGGGCGATAGAATTTGTCAATCAAAAATATAAAAAAATAACATCCGAGAAAAAAGCCGAGTCGTGGTAGGAAAAATTTTGGAATGGTTTTTTTAAAAGGGGTTGGTTTTTAAAAGTCAGTTTTTGTATAAAAAAGGTTACTAGGGAATTTTAAAAAATAGGGGGTGTCTATTTAACTTTTTTGTAAATAAAAAAGCTTATTTGGGATTTTTTGCTTCAGTGGGGAAGGTGGTTTAAAGGGCTGGCCCTGACTTTTTGATTTTTGAATGACCGGGTTCGGTCCCCCCTTTTGCCGAAAATTTTTTTTTTCCCTTTTCAATTTGTATTAGCAATCATTTTGTTTTCACGAAGTGGAAAAAATCCGTATTTTTTTCAAAAAGGGTTTTTTACACAAGTGCAAAAAACCCATTACACTTTAAAATAGCAGGATTTTTTTGCTATTTATACTACTTTTTCAAATAGTGGCAATTAATTTTGCACTTCCCGGATTGTAGGACATTATAAAAAAAAGTAGGGAAAAAAAAACATTTTTGAGTGTAAATTATAATTTTAATTCCCAATTTTAAATGGATTTCCACCTTTTTTGGTTTCAAAAAATCCCCCCACAAAATACCCCCCGCCCCACCCTAACCCTTAAATTATTTTCACCTTTTTATTATTTTTCCCAAAAATTTAAATTTAAATAAATTTCCTTTTCGATGTAAACCCAGAGTTGGGAAAAAGGGGAAAAAAAAAAAAAGTTTGGCCCAAAAGGGGGGATCAAAAACCCGGGTTTTATCACATCCCAAAAAGTCAAAGGGGGCCCCACACTTAACCACCCGACCAAAGGGAGTGATTTAATTTCAGCTGCTTTCAAAGTTCTAATAAGGAGGGGATTTTCACAAAATATTTAAAAAAAACATCCAAGGTTTTTTTCCCTCAGTAAGCGCCCAAATTTATATTTCCCTTTAAAACCCAAACTATTTTTGGGGCCATCATTCCTGAACTTTCTACCACGACTCTGCTGCTTTTTTTGGCTTGTTCTTTCTGTATGTTGATTGACATGTCTCATCCAGTCAGCGTGAGTAATCCCAAACCAATGGCTGTCTCCTAAACTATACCTACCTCTTCCGGGTTTGTCTGATTTGTTGTTGTGTTTTCTCAATTGTTATTTTTGAGCTGAATTTGTCATTGTGTTGAATTTTGACAGCTGTGTTTTCTGAATTGTTATTTTGTTTTTTTAGATTTGAATTTGTGTTTGTAATTTCTTATATTGTTTTCTAGAATTGTAATCTGTTTTGCACTTCACGTAAGTTATCTTTAGTCTACGGTGAATAAGACGATGGACTTGAAATATCGACAGCTAGTTAACTTTATTAGTGATATCCTTGAACACGTGGAGGAGAGCAACACTATTCTACGAGCCCGCCAACACGCGACCTCCTCTCTCCCCACTTCCCTTCCATTACAAGATCCTCTCGAGTCCCATCCGAGGCCCTGCGCCCCCCAACCAAAATAAAGTCCTTGGCAAAAACAGCAAAAAACAGACTACAATGATTATTAAACAAACACCTCCACATTAGTTACCCTAGTGGTTGACAAAAAGAAACGCCCAGCACGTTTTCCAACATACAGAAAGTAACAATGTCCTTAACACTCAGAACAAAAAAATCGTGCGGATTATTGGTTGCTACAATTTTCAATAAACACAAGACAGGGTGTTACTTGGGACGTGCCAGTTCCAAGGTTCTACAAACAAAATGAAACTGACAAGCTTATTTATTTATACTTTTTTCTTCTCTCATCTTAGTTCAGCACACATATTTTAGCTTTAAACCGTTTCAGTGGGCAATATTTAGACAGGCCGAGGACCTAAACGGTCCTAAGGTTCCACTGGGACCATGCCGGACCCTCTGGAGGGGTTTCACATTTTGAGGATACAGTGTCCTTGGTCATCAGGCTGTGTGACAGTCAACTTTCCTATTGTTGTGAGTAAAGTCTCACGGGGGGACTGTCCCAAAAGCAAGACCTAGCTGGACTCCTGACTGGGGGACCGTGTGCACCATTAAAGACAACAGAAGGCAAGTCATCTCCTGGATAGCAGTGTAGAGGATTAGGAAGTACTGAGTGGGTTACTCTCCCTTTCAACAGGCTGTGCAATGGGAAATGGATGCATCCTTCCGACTGTTGTGGTCCAAGCTGAGATAGGTGGAAGACAGAGTAAGGTTTAAGACGGTTTATGATAATACCACTTGCGGTGTCTTTTCAGGAAAACCCAGTTTGGCTGAAATGGCATACAGTAGCAGAATACAGACCATCATTAGGCTGAACATTTTGGTGTGACACAATGTAGGTCCTTGTCCAATTCATGGGGCCCTAGTTTACACTTGGAAGTGACAGCCAATCATTCAACAGACACCAAGTCACTCTCCCACATGATATGAAATGGTATTTTGACCTTTTTTGTCATATTGAGCTTTTTGCTGCTCATGGAGCATGCTACCGTGATGCTCCTGACGGCACTTGAAAGAAAACCGCAATTTTCTTGTAGACAGACGTAGCATACTCTGCTGGGGCCGCAGCCGGCAGAGGCAGCAGTCGAAGGTTCAGTAGGACAAGGGAAGGTAGTAGCATGAACTGGTGGACATCTGGCTTCAACGTCCATGCGGGCTGCACGAAGAGGAGGACGCTGCGTGATATCCATTGCAAGAGTGCTGGAATTGCCCTTTAAACATGGTATCCTCATGGCTCTGCCCGTGCGCGCCGGACGACAGCCCACGACATTTACCTCAACGGGATCTTTCCAGGGTGCGAGTGAAGGGCTGCCCGAACGGGGGTCGAAAAGAAATCTTTTTCGTGCGGGAAGGTCGTGGCCTACGGGGGAAGCAACAAGTTAGAGAGACTCAGGGGAAAGGGAGCAATCCAAGGGTTGAGGAGTTCGACAGTCAGCACGGGCCGGCAGAAAAGAATTGTAGGTGGGGGGAGTGAATGTACAGGTCTGCTCTGTTCTCCCACCCTCAATACCCCCTGACTGAGGTGCCCTGATGCAAGGCACCAAACCCCCAACTAGCTCCCCGGTTCGCTGCAGCTTAAATGCTGCCCACTGCTCCAGGTGTGTGTTCACAGTGTGTGGTGTGTTCCACTGCTGTGTGTGTGCACTTTGGATGGGTTAAACAAGCAGAGCACGAATTCTGAGTAAGGTCCCATACTTGTCAGTATGTTCCTTCACTTCACTTAAACCCATCTCCCTCCAGGATGATCAAGGAGAAGTCCTGGTTTTTTGTGACACCCAACTTGGAACACAACTCCTTGATTAACATTTGCCTCAAACTGACGGCCTTGATCTGTAGTAAGGCATTCCAGGAACACCATGCTCTGTGCCATACTGTTCCAAAAATACAATGTGCAACTGTTACAGCTCTTTGGTCTTTCATAGGTGAACAAATTCACATACTTGGTGAAATAGTCCTTGGAGAACGAGAACATATTTATGCCCTGATGGTGACACAGGAAGCTCAGTAATGTTCGCTGCCACCTTTTCAAAAGGCCTGACTGGCATGAATAGTCTGCAAGGCACAGGCAAGTTTATTTATATAGCACATTTTCGTACACAATGGTAAGTCAAATCGTGCGCTTTACATAAAAGAAAGTTTAGAAAATAGTCATGAAGAAACTTAATAATACAAAAATAAAACAAGCAATTTTAAAAACATAAACAAGCAATTTTAAAACATTGGACCCAAATGAGTTAAAAATTGACATTATTTAAAATGAATTTAAAACAGTTAAAAATAGAAAATGATTTTACATAAAATACAAGTGAATACGTAAATACAGTGCAATCAGTTCGGACATCGTACAGTGCTCATTCAATAAATGCACAGCTAAACTGATGAGTTTTGAGTCTAGATTTAAATGTGGACTAACGTTTTTAGCACACCTGATCTCTTCTGGGAAGCTGATTCCAACTGCGGGCGGCATAGTAACTAAATGCGGATTCCCCTTGTTTTGTGTGAACCCTTGGTAATTCTAACTGACTCGATCCTAATGATCTGAGTGGTCATATCATTATATATCTGCAATATATTTTGGTCCTAGGTCATTGAGTGATTTATAAATGAGTAAAAGTACTTTAAAATCAATCCTAAATGTAACTGGAAGCCAGTGTAAGGACCTGAGGACTGGTGTGATATGCTCATATTTTCTGGTTTTAGTCAGAATTCTGGCAGCAGCGTTCTGGATAGCTGCAGCTGTCTGATGGTCTTTTTGGGGAGGCCGGTGAGGAGACCATTACAATAGTCCACCCTGCTGGTGATAAAGGCATGAACAAGTTTCTCCAAGTTCTTGACTGGAAACAAAACATCTAATTACTTGAATTCTTTTTTAGATGATAGTATGCTGATTTAGTTACTGCTTTGACATGACTACTGAAACTAACGGTCTGTCTCCAGAATCACACCCAAGATTCCTGACTTGATTTTTAGGTGTAATTTTGTCCCCTAGAGTCAAGGTTTGCATTCACCTTGAAAACTTCATCTTTGTTTCCAAATGCAATAACTTCAAGTTTTTTTCAAGTTTAAACAAGTTTTTTTTCCTTGTTTAACTGAAGAAAGTTAGACTTATGCTCTCCTAGACTCACATAATAGCCTCTCCCTTCTAAGTATGACCTGAACCATTTGAGTACCATCCCAGAAAGCCAGACCCAGTTTTCCAGTCTCTCTAGTAGTATGTTATGATCGACAGTGTCAAATGCAGCACTGAGATCTAGCAATACCAGCACTGATATTTTGCCAGAGTCAGAATTTAAGCGAATATCATTTATTATCTTAATGAGCGCTGTCTCTGTGCTGAGATCTAGCAATACCAGCACTGATATTTTGCCAGAGTCAGAATTTAAGCGAATATCAATTTTGTTCAGCTGATTAAAAACTACATTTTCTATAATTTTGCCTATAAAAGGAATATTAGATATTGGTCTATATATTGCTCAAAATGGTGTTATCAAGATTGCTCTTTTTCAGGAGGGGCCGGGCTTAACAACTGCAGTTTTCAGGGAGTTTGGAAATGTCCCAGAAAGAAGTGAGGCGTTCACCACTTCTAAGAGATCTGCTTCTAAACAGTTGTGCACACTTTTGAAAAAAGATGTGGGAAGTGTGTCATGATAGCAGGTTGATGATTTTAGGTGATGCACTATTTCTTCCAAAATTTTGCTATCAATTTTCTTCAAAGATAGACATAATATCTTTTTGATATTGTGTCCAAATCTGTCTGACCTCTGCATTGCTTGAGGATGTGCTAATCGCCTTCCTGATATTAATGATCTTCTCAGAAAAGAAGGAAGCAAACTCATTGCATTTGCTAACTGAGAGCATTTCACTGGGAATCTGAGACTTGGGGAGTTTGTCAGTCTCTCAACAGTGGCAAAAAGTGTACGAGTGTTGTTTAAGTTACTGTTTATAAGGTTTGAGAAGAAATTCTGTCTAGCTGTGGCTAGTTTTCACATTAAAAGCATGAAGGCTGTCTTTATAGATGCTATAGTGAATTTCAAGTTTCGTCTTCCGCTACATCCGCTCGGCTTTTCTGCATTGTCTTTTCATAGTCTGAACTGCTGTTGATCTTCTCCAAACTGATATCTGTCTGTTTGTTTTCTTTCTGACTATTATTGGAGCAATATCATCAATAACATTCTTAATTTTTGAGTTAAAGGAATCAAGGAGAATATCAACAGAGTCTGCAGAAATGCTTGGTGTTAAAGATATAGCCTCCATAAACCGCACACTAGTGTTCTCGTTAATGCATCTCCTTCTGACAGAGACAGATCTAGATTCATTGGTAGCAGATATCAATATATCAAAGAAAATACAGAAGTGAACAGATAGTGCTACGTCCTTAATAACAATGGATGAAATGTTTAGACCCCTACTGGTGATTAAATCTAGAGTGTGTGCACGTTTGTGTGTGGGTCCATGCACATGCTGAATCAGGTCAAAAATGTTTAGAACCGTTATCATTTCTTTTGTTGTGTTTTTGTTTTCTGCATTATCTATGTGAATATTAAAATCCCCTGCAATAGCCAAACAGTCAAACTCTGAGGAAATCATTGATAACATTTCTGTGACCTCTTCAACCAAAGGCTGGAGAGTATTTTGGAGGCCTGTAAATAGTGATAAACAGAATGCGTGGAGCACCTTTCAGCACATTCCCTAGATATTCAAAAGAAAAGTACTGACCAAATGACACTTGCTTGCATTGATAGACATCTTTAAATAGAGCAGCTACACCTCCACCTCTCCTAACAGTCCTGCAGACACTCATGAAAGTAAAGTTAGGAGGGGCTGCTTCATTGAGGACTGTTGCACTGCAGCTGTCTTCTAGCCATGTTTCATTTAGAAACATAAAATCCAGATTGTTTGTGCTTATAAAATCATTTATTGGAAATTATTTATTTTTTAGTGAGCGAATGTTTAAAAATGCCAACTTTATGGCAGTGCTTTGTGTCTTTACGTCAATCTTAGTTTGATGCATAATAGGCCGCAGATTAGATGAGTTTGCCCTTCGGCTTGAAAAGGCCTTAGACTTTCTATCACGTAATAAAACTGAAATAGAGAGCTACATGATGTGGGACATGATGTGGGACTGGCATAGATCTTGACTGACATGGGACACACTGTTGGCAGTAGTTCTCTATGTCTCTAGTCATTTATGGCCAGTAGAAATGCTCTCTAGCTCTTGCAAGTGTCCTTTTTTTATGACCAAGGTGACCAACAGTGGAATGTCCATGTAAAAACTAACACCTGGGGGACAGCTTTGCTGGGAATGACTACATGAAGAGTAGGTGATTCTTTTGGTTTGTTACAGGCAAAATGGTAGATTTTCCCATCACAAATTTTCCCAATCACAAAAGGGGCACCCTTGCAAGTAGTGTGAGAAATGTCTAATGGACCAAACAATAGCCCACCATTCCCTGTCAAAGGTGGACCAGTTGCGCTCTGTTGCACTTAGCACATGACTGGCATAGGCTACGACCTTTTCAACACCCTGTTGTTGTTGTGCAAGAACGGAGCCAATGGCATGGTGAGATGCATCTGTATACAGACTTGCTGAATTCAGGGTAGGTGACAATAGGAGGGGAAGCTAAAGCAAGCCAAAAATACTGAAAAGTGTCCTTACATTATTCACTCCATGCAAATTTGGCATGTTTCTTTGTAAGGCTGTGTAAAGGGGGTGCCTTTTCTGCAAAGTCTTTGATAAAATGCTGATAATAGGAACAGAGGCCTATGAAAGCCCTAGCCTCTGTAGGTGTAGTTGGACGAGGCCAGTTCAACACTTTCTCAGTCACTTTAGGGTCTGGTTGAATGCCATCCTTCGAAACAACATGTCCCTAGAAAAGAGTACAGACTGCTTGAAAAACTGACACTTTTGAGGATGGAGTTTGAGGCCAGCTTGCCGTAATCTACCAAACACTTTCAGAGAGATCATGAATGTGGTCTTTAAAAGGTCTTACTGAAGACTATTATGTTCATCAAGATATACTAAAGTCTTGGACCAGTGGAGGCCACGGAGAACAAGTTCCATCAATTCCATCAATGTAGGGGGGGGCATTAGTAAGACCCATTGGCATGACCTTAAATTGATAGAGGGAATCACCTGTAGTAAAGGCAGTTTTCTCCTTACTAGCATCATCCATTTGAATTTGCCAGTAGCCACTGGACAAATCTAGAGTGCTAAACAAGGTGGCTCCAGAAAGGGCATCTAAACTGTCATCCACACGTGGAAGTGGGTGTGCATCTTTGATAGTAATTGAGTTCAATCGTCTATAATCGATTCAAAATATATAAGAGCCATCCTTCTTACAGACAAGTATCACCGGGGAAGCCCATGGGCTATGACTAGGCTCAATTCAGTCAGCATCAAGAAGTTTGTGTACTTGGTTGTCGATTTCCCTTCGTAGGACAGGAGATGTACGGTATGCTCTCTGACGCACAGGGGACGTAGAGGATGTCTGTATGCTATGCTTAATCAAATCAGTTCTACCTAGATCTGCAGAGGTAGTGCTAAAGACATCACAGTTCTCTTGTAGGAGGGAGTTAAATACTTCTACCTCACTGGGAGTAAGAGTGTCAGTACCAATGTGAACATCAGGTATTTGGCATGAAAGGCTCGGCAGGCTAATCTGAGCCAAAAGACTATCCATTAGGCCTATAGAAATCAGAAGGCACGTTACGCACAGTGTAGAATTGACCTAAATGGGTCTGTTTGGGCAGCTCAATATCCTGGTGTGTAGGATTAAGTAGATGAACTACAGTGAGTCCATTTTCAACATTAGAGAAGCTACGAGCAACAGCCAAGTCTTTGTCAAATGTCACATTCGGTTCTAGAATACCCTGAAAACCATGAAGCTGACTTTGAGTTACATGCTACTGAAGCAGGAACAACAATCTCTGTCAAGGGGGGGACTAAGACCTGTGAGAGCAAGAACACATAAGAGAGCAAAAAGGCAATGCATGTGAGGAACTGAGAAGGTAAATTTTCCCATTATTGAACATAAAAGTACCAGAGGCTGTGTCAATTGAGGTACCATGTGTTTTGAAAAATTCCCACCCAAGAAGGGCATCCTGTCTAGAGTCTCTTACAACAACATGTTCATACTGAATGTGTGTGACCCAAGACGTAATGTGACAGGTAATGAGCCTAAAATGTCTAATTGTTGTCCTGTCAGTGTGTGCGCCACCTGGAAAACTTTTCAGTAAGGGGCGATGTTTCAGTGCAGGGATGCGTTGACGTAAGGCCTCACTAATGAGCGACAAACCAGCACCAGTGTCAAGGAAAACACTGACTTCTTGGTCCTCAACGAGTCCTTTTATGTATGGTGTCCAGATTGCAGAGTCCGAAGATGTCACTTTGTTGTCACTATGGGGCCGCTGACAGTTGAACTGGAGATTGGCCCTCATCTCCAGCTACCATTCGTTTCCTGACCGCTGCTGTTCGGTGACGCGTAAATGGCATGACTGTGGTCGTTGTGGACTTGGAGAGCGATGTCTGTAATACTGCTCACCCTCCGTCGATCTTGGTTCCTGCCTGGACTGCTGTCGTCGGTTGATTGATGCCTATCGTTGGGTTGAGCAGTCACTGAGTCATCATATGCAGCAAATCCCCGCTGAGGGCAAAAGCGAATATCTGGACTGTCATAGGCTAAGGGTCTTTCATAGGGTCTTGCTGCTGATGATAACTTGGCCTGGGGCTTCCTTGTGAACCTCGATGGCTGTTACTGGAACGTACATGGAGATCTACCTCTGAAGTAGGGCTCATCAGATGGAGTGAAATGTTGATAGCGAGAAGATGACAAATAATGATTGTCTTTAGCTCTGTCTAGTGAGAGTGATCGTTGACGATAGGCAAAGTGATGTTCTGGAGATGAAAATGGAACTGGTATAATGAGACTTTGGCTGCGTCAGCATAGTAACAACAGACTGAAGTTTGTCTACTTTCGGATGGAGGTCATGGAGCTACGCTGCAAGCATATTGGTGCACTCTGTCGTGAGGCTGTGTACCACGGCAGGTTGAGGTGCAGCACACCCCGGCAGAGGAAAAGACTCAGTGGTTGCAGAATGTGCTCTCTCACACGACCAGTTTCTTTAAATCGCATCTTCAGTGTAGTAACACCAAACTCATACAGCTTAGTTTGCAATGCAGGTTCAAGTCCAGCTATAAAACGTAGCAAAATTTCACCTTTGGTGGCTGATTCTCCATAGTCTGGAAAAGCTTGGTGAACAAGGCGGGTCAATACTTTGGCAAGCTGAGGTTTGTCCCAAACCGGAGGTCTCACAAAATACTTGAAAACGACGAGCCCATTGAGAAAAGCTTTCGTTGCCATCTCCAGTGAAGTCTGGAGGTAAAACAGCTCTGAAGTGCACGTGCGGGTTTGTTACATTGTTCTCTGCCATGTTTGAAAAGAGTGAAGTCAATGCAGTGTTGTATTAGTTCAATCCAGTCTTTTATTGATAAAGATGGTTTGCAGGTTAGACTTAATGTAGTGAAGGTTGATGAACACAAGAAAGCTTTTTTTTCCTTCCTTTTTTTTTTTTTTTTTGTTCAAGTCTTATTTTTAATACTGCCTGCTTTGGTTCTGAGGCTATGTGCAGTGACCGAAGTGCGCCACAGGAGGGAGTAACGTGCACACGTGTCAGAAAAGTGAGCGCTGTTCAATCCTGGCAATAAGCCAACTTCTAATGGTCCCGTTGCATACGTCTTGTTTTACTTTTTTCTTTCTCCGAAATAAAAAAAAAATTAAGGAAATACATAACTGAACATGAAATGAACACTCACACGATGGTGAAAACAACAAAACTGCTCTAAAGTTATAAATAGTCCGTCGGAATACAGTCCATGTAATTGAAATGTTACATAAAGCAAAACGCGTTTCAGTCTAAAATGAATCCACTAGTACAACTGATCCAGCATATATGATGAAAGGGCAGTGATTATGATATATTTTAGTCTTTGTCACCATACCAGTCCAACAGCAACTTTCAAAGACGCCAGAGACAACCACCGCTGCCACCAATAAATATGTAAGGCGTGGGGTTTAGCTGCCCGTGGGTTGATGTGAATAAAGACAATGGACTTGAAAATATCGATGGCTAGTAACTGAGCGAAGTCCTTGAACCGGGGAGGAGAGCAACACTAGTCTACGAGCCCGCCACACTCTACTCTCCTCTCTCTCCACTTCCCTTCACATTACAAGATCCTCCTTCTCAGAGGACGCCAGACCAAAATAAAAGTCCTTGGCAAAAACATGCATAAACAGAATACAATGATTATTAAACAAACAACTTCACACCTAGTTTTCCATGTAAATGACCTTCTGTCCCACTGAGTTGTAAATCGGGGTCTAGGGCCCTGAGTTAATGCAAATTCCAATTGTTAGTTCCTGTCTCCATCTCGGGGGATGTTTGTCTTAGTCTGAAGAACTTAAGGAAATGTTGCAAAGGATCAGGGCCTTCTGTAGCCAGTTTTGCTATGTATTTTTCTAAAAGTCAGGTATGCATCTTTTACTCTTAGATTCATCTATGAGAATTTGATGTTTTGTATTGTTTTGATATCTTTGAATTGGCTATGTAATTTGCATAAAACATATTTACCTGACTGATAATAAATTGTTAAATTTGATTTTATTTTGACTTACTCTGAAATTATTTTCTCAAGTAGATTAAGTGAAGGCATATGTTTCTGCAAATCTGCATCCAGGGTTAAGTGCATACTAGATCTCAGGTTAGATGGAGCTCGGGGGCACATCAGGTGAGATTCTAGATTTCTGACTAACTGCTTGACTATAGCTAAGTTGTACTCAGTTGCAGCTTTAATTAAGTTGTACATAGTTATATTAACTATCGGGGGCTAGACAAATAGTACTAGCATAACCGGTGTTTATTGTTTGAGCTTTTTTCAAGTTGTACGTAGTCATTTTAACTATCGGGGGGCTAGACAAAAATAGTACTAGCATAACCGCTGATTATTGTCTCAGCTTTAGTTAATGCACTTTGCAGCAGACATTCTCATCCTCTGTGGGCATTGTCTTGCATTGTCCACAGGAGCACCTACAGTTTAATTCACAGTGTCACTAAAGATATTGTCATCCATTTCAGTTGTCAATTCTATATTATGAACAATCATACAAAAATGTTATCTGAACAATTTAGAGCATATTCTGTTTTCTCAGCTTGTGTGTTGCAATGCTGATATTCAGCAATCCACACTAAAGCAGTCAGAAGACCAGCAACTATGTGTAGTTGAAAATAGGTTTCAAATGAAAGGAAAAACCAACATCCAGCCTCCAGAACAGCTTCAGTGCTACTTGCCAAGTCTGTGGAACTCCGCTGGATGGATGAACACCATTCCTCCCATAAAATATTCCCTCATAGGCTGTAGCATTTTATTCACATAATTTTCACACTTAATACAATAGGGTTAAGGGGTAGGGTTGTTAGTTCAATCTGTGACTGTATAGACAACTAATAATTAAAATAAACATGGTAAAGTGGCAAAATATGTTTTATGTTATTTATTTATAGCCTAACTATAACCTATTTGGCTAAGTTAGGTTATGCTAGTTACATATTGGTAACTTGCATAAAAGGGAGAGTAAAAAATACCATTCTGTTTCAGATTGAGAGGGACGAGGTTGATTCTCGGGTAGCCGGTCCTCTGAATTGGATTCTGGCTCTGGAAGCTCAAACATGTATGGTTTTGTAAATCCAATTAAGCTGCTAGGAGCATCCATTTAGGCTATAGCTGTATATGACAGTTAAGAAGCGGCAGCTTTCCCCGCAAGTAGGGCGTGGTTTCAGCGCAGACAACGGACACGCCCCCAGCGTTTGAGCGCAGAGGATACCGCCCATTTTTTCAAGATTTAGATCACTTATTTTATTTACTTGGAGGACTTTTTCAACATTCAAATTTGGTTGAGTGGTTTATAATAAATTTTTCTGTGATGTGACAAACTCAGAACACATATTTAGGGCCCGAGCACTGCAGTGCGAGGAACCTCTTGGAATTGCTCCGTTTATTAGGGCCCGAGCACCGATGGTGTGAGGACCCTATTGTATCTGCTTTGTTTATTCTTCTTCTTCTTCTTCTTCTTCTCACAAATGAATCGCATTTTTGAGGGCCTAAACATGCTCGAAAAGTCCTGAAACTTTGCACACGCGTCAGACCTGGTGAACATTTACGGCTGATATAGGTTTAGAAGAGGGTGTGGCAAAATGGCTCGACAGCGCCACCTATCCCAAAAAAATCAACAGCCCTCGAGCTGTGTTTCATGTACATGCACGAAAATTGGCACACATATGTAAAGCATCAGTACCTACAAAAAAAGACTCTTGGAGCAATATCCAAAACCCAACAGGGAGTCGGTTATTTTTAATTTTATGAGCAAATTTTGCATCATTTTTGTCATTTGCATGCCTTGTATCTTAACGAACTCCTCCTAGAGATTTATTCAGATCATATTGGTATGCCTAATCTAAAGGCCTTTGTGATGTTAAATTGCGAAGATCTTGAGTTTTCGTTGAAGGGCGTGTCCGTGGCGGCCTGACGAATTTCGATGATTCGCCATGAAAAATGAAGTTGCTTTAACTCAGACATACAATGTCCAATCTGCCCCAAACTTCACATGTTTGAGAACACTTCTGTCCTGAATATATCTACATGCCAATATTCAGATATCGCTATAGCGCCTCCTGCTGGCAACAGGAAGTGACATGTTTTATGCCGTAACAAACTACTCCTAGGAAGAAATTTTATGACATTTTATAATTTTTTTTGGTCAGTCTAATCTAAAGGCCTTTGCGATGTTAAATTGTGAACATCTTGAGTTTTCGTTAAAGGGCGTGTCCATGGCGCCGTCACAAAGTTCGATGTCTCGCCATGGGAATAAAAGTTATTGTAACTCAGGCATAAAATGTCCGATCTTGCCCAAACTTCACATTTTTGATAAGAGTCCTGGCCTGAACACATCTGAAGGCCAACTTTCCATTGGGTGTGGCAAAATGCCTCGATAGCGCCACCTATACATTTACAACGGAGTGCGCCTCGAGCTAGGTTTCACGTACATGTACAAAAATCGGTCTCTACAAAAAGTCTCTTGGTACGAAATTCGAATCCCAACAGGAAGTCAGTTATTTTGAATTTTTCTCTGCAAAATTTGTGTAGTTTTTGCCATTTTCAGGGGTTGTACTTTAACGAACTCATCCTAGAGATTTATTCAGATCAACACCAAACTTTGTCAGTGTAATCTAAAGGCCTTTGCGATGTTAAATTGCGAAGATCTTGAGGTTTCTTTTAAGGGCGTGTCTGTGGCGGCCTTACAAATTTCGATGTTTCGCCATGAGAAAGGAATTTCAAGATTCAAGATTCAAGATTCAAGATTTTTTATTTGTCACATACACAATTATATAGAGCATATATAACCAGCAGTGAAATGTGAGTCAGGTCCGCTCCATGGACAGTGCAATTATTAAAGAATACAACACAGATGAAAATATACATAAATATAGCTATGAAACAATGAAATAAAAGTAAACAATAAAAATATAAGAATAATATATAAAAGAGATGTATACTGTAGAATTAAATATATAGTGGAAAATAATGTGCATGAAAGTAAACTGTAGTCTTAAATATTAAGATACACAGGAATGTACAAGAGGCAAATGTGCAAACAGGTTGACACTTTCAGTATGTCAATGTGAGGTAGTGAATGAGTCCTGAAACTTTGCACACGCATCAGACCTGGTGAACATTTACGGCTGATATAGGTTTCAGAAGAGGGTGTGGCAAAATGGCTCGACAGCGCCACCTATCCCAAGAAAATCAACAGCCCTCGAGCTGTGTTTCACGTACATGCACGAAAATTGGCACACATATTGAAGTTGCTATAACTCAGACATACAATGTCCAATCTGCCCCAAACTTCACATGTTTGAGAACACTCCTGACCTGAATATATCTACATGCCAATATTCAGATATCGCTATAGCGCCACCTGCTGGCAACAGGAAGTGACATGTTTTATGCCGTAACAAACTACTCCTAGAAAATTTCATGACATTTTATAATTTTTTTGGTCAGTCAAATCTAAAGGCCTTTGCGATGTTAAATTGTGAACGTCTTGAGGTTTCATTAAAGGGTGTGGCCATGGCGCTGTGATAGTTCGATGTCTCGCCATTGGAATAGAAGTTGTTGTAACTCAGGCATAAGATATCCGATCTTCCCCAAACTTCACATGTTCGAAAAGAGTCTTGGCCTGAACACTTCTGAAGGTCATTATTCCACTATAATCATAGCGCCACCTGCTGACAACAGAAAATGGCTTGTTTTACACTAATTTAAACATGCAATCTCCAATCTGCACCAAACTTCAAATATTTGATAAGAGTCATGGCCTGAAGATATCTAAAGGCCAATGTTCAGTTATAATCATAGCGCCACCTGTTGGCAATAGGCCACAACATGCTTTATACTAACTCAAACATTCCATGTTCAATCTGCACGAAATTTCATATGCTTGATAAAAGTGCTGGACTGAAGAAATCTACATGACAAAATCCAGTTATAGTCATAGCGCCACCAGCTGGCAGCAGGAAGATTGGCACATATAAATGACTTTGACATGGTCCTCTTATATTTACCACATTAAACGCATATTTCTCAACGTTCGGTGTTTTACAAAAGCCACCCGGTGGTGGTGAGCCCGGGTGCGAGGGCCCGTTCATCGCTGCTTGCAGCTTTAATTAGGGCTCAAGCCTGAAGGGCGAGAGCCCTATTGTTTTCCTTAGGATTATTTTTTATTATTATTATTCTTATTCTTATTCTTATTATTTTTTTCCAACGTCTCCGGGGCTTTTGGGGCCCTTAACATGCTTAAAAAGTCTTGAAAATTGGCACACACACATTGGAACCTGCGGCCATTAGGGCCGGGCAGAGACTGATACACGGGCGTGGCACAGGGGCTCTACAGCGCCCCCTGGAATGTGGAGGGCCATATATCATACATACTTGCATGTAGACGTATGAAACTCGGTACACATATAGATCTCATCAATCCAAACAACTTTCGTATTGCATGTCATAGGCTCCGCCCAACAGGAAGTTGGCTATTTAGGGTTAAGTATTCTTATTTTCCGTCAAAGTTTTGGGGGCTTTTGGGGCCCTTAACATGCTCAAAAACTCTTGAAAATTTGACACACCTTAGAATCTGTGGCCATTAGGAGGCTGCAGAGCCTGGGACCCGGGCGTGGCACAGGGGCTCTACGGCGCCCCCTGGAACACAGTCAGAAATGTTGATGTATAGCTCACACATACTTGCACGTATTCATATATAACTCAGTAAACTTATACATCTCATCGTGCCAAACAACTTTCGTATTGCATGTCATAGGCTCTACCCAGCAGGAAGTCAGCTATTTAGAGCTATGTAAAAAGCGCATGCTCTGGAATTTGATATACTTGTCATAGGTTTTTTACCCGATTGCCACCAAACTCTGTCAATATGATCTCAAGACATTGGGGATGAAAAATTGTGAGGGGATTTTTGATATCTCGAACGGTTTGCTCGTGGCGAGGCATTGAAATTATGGCGAGAAATGAGAAACAGGAAGTGTCTAATACCCCTTACAGGTGTTTGATCGAAGCTCTGATTAATTTTGGAAAGTGTCTTTTTCAGCAGGTTTGTTCTACAAAGATACTCCCTGCAGGAGAAAATATGGGGTTAATGAAGAGAGCTGCATTTACCAATGCTAGTAATGTGATAGAATTACTAGCCCCCATTCATAGTGATATTTTCTTTCAAGAAAAATTAATGTTGAATGGTGTAGATATAAAAATAAGAATGACAAGTGCTAAAGATGAGTTCTGTCTAATGCGAGATGATGATGTTGGTTATAAACTCAATATTGTGTGTCTAATCAAGAAAATCTTTTTCTCGGGACACTACCAAAATCAATAATTTTAGCAATGACCGAAAATTCAGCCTTTTCAGGGGCGTATGATAAAAATCCCTTTGCTTTTAAACATTTTAAACCTGGAGTTTTTGGCTTTATATCAAGACGGTATCCAAATTCCGTCCAAACCATTTCACCTGGAATATGAGAGCGGATCTGCTGTTAGGGACTTTTATCAACTCGTGTTAGCTACCGGAAGACATCTTAAAAATCAACCTCGGCAGGACTTTCTAAATGGATACACGCTATATGCCTTTAATTAAGCCCCCGATGATGATTGTTCGAATCATGTTTCACTAATTAGATCGGGAAATATTAGACTAGAAGCCCGTTTTAGACAACCTCTCAGATAATCCATAACCGTTATCATTTATGCGATTTTTGATTCAATTGTTGAGATATCCAATTGAAGACAGGTGTTAGTGGATTATTACTGAGACGGGGCAAAATTAATACGATTCAACTAACGGCTATTATGGATAAAATTGCTCACAACACATGTTTTTTAGGAGTGCTTCCGAGCGATTATCTACCCAAAGTGATATAAAGAATACCCCGTCTATGCTTATTTTTAATTCGGACCCCTCCACAAAACCGGGGTTGCATTGGATAGCAATTTACATAACCAAGGATGGTGTGAGCTGTTAATTTTGATACGTTTGGAGGATCTCCAAAAGACCCCCATTTTCCAAAGACCGTACAAACCTTTTTTAAAAAACAATTCTATCTGTGTGCAATACTCTAACAAACAGGTTCAAGACTTCACATCAGATACTTGCGGACAACATTGTGTTTTTTTTCTGTATCACATGTCAAAGGTTTATGATTATCAAAATGTTGTTAAACTGTACCATGACGACCTGATTTAACTCTGAAGTCGATTAACGCGTATACGCGTTTTGAGGCATTTTGTCCTGATAACCCCGAAAAGAACTTAAATTACACTTTCAGTTTTGATCGTACAGATAAGAGCAATACATCAATCGAATCTGTAAAGGGTCTACTTTTTTTGTATACAGACATAATAACAACAAAACTTTGTGCATTTATAAAATAAAGATAACAAACAAGGAGTGCTGTCTGCAGCCTTTGTCTGCGCTGATCTTCATTTACAAATGCGTCATTAAAATGAACTGTAACTCAGTGAATACTCAACAAAGAGAGATGAGAGAGATATCTATAGAAAGCCTGACATGTCTACTTTTAAACTAAACAAGTGCTGCTGAAAACAAATATTCTGTGATAAAGTAATCCATATGAAAACAACGCGATGTCCGTTTTTCACGTCTCCCTTCATTATCTTCTAATGTGACCACGCCCCCGCGCTGAACGCGCTTTTGAGATTCAAATGTTTCACTGAAGTGCGCGGCTTTTGAATACGCCCACACAACAGAAGACAACGCAGCGAGATTGTTCTTCAAGTTTTTTTTATTTTACTGTTTGTTTCGCGATGAGAGGAATAAGACATAATTCACCCCAAAAAGATGTGATGTGGTTGAGGATTTGAGATTTGGATTTCCTCAGAAAAAAAGAATGAAGCACTTTATTCAGCAGAGATCATAAACATGAGTAAGTCCAGGGCCGGCGCTCCGCACACGCACATCACGCACTGCGCGTAGGGCACCAAGTGCTTGGGGGGGCACCAAAAAATCTGGGTCGTGAAAAAATCATCACAATAGGCTACTAGTATAAATAACAAATAAAATATTTCTAAAAAGCATGTTAATATACAAAAGCAATACAAAAGTAATATAGGCCTAGGACCACATTAGTCGAGAAAAAGGTGAATCTCTGTGCCAGTCTCCCTCTGGTGCCCCCCCTTCCCCACCTCCCAGTGGTCTGTTCGATTATGCCTCAATCAATGTAAAATTTGGCAGACACCAACCTCAGACATGGCCTCGAAAAGGCACCAAGAGTCGGGGGCGGAAAAAAGAAAAAAGAAGAGACAGCGGTATGATGCTCGCGCGTCGCTTGCAGGTAAGACAATGTTTTTTAAATAAAAATGTTAGTTTTGTAGCCCTTGCGTGTAGTATGCATGTCCAGGGGCGTCGGCGCGTCCGCGTCGCTAGTAGTGCAAAAGATCCGGGGCTTTTAGCCCTGCATGTTGAGTCTTTATTTTAACGGGGTCCGGGGAAATTGTGAAACTTGGGCTGTTAAAGATGCAGTTTGTTTGAGAAGGAAAGGAAGGCCAATCGTTTGGGTCCTCATCGTCATATTGGAATGACAGATAAAGCTAATTTTCCCCGTACGTTACAGATGTGTCACGTGTGCATATAGCTATTAGTGCAGAATGTTCCCTATTGTAATTTCTTCGCTTCAATACAATGTCTATCTTCCTCAGTCTTAACTTTAGAAAAACCCTGCAACTGAATGTGATGTGATTTTGACAAATTAGACTGCTTGGATAAAGATTTTTCGTTGTTGTACTATGGCATGCGGTCATTTTCAAGAGGTTCGGCCAAGGGCGACATCTGTTGGTGAAACTGCAATTAGAAAAAAAAACCTGCTTAGGGCACCCAAATGGCTAGCGCCGGCCCTGAGTGTCACGATCTCTAGCTGGAGTGCCTATGAGCTATAGTAGAGGGGCACTCCACTCAGGACTCATTCAGAACTCCATTTCCCATCCTGCCTCACTCCTGGGACTGATTGCACACACACACCTGCAGCCCTAATTCCACACACACACCTGCAGCTAATACACACACACACACCCATAATAGCAGCACACTCACACCATCACACTGCGAAGTCTTGTTTAGCCCCGTCTAACATATCCGAGCGTTTTCCCTTTGTTTGTTCTTTCGTGTCTGACCTTTGGATTGTGTATTCTGACTCTGATTCTCTGCTGCCTGCCCCGATCTCTGCTTGTTTCTGGTTTCGATTCTGGTTACCCCTGACATACCTGATGCCATTCCTGATTTCCACCTGTCTGACCACTCTGTTAATAAATACTGCAATTGGATCCGAACGTCTCTGACTCTCCATTGTAACAGAAGACTTCGCCAAACCAGGATCCAGCAGTCCGGAATTCTCTCATTACCAAGATGTCGGTTCCCAATTCTAGGTCAGTGTGTCGACTATCTAGCCCTATCATTGACCCAGTGGACCAGCTACTGCACCTTCGGCAAGGAGATCAATCTATTTAGGAGTATGTTCAGCAGTTCTGTGAGTTAGTATATCAAGTTCCTCTAAATGATGAAGCTTTGTTTAAGGGACTTGTTTCGTTTTGGACTCAATGAATCAATTAAATCATGGTTACCTGGAGGGGAATTTAATGGCCGTCTAAGACAATATGGACTATGCACTCTTGTTATGTGGTTCTCCTTTCACTGTGGGAGAGGCAGAGGACTTTAAAACCCCAAAGTCTCTCCACGAAGTGGCTACCAGCCCGGAGGCGGTTCACAAAATGGCCACCGCTCCTGAGACTCATCCTGTCATGGCTACCACTCCAGCGCCTGTGCACAAGATGACTGCCAGCCCTGCCCCACTGCTCAAGATGGCCGCCAGCCCTGCGCCACAGCACAAGATGGCCGCCAGCCCTGCGCCACAGCACAAGATGGCCGCCAGCCCTGCGCCACAGCACAAGATGGCCGCCAGCCCTGCGCCACAGCACAAGATGGCCGCCAGCCCAGCACCACTGCACAAGATGGCCGAATCTACACCTGTGTTGGCAGACAAGATGGCTGACTCAACGCCTGAGTCTTCTGTCAAGGTGGCACCGACTCGCCATCATAGAGGGGCGAAGGAGGAGGAGACAGGCATCTACCATTCCTCAAAGCCCAGAGGACGTTCCCGAGCAGGCCGCTGCCGTCCAGGAGGACGTTCCCGAGCAGGCCGCTGCCGTCCAGGAGGATGTTCCCGAGCAGGCCGCTGCCATCCCCGAGGTGGTGCCCGATGCCGAGGCGATGCCCGATGCTGATGCCGAGGCGGTGCCCGATGCTGTTCCGGAGGCCGAGGCGGTGCCCGATGCCAAGGCGGTGCCGATGCTGTTCCGGAGGCCGAGCCGGTGCCCGAGGTCGTTCCCGAGGCGGTGCCCAATGCCGTGACCGAGGCCGATCCAGAGGCGGTGCCCAAAGCCGAGGCGCCTCACGTCTCCACAGGCCGTCCAGAGCACCTTCACGTCTCCACAAGCCGTCCAGAGTCAGGTCAGGTTCCCGCTGACCGTCCAGAGTCAGGTCAGGTTCCCGCTGACCGTCCAGAGTCAGGTCAGGTTCCCGCTGACCGTCCCAGAGTCAGGTCAGGTTCCCGCTGACCGTCCAGAGTCAGGTCAGGTTCCCGCTGACCGTCCAGAGTCAGGTCAGGTTCCCGCTGACCGTCCAGAGTCAGGTCAGGTCCCCGTGGATCTTGGTGAACAAGGTCACGCCACCGTGGATCTTGGTGAACAAGGTCACGCCACCGTGGATCTTGGTGAACAAGGTCACGCCACCGTGGATCTTGGTGAACAAGGTCACGCCACCGTGGATCTTGGTGAACAAGGTCACGCCACCGTGGATCTTGGTGAACAAGGTCACGCCACCGTGGATCTTGGTGAACAAGGTCACGCCACCGTGGATCTTGGTGAATAAGGTCACGCCCCACCGTGGATCTTAGTGAACAAGGTCAAGCCACCGTGGATCTTAGTGAACAAGGTCACGCCACCGTGGATCTTAGTGAACAAGGTCACGCCACCGTGGATCTTCGTGAACAAGGTCAAGTCACAGTTAAACTTTATGAGGCCAGTCAAATCACTACCAATCTTCCAGAGTTTCCTCATACCACAACAGATCATCCAGAGCCTCGTCACAGCCTGTCTGTTGCACCAAGCAAGGTTCTCTCAGCCTGTTGTATTGATGTCAAGGAGACTGTAACTGCTGCAGAACCTTCGGAGGTGCCAGTACTATCCATCCAGGAACTCTCGTCCTGTCCGGTCACGGCCAAGGAGGCCGTCCACCAACTCACCGCCCATCCTGTCACGGCCACGGAGGCCGTCTATGAAACCCATTGCCTGCCCTGTCACGGCCATGGAGAACGGCTGTGAACTCTCTGCCGGCCCTGTCACGGCTATGGAGGCCGTTTGGGAACTCTCTAACCACCTCATCACGACCACGGAGGCCGCCATTAACCTGTTTATGTTCTCTGTTTCAGTCCCACCTGACCAGACTTGCTCTCCTGTACCGTTGACTCCACTGTGGTGGTCCTCTGCTTCGCCCTGGTGGGCTTCTGTCTCATCGGCTCCACTGTGGTGGTCCTCTGCTCCGCCCTGGTGGGTTTCTGTCCCGTCTGCTCAGCTGTGGTGGTCCTCTGCTCCGCCCTGGCGGGCTTCTGTCTCCTCTGCTCGGCTGTGGTGGTTCTCTGCTCCACCCTGGTCAACTTCTGTCCCGTCTGCTCCGCCCTGGTGGGCTTCTATCCCATCTGCTCAGCGGTGGGGGCTCCTTGCTCCGTCCTGGTGGGCTCCAGTTCCGCCTGCTCCGCCCCGGTGGACTCCGTTCCGTCGGCTCTGCCTTGGTCGCCAGCCATTCCACTTCCACATGGACCAGGCCCTCCATCCCTCCCCCTGTTCCGCCTCCGCTCCACCGCCCTCCAAGACTGTATAGAGCGTCTGGAAGCGCTCCTTGTGGGGGGGCTATGTCACGATCTCTAGCTGGAGTGCCTGTGAGCTTCAGTAGAGGGCACTCCACTCAGGACTCATTCAGAACTCCATTTCCCATCCTGCCTCACTCCTGGGACTGATTGCACACACACACCTGCACCTAATTCCACACACACACCTGCAGCTAATAAACACACACATATAAGAAGCACACTAACATCATCACACTGCGAAGTCTTGTTTAGCCCCGTCTAACATTTCTGAGCGGTTTCCCTTTGTTTGTTCTTCTGTGTCTGACTTTTGGATTGTGTATTCTGACTCTGATTCTCTGCTGCCTGCCCCGATCTCTGCTTGTTTCTGGTTTCGATTCTGGTTACCCCTGACATACCTGACGCCATTCCTGATTTCCACCTGTCTGACCACTCTGTTAATAAATACTGCAATTGGATCCGAACGTCTCTGACTCTCCATTGTAACACTGAGTAAGTCTTTTTTTATTTATTTATATACTTGTACTAGTTTTCACATAACGTGTAAACATTTTACTAGTTAGACTTTTTCCAAAGACTTTTTCCAAATATTATTCCTGACTAAATGTATAATCAAGTGAAATATTATGAAGTTTCAATAACAATATACACTACTATACCATTCAAAAGCTTGATGTAAATAATATAAATGTAACAAATAAATGTAACTGTAACAAACAATAATGTTCTTTCAATTTATCCCCCTAAAAACCTGAAAAAAATATTCTCAGCTCTTTTCAACATTAATAATAATAATAACAAATGTTTTTTTGTAGAAAATAAGATTGTTAAAAGGATTTCTGAAGGATTGTGTGACTGGAGTAATGATGCAAAAAATTCAGTTTGAAAGTCAGCTTTGATTGTTCCTAATAAACTGTTTAACTGCACTCACAAGTGAATATTTAAATTATGTTGTGGGGATAAATAAATATATTCTAAATAAACTACAAACATAAAATTATATACATTTATTTTGTCCTCACATTCTCTCTTGTAACTCATCCCTCTCAGTGACACAGCTGACTGAATGGCTCATTATGCAGCTCATTATGCAGGTCTTTGTCTTCTCAGGTGTGAATTCATGATAGTTGATGCCTACTCACATATGACTTTTACCAACAAAAAGTGTCTTAGAAAATTAAATCAATATATTGTTTTCTGTAAGTGAGTAACAAGATGATTTTCACATCATTTAGAAAAAAAAAATTCTAGGCTACAAGCTCCAGTTCTCAAAAGTCCTGGGAACCAATGTTCTGTATGTGTTTTATTGCCTTTTTCAAGTGATTTAACATTTTTAGTTTTTCACTAACCACGCATAACATTTTTTTTTCTCAAAAACACAATCATGTACATACAGGTCCTTCTCAAAAAATTAGCATATTGTGAAAAAGTTCATTATTTTCCATAATGTAATGATAAAAATTAAACTTTCATATATTTTAGATTCATTGCACACCAACTGAAATATTTCAGGTCTTTTATTGTATTAATACTGATGATTTTGGCATACAGCTCATGAAAACCCAAAATTCATATCTCAAAAAATTAGCATATTTCATCCGACCAATAAAAGAAAAGTGATTTTTAATACAAAAAAAGTCAACCTTCAAATAATTATGTTCAGTTATGCACTCAATACTTGGGTCGGGAATCCTTTTGCAGAAATGACTGCTTCAATGCGGGCGTGGCATGGAGGCAATCAGCCTGTGGCACTGCTGAGGTGTTATGGAGGCCCAGGATGCTTCGATAGCGGCCTTAAGCTCATCCAGAGTGTTGGGTCTTGCGTCTCTCAACTTTCTCTTCACAATATCCCACAGATTCTCTATGGGGTTCAGGTCAGGAGAGTTGGCAGGCCAATTGAGCACAGTAATACCATGGTCAGTAAACCATTTACCAGTGGTTTTGGCACTGTGAGAAGGTGCCAGGTCGTGCTGAAAAACGAAATCTTCATCTCCATGAAGCTTTTCAGCAGATGGAAGCATGAAATGCTCCAAAATCTCCTGATAGCTAGCTGCATTGACCCTGCCCTTGATAAAACACAGTGGACCAACACCAGCAGCTGACATGGCACCCCAGACCATCACTGACTGTGGGTACTTGACACTGGACTTCAGGCATTTTGGCATTTCCTTCTCCCCAGTCTTCCTCCAGACTCTGGCACCTTGATTTCAGAATGACATGCAAAATTTGCTTTCATCCGAAAAAAGTACTTTGGACCACTGAGCAACAGTCCAGTGCTGCTTCTCTGTAGCCCAGGTCAGGCGCTTCTGCCGCTGTTTCTGGTTCAAAAGCACACGCCTGTGCACGGTGGCTCTGGATGTTTTCTACTCCAGACTCAGTCCAACTGCTTCCGCAGGTCCCCCAAGGTCTGGAATCGGTCCTTCTCCACAATCTTCCTCAGGGTCCGGTCACCTCTTCTCGTTGTGCAGCGTTTTTTGCCACACTTTTTCCTTCCCACAGACTTCCCACTGAGGTGCCTTGATACAGCACTCTGGGAACAGCCTATTCGTTCAGAAATTTCTTTCTGTGTCTTACCCTCTCGCTTGAGGGTGTCAATAATGGCCTTCTGGACAGCAGTCAGGTCGGCAGTCTTACCCATGATTGCAGTTTTGAGTTATGAACCAGGCTGGGAGTTTTTAAAAGCCTCAGGAATCTTTTGCAGGTGTTTAGAGTTAATTAGTTGAGTCAGATGATTAGGGTAATAGCTCGTTTAGAGAACCTTTTCATGATATGCTAATTTTTTTGAGATAGGAATTTTGGGTTTTCATGAGCTGTATGCCAAAATCATCAGTATTAAAACATTAAAAGACCTGAAATATTTCAGTTGGTGTGCAATGAATCTAAAATATATGAAAGTTTAATTTTTAAAAGACCTGAAATAAATAATGAACTTTTTCACAATATGCTAATTTTTTGAGAAGGACCTGTACATGCTGCTCACATATTATTATAGCCCAATTTGTGCTGATTACAGTGAGATTAGACTTTAGCCATTTAGATATTTATAAGAAACTGAAAAAAGCACAAATGTCAGGGCATGACAAAACTTCTCGAGGCCCCAAAAATA
This sequence comes from Cyprinus carpio, assembly GCF_018340385.1. NCBI lineage: Eukaryota > Metazoa > Chordata > Actinopteri > Cypriniformes > Cyprinidae > Cyprinus > Cyprinus carpio. The sequence goes on from NC_056598.1 coordinate 5,194,176, forward strand.
CCCTTAGACTCCAGAGGGTTAAAAGGATAACATGGTTGCTCAATTTGTAAAGAGACTGAAACCTTCTCTCTGTGATACATTTAATTTTATTCAGTGCGTACAAAATTGTAAAAGGTGTCTGTAGTACACCTAGAACCGTCCTATTATTTCATGTGTAATAAATAAAACACTATGTAATCATGAATGTAATAATAATATGGATGTACTGTATAAATAAAGACAACGTATAGCCATCTTTTTCCATCGTTTTATTAACATCAAGAACTTAACATGTAACATAACACAATTATTTCAAACATATTTACAAAAAAAAAACAATATTAAAAAGATAACCAGGCACTAGTGTCAAGAGAGGGTGAATTAAACACCTGTCCGCCAGTGGTAGTAGATTGTGACGTAGTCCCCATTTTTTCAAGAGGGTAGGCGATTTCCTTTTAAGGGTCTCAACTGTGCGTTTAACCTGCGGGTTCGTGATAGTGGAAAATGGTATATTTAAAGCTGCAAAAGCATCCAGAAATTCACTCCAACCACGTGGTCTGTATTCATCGCGGATCGTGTGAGGCGCTGTTATACTTTTAACCAAATCCAACATGTGCGAACCTGCGATTACATTCCCTTTAAATAGAAACTCGCCAGAAGTTGTCCATGAAGACACTTATTTAGCATTAGACATTTTATTCAGAATGAGTTTGATGTTTTTTAAACTCCTTTGTGGCACATTGTTTAAGATTTCGTTGACAATCTGATCCTCGCCTTCTTCAGACGATGGGGCGGTCGTGTTGGCAGGTGCAGTAGCAGGTGCACTAACAGGTGCATTAGCAGATGCATTGGCATGAATAGTGTCTGGTTTCGGTAGTGTGATTAATCACCGCTTTTTTTTCTTTTGATATTAATCTCTTTACTAGCAGCGTATTTGAGCTCCTATTTTTTTTCTTTTTTTAACCTCTGGAGCTGGTTGGTGTTTAGAGGTATGTGACCGTGGAGTAAATTAAGAGCTATCTCACACAGGGATAGAATCAGCTGATCTGACGCGGACTGTAAAATAATGCGACGTTGCTTCGGTGAAGCCTTATATAACAGTTTTAAAAGAGGTAAGTTTTTACAGAGCCTATCACTCATTTTCAGCAACAGTTTTTACCGTAGTCTTTTCTGCACGTACACCACCTGTTGATCTGAAAACAGCCCTGATCTGAGACGAAAACGCTCTGGGGTTTTAGCTTTAAAGTCAATCAAAAGGAAGCCATAAGGCTGATTGGTCGCATCCTTATATATAATATTCCATAAAGAATTTTGTATTTCCTGGGTAAATCTGACGTCCTAAAGTCATTATTTACATCGAGTCTCTTGGCCTCTTGTACAAAACAAGGTAGTGAGTATTGAGCGTGATAGTCCTGCTGGTTTGACCGTGAAAAAACAGATTCTGGGTTATTAATATGATGGAAAATTATTTATGATGAACATATTGCATGAAAGCTCGTGAGAGTTCATCGTTTGAAAATGCCAGATCCATGACATCATCACAGATATGTAATAAGTTGACATTAGGAGGCAATAATGTTTCATCTGTTAAAGAGTTTGGAATACCTTCAATATATATGATATCATACAATGACAACAGTTCGTCATACAAAGGCTGCCAACAACTGTATAAAAATACAATACTGTCAAAATACAATACTATCAACTTGTGTGCATTACACAATAAATTTTTCACAAAGACAGTTTTCCCGCTTCCAGACGGGCCAGAGATTACGGTTGAAAATGGAAATTGCAAACGGAAGTCAAAATCCTCTTCAACATACACATTTTGTGAGCTAGAAATAGCATTAGTAGCCATAAGGAAGTGTGGTGTAGTCAGGTAGTAGCACACGCTTGTCGTATACCACTTTTGAATCTTTTCAGAACTGCTCTATTATGCAGCGTGACCTTCTTTTTATCCCGCACAATGGTCTCTGTGCGAGTGAGCAGGTGGCTAGTGTCACGTGATGTTACATACCCCTGTATCAGACATGCCATACTTTCTAGAGTGACAACTTTCGCATTAGTAGAATGTAATGTGACCCTTTAGCTTTAAGAGTGACTTTATTTTTTGCAGTTCTAAAGCCGTAAGATTTTGGTCCAGTCGACGCGAAAGTCATTATGAAATCTGCTTCATCAAGTTAGTCCATCAGCTCACCAAGATATGCAGCTGTTTTAGGGGTCCAATCGCCATCTTTCGATACAAAGATAACACTGTCTGTATCTACGGAAAAAACACGGGGTCCTAACTGATCCATAAGATTGTATAACTCCAAACGCCCGTAAGCGGTTGTAAATGTGGCAATAAACACATTAACATCACGCGTGGGGGTGGGGTCTTCGTCTGCGTAACACCACTGAACTAATGCTACTGTGTCTGACACAAATGAAAAGTGTTTAATGATGTGGCCGTTTCCAAAGATATGACGGGCAAAATCTTCAGGATCTGTTAAAAGCTCCGCTGTAGGTAGATTGCACCAAAGCCCAAATCTTCCCCAAAGCGAATTCAATAAATATGTATTTATAGATCTGCGTGCGGGGTTGAGTGAGATTTTGTCAATGTCAAGCTGAACTCCCTCCTTCTCAAAATATCCTTTGACGTAAGACTGCTTGTCAGCGTCTGTCACTACGTGCGATGGAAAACCTGAAGCCTCCTGTTAGAATTTGAGAAACGTCTTAACATACCCGCTGAATAAAGTGTCTGGTGAGTGTGGAAAATGCCAGACTTCCTCAATTCTGACTACCGAATAACCTTTATCAATAGCTCTGGAGAGTTCAACAGAGGTCCAAACTCCTGAAATGACTCTTTTTCTTCGTCACCGTGCTGACACTGACCCTGATACTGTACCTCAGCACAGGTACAACACAGCGCAAATAATAATTTCCCCTGCGTAGATTTGACGGGCAACACCGGATGGAGTAGTTTATGAGGGGGGAGTACGCTGCATTTAATAAGTCCGAAATACGATTCAACCATTTTTTTTAATCTTTTAAAATTATCTCGGGATGTCCGATAGGGTAAGTCTTACACGACTGTACTTAAGGATAGAGAGATGTGAAATCTAGATATGACATGTGTTCACCCGCGTCGGTCTCATGGTACAAGCGGAGGGCATTCGTTCGACCGCCGTAAAGCGATTCTCTGGGGTTAAGTCTCACTGGCGCATTATAATTACTCATAAAAGCAATGACATCAGGATCGTTTTTGTTTTCCAAATCTCGTGCACTTTGAGATTATAGGTATTACGCAAAACCTTCATCTTATTGTCAGATTGTCTTCTCAGTATCGGATTCAATTCGTTAGGATTAAAACGGCAACAATGTCTGTGCCAGAAACACCCTAAAAACTCCAAAGCTATTCTATCGCCTTTATCAGCCTCATAATAACCGTCCACATGATACGGTCCAAATTTGGCTTCGCCATGATTTAACGCATATTTAATATTTCTGCTTACTTTAATGTATTCCAACCATTGGATGGAAGGGTTTTTGAGTAAGATTTTTACTGATTGATGTAGGCATTTTTGTACGTTAGGGCAATTGTGTCTTTGGTTAAAAAAAGCATTTTGAACACTTTCATAGCACATCCGGCTAACGTTATACAGCCGAAAGGGTCTACGTTTGTACACTCTTTAAACACTTTTCTGTATTTTATACAAGCCTCTCGCAGCAAAACAACGTCATTCTTGCAGTACATACCTAGTTGCTTTTTGAAGTCAAACATCTCCCCCGTTACGCTCTCGTACCACGAATCAAATTTCACGTGTTCAGCGTCAGACATCATCTGATATCCATAATATTCTTTTGATGGATATGGGCCCATACAATTTGCAATCTGCAAGTGATTAAAATGATGGGGAAAGAATCCTTTTTCGCTGGTGTTTAGGTTTAAAGCAGATGTCATTTTTGACATCTATAGCTGTCAACGTATCTCTGTTTAAAGGCTTGGTTGTACATGTAAACAAGTCTACAGCCTTGGCGTATGATTTTTTTGGAGCTAGTCCCTGACTAGTGAAATACTCAAGCAATATAAAAGAGTCGAAACCCAAAGAATTATGGGCGATAAATGTGAAACCATCAAATTTTGGTCGTCTGAAATGCTTGACCATCTGATCTACACAGTCTACACCTTCTGGCGTAAATTCATCCCCAGCTTGCTTAGTTGCACAAATATAATTTGCCGTATGCCTGCCGTTTTCATACATCGTTCCGAAGTCAAGATAAATATAGTCTTGGCTATGTTTGCTAGGCTTGACAGGTTGAACATAGCAACAGTGCTGACCTGCGTCCATCAGAACTTCAGCGCAATGCACACATCTCGATGGTGCACATTTGTGTGATAATAGTTTATCTCCAGACCATTTTGCTCTGTACTGTCTGTAACATTTGTCACAGTATTTTATGAGATCGCACTGAGACCACAAACCGTCACTTTGTGCTTGTTTATGCATTTCATAACAGAAACCAGATCTACAATATCTCAAACAATCGTCACATTGCAGCGGTTTCTTAGGATGCATGTAGCATTGGTTGTTCATACACACATTACATGTAAATTTGCAATAATGCGCACTACAATCCTTAAAATCCCTGGTAGCAGTACTCACAAACATACGAGTAACCTAAGAAACCTTTCAGATTTTTTATGCCATAATAATGATCTTCATGCAGATACAAATGCAACGTCTTCTGATGTATCTCATCTGTATTTTTATACACTTCCAATTTACCTGAACCCGATCTGTGAAAGATAACTATTTTCAGGTCTAGTAGGGCTTCAAATTTAGAAACATCATGCAACGCAATTTTATCTCGGGGGTCGTAACCCAGATCAGTATGTATATTTCTGGCTATCCCCATCAATTCATCGTCGGGACTTTGAGGATTTAAAAAGTGAGCTATGCACGCACTAAAACACATATTGTCTGTGATATTTTTCGGGCTTAACAAATGCATTCTATTTTTCTGTATGACCTGATTATGAGCTAGGTCGGTCAACTTTCTATGCGCACCTCCACCACCTTGTTTGTTTCGTGCTACAGAGACACATAACTCTAAAGCAGTATCAAAAACCACATCCGTATTGCTTTGAACAGCCTGTTCGATATGGTCAACAAATACATTAACGTTGTGATTGTTATAAGGCGTTAGAACGGCATTAATATCTGTGGTGAGACTTGCACCTTGCAGAGATATGTTTAAAAAAAACCTTCACCAGCTAATAATCTGGAAAACGCTACAATCTCATTCAAAATATCCTGCAAAAAGATATTATAGGCAGCATAATCATCTGTGACTATTTCACGAAAATTTTAAGTTCTGCGAATTTCTAAACCATTAAATATGGGTCTTTGGACAATTGTAAAATTACCCACACAACCTCCTTCTCTCACTAGTCTAGCTATGCAAGTCTGACTGAGACCTATATCTGGAGCTGAGGGATCATAACCTGAGGGGTCATTATTAGATGGCCCTGCACCGACCTGTTCATCGCTGTTTATATCTGCACCCAACCATTCATGTTGTTCATCTATAAGCTCATGTAATCTATTCACCATGTTAAGCGGATCAGACGGTAGCATCTGTAAATGATTGTTAATAATTTCACGTAACTGTTCGCTATTGTTTTGAAAATCATATCTGGGTCTTAATGACCTCTGATCATCTTCTGAAGTGTGGGGATGTAAATCATCTTTTACTGCTCATTTTGAATTATTATTGTTTTTTATTTTTTAAATCAGAAATACACCTTTTTCAAGTTTAAAGACAAGCATGTACACTCCTGAAAACACCAACGTCAGTTCACAATGCGACATAACCAGATATAACAAAACAGAAACATATATAAATTCAAAACCACCGTTTCTCCAAAAGTAAAACAACACCAAATGGCAGGGGACAATAACATGCAATAATGTAAGATATAAATCAATGGCAATAACAAACAATATTAATAAATGTAAGAAATAACTAATAATAATAATTTGTTGACAATAACAAACAATAATTAATGTAAGAAATAGCCGATGATAATAACTAATCGATGTCAATAACAAAACAAAAAAAACAAGCAACAATTCAGTACATATCATGGACGACCTCTCATCATGCGATTGAACAAATCTGTTAACATTCTTTGAATAAGATTTAAGATTTAAGATTGCTCGACTTGTACCTGGTGGATTTCTGCCGGTACCCCACTCATGCTCTGTTGAAACTGTCGAAATTCACCATACAGCTGTTCATGACAGCTTCTCCAAAATTCAGCCGTGTGACGTAAGGACTTGTTGTGTTGTTGCTGACACGCTATGATGTTTCTCAAAATCGATACCACATCACTTTGTGTGCTAGCAACGATGTCTTCTGCTTCCCGATAGGATAACGTTTGTCCGTTCAAGTCGAAAAGTGTCTCAAACTGACGATTAACATGGCGCAGCATATCATAATGAAGCCTTCTGTTTAAGTCACGATCACGGAACAATTCCTGAGGATTTTCGTGAGGTAATTCCTCCTCCTCCTCCTCGCTTTCCAAAGCACTGAAGGACACTTGATCCCACGCATGTATCAGCGAATCAGTCCACGCTGTTAGGCCGCCTTCGTCGTACCCTTGTTCTGTAAAATAATGATAACAGTTTATTAATTAATTGAATCAAAGGAAAAACATAAAACGTAATAAGATTTTCTGCTTTAATACATACCATTATTCTCCGAAGTCCTTAAACAGCTGGTGGTCAGAACATCATCCGTTTCCTGCTCCGGTAACCTCAAACGTTTTACACCCTGACCCTCCGAGTGTCGGGGCCTGGATGTACCTGGGGTGTGAACACTTGAGCAGTCTGCGAGGTTGTGAGAAACAACTTGCTCACCTGCCAAAAAAAAACATATATCATCATTATTATTATTGATTTATTTTTGGAAATCACTTTATGTGAAACTGACACTTTTAACTTGATGAGAAAAGAATCTCTGCATATGTGACCTGCCGTTATTAACAGCGCCGTCATCATCACAAGCAAATAGCTCCGCCTCATCGACTGGGTAAAATGTCAACAAAGTTATTGGCGCTATTATTAGACATTGAATAGTTAATAGAATAAAGGAGGAAATACTTACATAGCTCTTCAAGGATCTGTTCCAAACCATCGTCAAAATCCTGATTCTCAAAACCGCCTAGAGATTATAACCACGAGACATCAAACAAAAATTCACATTAAAATATATTTAAATAAGTCAGATGAAAAACACTTATCCTGGTTTTTTCTGCCATTGTTTCATCTATTGTTGAGATAGCAGCGTAGCACAACTTGCAGATAGATTTTACAGATAATGAGCGTAACAAAACTTTTGGTTTTACGGGATTTGGTGTGTTGGCGGCTCTTGAGAACACCACGTAAAATCCGATTACCATCAGTAGAGGGTACCCTAATAACATAAATCTTTAATAATTGTATAATGTTGATTTATGCATATGCAACAACAGATGCAACATCTTTTAGATTTTTTTTCTGTTACAACTTAACTGATGTTGTCGTGATCTACGCCAGAGACTGTCTGGTCTTTATTACATATCCTGGCATGTAGACACAATCTTTCATCTCAGCTGGATAGATATAGCCTTAGCTGATATCGGTTTAGTGATCTCAGCCGATGTATTGTGAACGTCTCGGTTACGTATGGTAATGTAAGGGAAACAGGTCAATTTAGCTCAAAGGGAATCATTTAAGATTTTAAAGGGAATTTGAACAGAATCACTGTTTCACGGCTGATCACTGAAACGGCCAGCGATTCACTGAACGAGCCGTTTAACATCAAATCTGCGCTGGATATTAATATCCAAAGTATAGTGAAAACACTATTAATTAGCACAGTAACAAGATCGGCAGTTTAAGACATTAACTTGTGAGCACAAAAACACAAGATACTTCTCTTTTCAATATAAATAAGGCTTTATTAGATAAATCTAAGACATATAAACTAATCTAACACATAAGCACACGCACTCACACATTCACACAAGTTGCAGGAGGATAGAACGTTAGGAAAGAATGAGTTTAAGAGAATGAAAATGTGAAATCCCAAGTTTACAGCAATACGTGAAATTGCATAGACATGAACAAACATCAATCACTTAATTAACCCTCGCATTGAGTTCATCAATTAGGTTAAAATTATATTAGATAACACCAGTACAGATCAGAGTCTGGAGGTACGTTACTTGTGATGCCTGTGTAACGGGGTTCCCTTTGTTGTCGCTGAAAAGGGGGTTTCCCGAGGTTGCTGATTGGCTGGAAGTTCAGTAGTCGTTGAAGTGACGTCTTGGGAAGCCTGTGGTTGGGCGTAGGCTGAAGATGCGGAGTTGTGGGCTGGTTGAAGTTGAACGGGCACTCGAGGTCAGACTCGGAGACACGGCATTACAAAACTTAACTCAGAACACGAAACTCTCAAACGGAAAAGAAAAGAAGTAAAGTTTGACGAGACTAGGTGGTGTTTCTTCTCATCGTGGCTAAGTAGCAGCAGGCGTGCAGGCCGAAGCACGCTGGAACGGCCCTCGAAGAACGCTAAAAGTGATGACAAAGCATGACTAAAAGCTAAAGCTAAAAGCCGGCATGACTGATAGCAAAAGTTAAACGAAAGCTCAAAGCTAAAAGCATGACTAAAAGCTTAAACTACAAGCAAAGCTAAAAGCAAAATTTGATGGTGTCCTGAGTATTTAAACTGGCCTTTTGGCCACACCTCAAATGTTGTCTTGACCAATTAGATACTGTCTTTTCTCAGGGTGTTGCATTGTCTGTCCCACCCATTCATAAATCATATGTTATCTTATCAAGCTCGTGGTCCGAATTTTCCCGCTCTTGCAGGGTATAATTTGGACATGATTCCTATAACAAGAATATGATACATTTGACAAAAAAACTGATGGTCAGAAACGTTTCAAGCAAGAATATTCGAACACACACATACTAAACATGAATATGATCCCTTAAGCTATTCAAGAGTTATTTTAAAAAGACATACACAATAAGTGATTAGAAACATTAAAATCAAATGTGTGGGTTACATAAATGATATGGAGTTAAGCAATGGACTGATATCCATTTAGAAGTCTTTTTTTTTTAGTTCATTTTGGTGCATATATGCATTGGAAGGCATTCTCTGTGCCATTCTGGGAAGAAAGGATATGTCCTGTGAAGACCAGAGGGGTTAACAGGTCTCCTTAGGAATTTCAGTCTGGTTTTGCTAGGTGGGGGGGAAGTCAATCCAATGATCTTGTTTACTCTCATGGCTTTACATGTGAGGGTCAGACTGTCCATCTCTTCGATTACTTGCCCCATATTAGACAATCTCTTCTTCTAATTGAAATTGTCAATAATTGTTCTAATGGTGTTAATGTTGAAAGCTGTTCTGTGAAAGAGTTGGTTGGTTATCAGACTGTGGTGCTATGAGTTGATTTACAACATCCTGCCTTTCTGTGGAATTCGGCTCATGTTTCAACCAGGCTCCCGATCGAATCTTTAATTTGTCTGGTTCACGCTACATATCCCCCTTTCGATCGGCGAGGTGTTTAGCTGAAGACATTGTCGATCGCTGGAGAAACAAAGGCAGAAGAAGCAGACAAACACAGCAAACAACAAGACAACACCTCCATGACAGTTACTGTACTGGTGCAGGCATCAGGTTATTTAGGTACACGTGGTTAAGTTCAATTAGTCAATGTAGTTTAGTACATTGAGGATAGTTTAGATCATTTTGGAAATCGCTGTTGTATTTTGATTCGCCAATCAAATTTTTGGATAACTTTGTTTGGTTCTTCTAGGTTGTCTTAGTTTAAACGTTTACCGTTAATTTTCTAGTAACATCATTTGCAATGAAATGAGTTGACCTATCGTGCATGGAGCTCTCTGGCTTCCATTCAGTTTAGAGTGGCTGGCGGATATTAGGTGTGGTGAGTCAATCCTAATATCAGACCTTCGACCCTTGCAGGGTGTCTAGGTGTTTCACCTACTCAGGAAAAAGGGGAAGGAGAAGGATAGGTAAAAGAAGAACAAAACAAACAAAACAAAGCTGCTGTGGGTTTTCCTAGCATGGCTTACAACTGCTGTTGAGCTAGGATGTCATGTGCAGCTAGTGTGTCATGTACCTTAACTTAGTGTCAGATGTTATAACCTATTGTGAGGATGGCTGCATGTTTCTTCATGGAGGGTATATGTAACTTTGTTACACTAAAATTTGGACCATTCTACCTGTGGGAAGAATATGTTTGTTGAATGTGTTATCAGTAGATGTGGTTACCTCTGGGTGTAATGTTGTGTGTGTTAAAGGTGTAGTGTATGTGTGGTCAGATCTGTTTCAGTCTGTGTTGTCTCCCCCCTTTGCTTGTAAGTCACTGAAGACTGGCTCTCTGCATCCTTGGCTTGGATGAGGGTGTGTCCATGATCTAATGGGGGTCAGTCCAGCAAGGCAGGAAGTTCTTTAGAAGACAGTCGGAGGTAGTTTGGCATGGCTGTGTGAAGCTGGGTTGCAAAACTTTGTCTCCTATGTTGCACTCTTCTTGTGGTGCCTTCTGTCTGTGGCAGACTTTCTGACCTTCTGTGCTCTGGTGGTTGCTGTTGCACAGACAGGGATGTGGTTCTTGGAGTTGGAGTTCATTTGACAGTTTGTTAGTAAGCGTTGGTTGTGTGTGTTGATGTTTTTTTGTACTTATGATTTTTCATCAACGGTTGGCCGTGAAAGACTTGCTCGTTCTGGGTGGTTGTTGAACAGGTGCTTGTCATCTCTGATGTGATGTACCAGGTGATCACCGGCCTTCTGTTCTGTCGCTGGTCACAGCAAGCATGACTCAACTTTGTGGTCATAAGTGTGAAACTGATCTTGAAGGAACTCTTTCAGTTGTCTCATGAATTGTGCCATGTCTTCTGATGGTAAGCTGTCATGTTCTTGTGAATACTCAGCACTGTGCATGTCTGAGTGGTGCTGAGGTGGGTTTCGTTGTCGCTTACCCACATGACTTGCTCTTGGATGAGTCAGGTGATTACCTTTGGATGTCTGGTTAGGTTTCCAGTTGTTCCTATCCTTGTGGTTTCTAGAGAAGCGTGGCTGGTCCCATGGATTTTTCCAGCGGTTGGGCTGAAAGCGGTTGTGGACATGGGTGTCACATTCTCTGTGCTCTTGATGGAAGACTCTGGTGTTGTGATGCCACTGGGTGTCGTCCAGTGCAAGGCTTGAGTCTTTGTTGACAGAGTTCAAGAGTGTGGATGTTTTGTTACCTTTCTTTGAGGCCATCTTTTGCTTGTTATAGGCCTTCTGTGTTAGGTCACGCAACTGTTGGATGGTCATGGAGTGTGGACAGGCCATGACGCCTAGATGGTGGCTGACTCCAGGGTGCAGATTCTTTAGGAAGAGGCTTTTGAAGTTCACATCCTCTTCAAGGTCAGGCTTGTTGTGTGCACCAAAGTAGGCTTGTCGGAGTCGGTTGTAGTAAGCTTGTGGAGTCTCTTGTCGACCTTGTTTGGTTTCCAAGGCAGTCAACAGTCCATGTTCAGACTCTGGGTCTGTAAACTCTTTAATCAGGACCTCACGAAGTCGCTGGTAGTTTGACTTTGTTTGACTAGGCTGTCGATCTAGGAAGTTTCTTACCTCAGGACTGGACGTGGCTCTAATGATGTATAACCTGTCTCTGTCAGTCACATGAGGTCTCATTTCCAGATGAAATTCGATATCTTGCAGGTATGCCTGTATTTCGTGGCCCTCTGTGGAGTTCGGGTTGAACCTGCTGATGTTTTCAGACAGCTTGTTGAGGTCTTTGATGGTCATCCCGTGTGCAGCTCTAAGGTCTTGGACGGGAGGTTTTCTTTCGTTGGCAGGAAAGGGTTGTGTGGCGAAGGCAGGTGAGGTTTTGGGTTGCGGCCCTTCGCTCCTTTCGTCATATGCCAGCTCTTGGACGTGGGACTCTGCTCTGCTCAGCAGTGATGAGGCTAAGAGATGTTTCTCTTTCCTTGGCTCTTGTTTTTGCTCGTAAGCATATTGGAGTTCTTTTCTGACCATGTAGAGCTCATCGTTGGTATCGTCTAGTTGTTGGGTCAGATTGTCCATTTCAGTTCTGTACCTTTCAAGGTGGTCTTCCACAGCACTGATTTCAGAATTCTTGTCTCTGATGTCATTCTTGGTTTTCTCTAGTAGCTGTTCGGCATACTGGAGTCTGTTTACCAGGTCTCTCTGGGCAGCTGTTGCATGTTGCTGTTCGAGCTGAGCTGCTGCCAGGGCTGCTTGGAGCTTCTTAACTTGTTCCGTTGTTTCCTGCTCCCTCTCGTTGGGTGCTTTGAGTTGATCTTGAACTTTCACTTCCAGATTGTCTATGCGATGTTGAGCACGTGTCGGCTCCTCTTGAAGGTGGGTGATGTGCTTGTCGCTCAGTTTCAGCTGGGTTGTGAAGGCATAGCTTAGGGTGCTGGTGATCTTGACTAGCTCCTCGTGGTTGTTGTTCTGGCTTGAATCTTGTGTCAGGAATCTTCTCAGGATTAGGATTATTATTAAAAATAATAACAGTTCAAATGTCTTGGGGGTGAGGCTGTCGGTCATGCCTCTCAGCCAAGTGTTCACATCTTCCCCATGGGCAATGGGGTCTGCAGTCTGTGGCATGTTTGCACGCTGGGGAGAAGAGAGACTGACACAGATCTGTGTGGAGTAAAAGCCTATGTGTGGTGGGACAACTAAGTGTTGTTTCAGTGATTGTGAACCACTAGTGTAGTGTGGTGATGACTGTGTTGATCTCAGGGCGTCTAAGTAGACCAGAGATGCGTAGACTTTGTCACTCTAATGAGGAAGAGGGAAAGAGAGAGAGAGGTGAAAAACAAATTCAATGACAAGCAACAATTTCTGTTTTTCAAATGAGGAAAATTAATTTTCCCAATTAAATGTTATCAAGAAGATAAACAATATTATTAAATCTCTTGTTTTGGACAAAAGAATACAATAATAATGCTGATTTCTCTTTCCTTAGTCTGACAGGATTGACACCGTACACCTTACAGTTGGACCGCTCACAAGGGAGCTGCGAAGGCAACAGTTGTTCAACACGTATCTCTATTAAATTGATCTCAGCGTTGGATGAGATGCTAAAACTTGGATTGCGTTTCCAAATGTAGGGAGGTTAGGAAGAACAAAGGAGAGGTTGATTACAATCAAATTCATAAGGGTGATTTGTCTTTGACAAGATTGTGTATTTCATTCACTTAGAATTGATTGATGGTTCTTACATGTCCCTACAAATGTTAAAAGTGAAGAGGAAAGGAAAGGAGAGAGGGGACGGAGATGGTAAGTCTCAGTAGAGGTTATCTCAACTACGAGGAGAGCGTTGTTTTAGTTGCTGCACAACTAATCAAACAAAATAAACTTTAAGTGAAAGAGAGTTGTCTTTCTAATTTATTTGAACTCGTAGTGAGAGATAACAATGTCTCCTTTTAGGGCTCAGGTGTGTCGTTCCCAAGCTAGGATACACAGAGGAAAGAAATGGTAAGTAAAGGTCAAATTAAAAAGTAATAAATGGGCAAAATAAGCAAAAATTTAATTAAATAAAGGAGAAAATCTATAAATAAAACAATAGTGGCTAAGTGTATAACCAAAACAGGAAGAAAGAGGGGTAAAACGCAATAAAATAAGTATAAGTCTGAATAGAATTTATTAAGATGGGTAATAAATAAATTAGGTAGAATAAGTTTAAACTTTCAAAGTTCAAGGCTTATTCGTACCTAAAATAATTAGGCCCAAAAAGAATACTAGAAGTTATGATCATATGAAATGATCTAAGAGGGAAATCTGAATGATTCCAAATAAATTTAATGTTGCAATTAAATTTGAATTTGACACAATTAATAATTGTGAGTCAGTATTTCCCTTTCTAGTAAAATGCCAATAAATGGTATCGTGATAAAAGAGAGAAATAAGAGAGAGAAAGACACCAACAAGTGTTAGTTGAGATGTTTAAAGGGTTAAATCACTTTAGCGTTGCCCAAACAGACACTATTCAACCACTGGATGTTAATGCTAATGGCTAACCTTTGAGGCTAGTGGCTTTAGCATAGACTTCAATGTAAATACAACTGTTTCGTTAGCTTAGCAACACCGTGGATTTTGTTTACACTAGCGTCGATGCGCTGCGCGTGCGCAGTTCGAAGTTGCTCCGGAAGTAGGTTAACACTTCCGTGTCACGGTCGTAACTGTGGCAACCAAAACACACTCTAGTAGACTAGCACATGAATCATTGCATTGCAAGTACAGTTAAGCATGTTACATGAAATGTCGGCGCATTTCAACACTGTACAAATAACAACACCGCATTTAGTTAGTTTTGCGATGTGGCGCTTAAACTCTCAGTTCGTATAGAGTTAACTTTAACTTAATTCAAATAGCAGCTTCGTGCTGTAGTTAAGGGAAAAGTGAGGTCGATCTCGGCGGATCTGAATCTCCGTGTCAGTTTCTCTGGACACAGACACAAACACAACAGGTTTTCTTCGCTGTTGGTACAAACTTAAAATTTACTTGATCAAGCTTTTAAAACACTCCCATCACACTCGGGCAAACGCAGTGTTAAGCGAGATTGCATTCACTTTGTGAACAGGGAAAAATTATTCTCTAATGTTTAACCCAGGAAGTCGAATAGCTTTTGATTCGGCAGTGGAACACGCACTGCAATCAAGCTATGAATAACGAGGCTTTGATAAATAGATTGAGGAACACGCTCAACACTATTCTTTATTCACCGATTTATTTCCCTTTGAATTAACGTTACAGCAGTTTAGCTCCGTTCAGCGAACGGTGACTGAGATTCCCTGCCGGGAGTATAGCTTTTGAGAGGCACTGGAACACGCAGTGAAATCAATTTAGCTATAAACAAGGCATTACAAAAATGAGGAACACGCTCAATTTCTACCTTATTGTACGATCTCAGACGTTAACTTTAAGTTCACTTACTGCCGTTTAACAATGGAGAGGTGGACTTGAGTTACAGCCTCCTCTGCGTTCATTCTATTCAAGCGGTCGCGCGCTGCTTACGTCACGGGTCACACACACACACACACGTCTCGACTCAGCTTCTCATCTTTCATCCGCAGCAAAAGAAAAGATTAAATAACTTGGTTTATGCTCACAATTTAGATTAAACTGCCCGCAAAATTCTCCACCATTAATACTGTAAGGGAAACAGGTCAATTTAGCTCAAAGGGAATCATTTAAGATTTTAAAGGGAATTTGAACAGAATCACTGTTTCACGGCTGATCACTGAAACGGCCAGCGATTCACTGAACGAGCCGTTTAACATCAAATCTGCGCTGGATATTAATATCCAAAGTATAGTGAAAACACTATTAATTAGCACAGTAACAAGATCGGCAGTTTAAGACATTAACTTGTGAGCACAAAACACAAGATACTTCTCTTTTCAATATGAATAAGGCTTTATTAGATAAATCTAAGATATATAAACTAATCTAACACATAAGCACACGCACTCACACATTCACACAAGTTGCAGGAAGATAGAAAGTTAGGAAAGAATGAGTTTAAGAGAATGAGAATGTGAAATCCCAAGTTTACAGCAATACGTGAAATTGCATAGACATGAACAACCATTAATCACTTAATTAACCCTCGCACTGAGTTCCTCAATGAGGTTAAAATTATATTAGATAACACCAGTACAGATGTGAGTCTGGAGGTTACTTGCGTTGCCTGTGTAACGGGGTTCCCTTTGTTGTCGCTGAAAAGGGGGTTTCCCGAGGTTGCTGATTGGCTGGAAGTTCAGTAGTCGTTGAAGTGACGTCTTGGGAAGCCCGTGGTTGGGCGTAGGCTGAAGATGAGGAGTTGTGGGCTGGCTGAAGTTGAACGGGCACTCGAGGTCAGACTCGGAGACACGGCGTTACAAAACTTAACTCAGAACACGAACTCTCAAACGGAAAAGAAAAGAAACTAAAGTAAAAGAAGAGAAGTAAAGTTTGACGAGACTAGGTGGTGTTTCTTCTCATTGTGGCTAAGTAGCAGCAGGCGTGCAGGCCGAAGCACGTTGGAACAGCGCTCAAAGAACGCTAAAAGTGATGACAAAGCATGACTAAAAGCTTAAACTACAAGCAAAGCTAAAAGCCGGCATGACTGATAGCAAAATCTAAACGAAAGCTCAAAGCTAAAAGCAAAATTTGATGGTGTCCTGAGTATTTAAACTGGCCTTTTGGCCACACCTCAAATGTTGTCTTGACCAATTAGATATTGTCTTTTCTCGGTGTGTGGCGATGTTCGTCCCACCCATTCATAAATCATATGTTATCTTATCAAGCACGAGGTCCGAATTTTCCCGCTCTTGCAGGGTATAATTTGGACATGATTCCTATAACAAGAATATGATACATTTGACAAAATAACTGATGGTCAGAAACCTTTAAAGCAAGAAGATTCGAACACACACATACTAAACATGAATATGATCCCTTAAGCTATTCAAGAGTTATTTAAAAAGACATACACAATAAGTGATTAGAAACATTATAATCAAATGTGTGGGTTCATGTATAATATGGAGTTGAGCAATGGACTGATATCCATTTAGAAGTCTTTTTTGAGTTCATTTTGGTGCATATATGCATTGGAAGGCATTCTCTGTGCCATTCTGGGGAGAAAGGATATGTCCTGTGAAGACCAGAGGGGTTAACAGGTCTCCTTAGAAATTTCAGTCTGGTTTTGCTAGGTGGGGGGAAGTCAATCCAACGATCTTGTTTACTCTCATGGCTTTACATGTGAGGGTCAGACTGTCCATTTCTTCGATTACTTGCCCCAAATTAGACAATCTCTTCTTCGAATTTAAATTGTCAATAATTGTTTTAATGGTGTTAATGTTGAAAGCTGTTCTGTGAAAGAGTTGGTTATCAGACTGTGGTGTTGGGAGTTGATTTACAACATCCTGCCTTTCTGTGGAATTCGGCTCATGTTTCAACCAGGCTCCCGATCGAATCTTTAATTTGTCTGGTTCACGCTACAATCCACTTTTTATTTATTTGTTTGTTTATAGCAGGTCTTGAAAACTAACAAACTATTGAGTTAGTCTGGCTGCACAGATAAGTCTTTTTCCAACATTTATTTATGTTCCTACATTCAAAATCATTAAACTTGTTTCATCTCTGATAGAGAACAGATACAGCTCTGGTTCGCTAATGACTTTAACCCTCTGGAGTCGATTAACGCGTATACGCGTTTTGGGGTATTTTCTCCTGATAACCCCGAAAAGGACTTAAATTACACTTTCAGTTTTGATCGTACAGATAAGTGCAATACATCAATCGAATCTGTAAAGGGTCTACTTTTTTTTGTATACAGACATAATAACAACAAAACTTTGTGCACTTATAAAATAAAGATAACAAACAAGGAGTGCTGTCTGCAGCCTTTGTCTGCGCTGATCTTCAGATACAAATGCGTCATTAAAATGAACTGTAACTCAGTGAATACTCAACGAAGAGACATGAGAGAGATATCTATAGAAAGCCTGACATGTCTACTTTTAAACTAAACAAGTGCTGCTGAAAACAAATATTCTGTGATAAAGTAATCCATATGAAAACAACGCGATGTCCGTTTTTCACGTCTCACTTCATTATCTTCTAATGCGACCACGCCCCCGCGCCGAGCGCGCTTTTGAGATTCAAATGTTTCACTGAAGCGCGCGGCTTTTGAATACGCCCACACAACAGAAGACAACGCAGCGAGTCTGTTCTTCAAGTTTTTATTATTTTACTGTTTGCTTCGCGATGAGAGGAATAAGACATAATTCACCCCAAAAAGATGTGATGTGGTTGAGGATTTGAGATTTGGATTTCCTCAGAAAAAAGAATGAAGCACTTTATTCAGGAGAGATCATAAACATGAGTAAGTCTCTTTTTATTGATTTATATACTTGTACTAGTTTTCACATAACGTGTAAACATTTTACTAGTTAGACTTTTTCCAAAGACTTTTTCCAAACTATAATTCCTGACTAAATGTATAATCAAGTGAAATATTATGAAGTTTCAATAACAATATACACTACTATACCATTCAAAAGCTTGATGTAAATAATATAAATGTACCAATAAATGTAACTGTAACAAATGTAACAATCATTGCTGTTCTTTCAATTTACCACCCCTAAAAAACCTAAAAAAAAATTATTCTCAGCTCTTTTCAACATTAATAATAATAATAATAATGATGATGATAATAATAACAATAAATGTTTTTTTGTAGAAAATAAGATTGTTAAAAGGATTTCTGAAGGATTGTGTGACTGGAGTAATGATGCAAAAAATTCAGTTTGAAAGTCAGCTTTGATTTTTCCTAATAAAACTGTTTAACTGCACTCACAAGTGAATATTAAATTATGTTGTGGGATAATTAAATATATTCTAAATAAACTACAAACATAAAATTATATAGATTTATTTTGTCCTCACATTCTTTCTTGTAACTCATCCCTCTCAGTGACACAGCTGACTGAATGGCTCATTATGCAGCTCATTATGCAGGCCTTTGTCTTCTCAGGTGTGAATTCATGATAGTTGACGCCTACTCGCATATGACTTTTACCAACAAAAAGTGTGTCTTAGAAAATTTAAATCAATATATTGTTTTCTGTAAGTGAGTAAACAAGATGATTTTCACATCATTTAGAAAAAAAAAATTCTAGGCTACAAGCTCCAGTTCTCAAAATATCTGGAAACCAATTTTCTGTATGTGTTTTATTGCCTTATTCAAGTGATTTAACATTTTTAGTTTTTCACTAACCACGCATAACATTTTTTTTCTCAAAAACACAATCATGTACATACATGCTGCTCACATATTATTATAGCCTAGTTTGTGCTGATTACAAGTGAGATTAGACTTTAGCCATTTAGATATTTATAAGAAACTGAAAAAAGCACAAATGTCAGGGCATGACAAAACTTCTCCAGGCCCCAAAAATACCCTTAGACTCCAGAGGGTTAAGCTCATTTTGGAAAATGAAGTAAGCAAAAATGTGTGGGGTTTGCTGTACTTCTTTCTGTTTTAAAACAAAGTCTATAAGGTAGAAGAGCTTTTTATAGTTAGCTTTAACACTCTCTGTTTAAAAACAGATTGCTATAGAACAATCTAATGGATTTTGAGGGACCAGAGATACTTCACACTTGAAAGTGATATTTACCGTATGGCTCCAGACAGATAGAATTTCCACTGTGTAGGCAGAGAGCCATAAACAAGTTTCCTCAGCAACAACTGCAGTGCTTGAGATGAATTGATAGCATACATGTTATTTCAGGTGAAGCCATCTGTTTTTCAGTAGTGAGGCATCATTTCATTTCTCTCCAACTACTCCAAAGGAGAATGATCTGGGATTACACTGAAATCTGTTCAGAATGTTTCAGCTTTCTTGTCGAAACATATTATTTATTATATGTTCAATTATGTTTCAGTAATATTCCATAAAACATCACTGCAGCATGGCACATAAGCTATTAAGTTTTCAGTAAGATAAAATCCATGATTGGTGACTGAACTGATCTTTGGGGGCATTTATACAAGATATCAGTTAACCAGCTTTATGTTTTAAAAGCAATGCATATAAACAATTTTGGCTAGACAAAAAATTAAACATGCCGCTGAAGGTCTCAGCAAAAGATGTGCTGTTATGGTATTTAATGGCTTTGACTTTAATAACTTACTAGAGAAAGAAAAGATAAAGTACACACTCCTAATATTTAACTATTTACCCATAAAATGGCAAAAAAAATAAATAAAAAAAAATAAATAAATATATATATATATATATATATATATATATATATATATATATATATATATATATATATATATATATATATTCAAAGCTGTAGATGATATATCCTTAGGAAAATAACATAACCAATACCGTTAAAAGAGGCATGAATCAATCAGGTTGTGAGGTGAACATCCATCTCTGAATAGATCAATTTCAAAGGCTTTAGTTTCTAGTTTTTTTTTATTATTATTTGTATTTTTTTATTTAACATCACCTTTTAAATTATCTTGTCACAGCAGAAATATAATGCTTTTGGGTTTCACTCATGTCCTTGAAAAAGATAGCTGGAGCTATAATTCATTTCTGACGCTGAAGGATAAGCTGGCCATTACCACAAACATTACCACAAGACGACCTGCAATCACATATTGGGTATTGCAAGTGACAGTTGACCCACTGTATTATTATTATTGTTGCATTTATATCGTCGCTTTTGGTCCATTGCTGATTGTTATTGCCTAGCAATAGAGAGATTGATGCGGGTAAAGAATGCATTAATTTTACAAAAAGAATTGATTTGTGCAAGCTCCCATCATGTTTTTAAAGAAATGTGGCTTATGTGTCCAAATAGTTTTAATTTCTTGTTTTGAAACATTTGGACACCTAAGCCACATTTAAAAATTTATGAATGTATTATTGCATTTGATAACAAAATATTGAAACAAGTTGTTGGTGTTGATGAATTGTAGATGCGTCGGTGACGCTTTGGGGAACGCCTCTAGCGTGACGTCTCTGAATCACGTGTGTAATCAGTCCAATGGATGGGCGAGACGTCATAGGCGGGTGACGTCATAGACCAGGAATCATAAAAGCACGAGCGGCGAAGCCGGTATCCAGCCTTCTGTCTTCAGCAAGCGCTCTGTGTGTGTGTCAGTTGCTATCTGTTTGTGAGTCTTATTTAGTGTTGTTTGTCCACTGATAAGCTCCTTTTGTCAAAGACTTCAATCAAGAGAAGTCTTGGGCGAGAGCAGGCAGCGTTCAGGCTGTGTGTTTCCCTGCCCGCAAAGAAAAAGGGTAGGGACACACGCAGTTTGTGTGTTGTCTGCTTGAGAGTGAAGCGCGCAGAATCAGCTCTCGAGGGAGTTGACGGCTGCGATGCGAGCATTTTGCTTAACTCTCAGAAGGCTCTCTTTGAGGAGGGAGCTTTCACTGGCGTTTCTCGCAGTGCCAGCCCCGCTTTCGCCGAGGCGGAGCGGTGGTTGCACTCGCGGGTTTCGCTTTCGGATCCGCTGGAAGGAATGTAGACGGGCAAGTCCCTATCTTCTTCCTTAACCACCGGATCCGGCGCCCGCTCTCGGGGTTTCGGAAGCCCGCGTTTGCGGTTCTTTCTTTCTCCCCGATGAGAGGGCGCGACGCTCTTCCTGTCTTTCTCTGAGGAGATTGATGTGAAAGGCGTCGATGGGCTCGCCAGTTGCACAAGCATCAGTTACACAAGCAAGCATATTATTCTGATATTATAATGAGCAGCTTTAATGAGGAGTGGAGCTCGCGCAGTCGGCTGTCGGGGGGCTGATTGTGCTTTTCTCGCTGTTAAGCGCTCCGCTCTCGCCGGGCACGCTCCGAGGAGTGTGTCGTGCGTGCGTGTGATCTCGCGGTTGCGGTCCCGCTGCTGCTGAGGCACGGCGGCGACCGAGATCACGGGAATCGCACATGATCTGGCGAACGGGTTGGAGACGGCTCGTCCTATCTCCACCCATGTTCACTAGATCTAGAGCTCGTTCTCGAGGTTTGGAAGCCCGCGCTGCGGTTTCTTCCCCCTCTGAGGCAGAGCTCGCTGCTGCATGCTTTTCTCGCTGCTCTCGCCGGGCATGCTCCGAGGAGTGTGTCCGTACGTGCGATCTCGCGGTTGCGGTCCCGCTGCTGCTGAGGCACGGCGGCGACCGAGATCACGGGAATCGCACATGATCTGGCGAACGGGTTGGAGACGGCTCGTCCTATCTCCACCCGTGTTCACTAGATCTAGAGCTCGTTCTCGAGGTTTGGAAGCCCGCGCTGCGGTTTCTTCCCCCTCTGATGCGGAGCTCGCTGCAGCATTCATCTTTCTCTGGGAGATTGATGTTGTTTGTGTGACTGAGTGCAAAAAACAATCAAAAAAAAAAAAAAAAAAAAAAAAAAAAAAAAAAATTTTTACTAAATAAAAACCAGGAGCGCGCTGCCGAGGCAACGTGTATATTTCTTGGTTTCGTTTGATGTGAATTTTTCCAGACCGTGTTTTCGTCTGGTTATTGACTACATTTAATTCTGAGGAATAAATTGAAATATTTATCTGACTATGACAGATGTACAGCGGCCCCTGGATTGTAATTTCTCGAGTGAGAACACGGTTTACCTCTCTTCCTCTGAGGAGGTTGAGGCGGTCAGGGGCTGCTGGGCGGAGCAGTCCCAACCCTACTGTGTTCCAGCCCCTCGCGCCGGGGGTGTCACTTCTTGTACTCCGCTGATGCTAGAGTTAGAGTGGCGCTCTCAGGCAGAAGGCTTCTAGTGGAAAGCGGTTCTGCGGACCGTCATTTTCGCTGGAGAGCCTTCGTCATAACGTCCTGACGCATAAGGCTTAGGACTTTTTGAGGGCCAGCTCCCTCTGGGGAAGAGCGGTGTACACCGCATTACACGGTGCCCGTCTCTCCTCAGGGCCCTCAGGAGATCGATCTGCCATCGCTGCCAGTGTTCCAGGGCGCAGCGATCTCCGGCGAGCGCTTCTCTCAGTTACCGCCCGGAAACGTAGTGGTGCTAAGAAGCTTGCGATCTCTACGGAGGTCCCTAGAGCAGCTAGTACGGTCGTCCCCTGCCGGTCCGCCACTTCAGGGCACCGAGCTAGTGGCTCTAAGAGCACCAGAGGCCAGTCTCGTGAGACTGGTTCCCCTACGAGGTCACATGGCAGTATGGGAGTCCCTGCCAAGTGTACTTCATGGGGTCCTGCCCCGAGCAGGATCTGGTCTAGTCTTCCTAGCAGACGACGTGGGTCTGAGGACCGTCGTTTTAGGAGACTTCAGCTATGAGAGTCCTGATGCTGTGGCTCAGGACCTCAGAGGGCAGGCCCCTCTGGGGAAGAGCGGTATACACCGCATTACACGGTGCCTGTCTCTCCTCAGTGCCCTCAGGAGATCGATCTGCCAACCCTGCCGGTGTTCCAGGGCGCAGCGGTCTCCGGTGAGCGCTTCTCTCAGTTACCGCCCGGAAACATAGCGGTGCTAAGAGGCTCGCGACCTCCTGGGAGGTTTCCAGAGCAGCTAGTTCGGCCGTCTCCTGCCGGTGCGCCGCTTCAGGGCACCGAGCTAACTGCTCTGATGACACCAGAGATCAGTCTCGAGAAGCTGATTCCCTTAGTAGACTATTTGGCAGCGTGAAAACTACTGCCAAATGTGTCTAAGTGGGTCCTGCACACTGTAGTGAGAGGCCACAGAATCCAGTTCGGTTCTCTTCCGCCTCAATTCAATGGGGACCTTTCCACCTTGGTGGGCCCCGAGCAGGTTCTGGTAATGGAACAGAAGTAGACACTCTCCGAGGACGGAGGCCATTGAGGTGGTCCCTCCTCCCGTTGCAGAGTCCGGGTCCTACAGCTGGTACTTCACTGTTCCGAGGAAGGATGAGGTGTTGCGTCCTATTTTAGATCTGCATTTTTGAACCGCTCAGTCAGGGGACTGAAGTTCAGCTCGCTTGCACAGACCAAGTCCGAGGACTGGTGTGTCACGATCTATCATAAGTTGCACTTCTTCATCCTTCCTCATTGGAAGTTCCTGAGGTTTGCTTTTGGGGGCAAAAGCCTACCAATACGGTTCTTCCTCTGGCCTTGCACTCTCACCCCACGCTTTCTCAACTCAACCACATCGAAGATTGGTTGTTATTAGCTCGATCAGAGCGGTTGGCGGTTCGGCATCGAGATGTCGTTCTCGCTAACATGAAAGAGCTGGGGTTAAGACTTGACGCCAAGAAAAGTGTGCATTCTCCAGTACAGAGAACCACTTATCTGGGCGTGGTGTGGGATTGGACCACGATGCAGGCACGTATGTCACCTGCTCGGATCGAGTCGATCCTCACTCCAGTCGTGAGAGTGAGAGAAGGCGGGTCACTCTCTGTCAAGCAGTCTCGGAGATTGCTGGGTCTGATGGCAGCTGCGTCCAACGTGAATACTATTGGCCTGCTGTACATGAGATCCCTACAGAGGTGGCTCAAGACCAAGGGGTTCTCCCCGAGGGGAAACCCACTTCGCATGCTAAAGGTCACGCGGCGGTGCCTATGTGCCTTGGACATGTGGAGAAAGCTTTGGTTCTTGTCTCAAGGCCCGGTGCTGGGAGCTCCTTGTCACCGCATTATGCTAGCGACGGACGGGTCCCTCACCGGTTGGGGTGCGGTCATGAGTGGCCACCCTGCCCGTGGTCTGTGGAGTGGTCGCCATTTGCCATGGCATATAAACTGCCTGGAGATGCTGGCAGTGCTTCGGGCTCCTGGACCTGAGAGATCATCATGTGTTGGTGCGCACTGACAACACAGCGGTGGTCTCTTACATCAACCACCAAGGAGGTCTGCGCTCACACCGTTTGTACAAACTAGTGTACCAGATCCTTGTGTGGTCCCAGGACGAACTCCTCTTGCTGAGAGCAGTCCACATTCCTGGGCATCTAACTTGGGAACAGACATCCTGTCGAGGCAGGGGCTGAGGCCCGGGGAATGACGGCTTTACACTGAGGTGATGAAGCACAGTTGGAGAAGTTGGCCAGACTCGGGTGGATCTGTTTGCAACTCGAGAGACATTGCACTGTCCCCTCTGGCTTCCTCTGACTCATCCAGCTCCACTGGGGCTGGACGTCATGGTACAGATGTGGCCGAGGCTTTATCTGTACGTTTTCCCCCGATTGCTCTGCTCCCGGGAGTTCTGGAGAGAGTGCGCTGGGACGGAGTCCGGCTGCTGTTAGTAGCCCCGTTCTGGCCGGGCCGGGTATGGCCTGATTTCTCTTTTTGACGGCACTCCTTGGGAGGTTCCCGTCAGGAGAGATCTCCTCTCGCAGGCGGAGGCTGCGCCCCCGCATGGAGCTTAGAGGCTGGAGGTGTGGTCTCTGAGGAGGCACAACTCTTAGCTTCCGGTCTCTCAACCGAGGTTGTTGAGACTGTTCTCCAATCCAGAGCTCCCTCAATGAGGAAACTGTATGTCTTGAAGTGGAAGTTTTCACTTCTTGGTGCGGAGACCGCCAGCTCGACCCAGTTAACTGCCCGGTTGGTACAGTTCTGGAGTTCCTGCAGGCCCTTCTGTCCGCAGGGTTGACCCACTCCACCCTGAAGGTCTAGGTGGCGGCCTGCCGCACCCCTCTCAGTGGCCAATCAGTGGGCAGATCCCCCCTGGTTACACGTTTCCTCTGCAGTGCGCTGAGGCCTCCGGCCAGAAGAAGCTTAGGCTAAGCGGTGGATTAGGATGCTATCCTGAAGCCTCGAGTCCTCTGATCTCCCCTCTCTTGGGGGTCAAGTCTCACTCCTCTGAAGTTTGGCCATTGGACGGGTTGTCCCGATTACTGTCAGGGCCCTGACTCCTTCTCTTGCTTTAGCTGTGCAGTTTCCCACACTAGGCAGAGATTTGTAAGTCTGGCGGCGTGGGCATTCTCGTTCCCCAAAGCGTCTCCGACGCAGCTCGAGTTCCTGAAGAGGAACGTCTAAGGTTACGTATGTAACCCTGGTCACTCGAAGGAACGAGACGCTGCGTCGCAGTGCCACACTTCCGGCATCTCTGGCCGGCGCTTGCTTCATCCTTGAGGCTGGATACCGGCTTCGCCGCTCGTGCTTTTATGCTTCCTGGTCTATGACGTCACCCGCCTATGACGTCTCGCCCATCCATTGGACTGATTACACACGTGATTCAGAGACGTCACGCTAGAGGCGTTCCCCAAAGCGTCACCGACGCAGCGTCTCGTTCCTTCGAGGAAACAGGGTTACATACGTAACCTTAGACGTTTTTTCTTTATACTTTTTATAATCATTGTACTTTACTAAAAAAAAAAAAAAGAAAAAAAAAAAGAGAGAAACCCAGCATCACGTCACAACACAGGCTATGGACACAGAGATACAGTAAGAGCTCAGCACAGAGGTATTTACTGAATGAGCAGCCAGGAGGAATTAGGAGCAGATGAGAGGTGAGTGTGGCACAGAGAGTCAATTTCAGAATGGTTTATCTTGAGGTAATGGATCTTTGTTTCTTTGCAGGACAAACGTGGAGCAGCAGGATTGTTGGAGCGCTGAACACCTAAGGTAAGCAAACACCTGTAAGTTCAGTGAGTCTGGTATAATTCAGTGACATGAACAGTAAACCAGACAGCAAGGGACTGTGGAGAGTGGGCAGATAAAGATGAGCTTGACGAGCTGCAGCAGGTGTGGGTGATTAGAACTCCAGGTGATGGTGATTGTGACTGAGAACAGGTGTGAGCCGGGGAGGATTCTGGGACATGGGGTACACATAAGTACTTCTTTTTAAAATAATAAAACAATATACATACTCAGTAAAATGTTACTGAATGTCACTGAAGACCTATGGATTGTGAGAGCTGATTCCAAATCATCAGTTCACATTCTTCTGGATCTGTCTGCCACCTTTGACACAATGAACCATCACATCCTTCACTTGGCATCACAGGAACTCCACTTCACTGGTTTGAATCTGACCTCACAGGTAGGTCTTTCAAGGTTCCCTGAAGGGGAGACATATCCAAAGAACATCAGTTGGTCACGGGGTTCCTCAGGGATTAGTTCTTGAACCCCTCCTCTTCTCCCTACACACTGCATCACTGGGTCCCATCATTCAGGCACATGATTTCTCCTGCCATTGCTATGCTGATGACATTCAGCTTTATCTTTCATTTCAACCAGATGATCCAATAGTGGCTGCACGGATCTCAGGCTGCCTGATGGACATCTCAGCATAGAGGAAAGAACATCACCTGCAGCTCAAATTGTAAAGACTGAGCTTCTTCTGTTCCATGTCACACCAACTCTACATCACAAGTTCTCCATCCAGCTAGGTTCATCAACAATTACCCCATCTAACTCTGTCAGAAATCTTGGCATAATCTTGAACATGATGAACAGCTCACCTTTTAAGGTCACCACTCGCTCATGCAGGTTTCCATTGCACAACATCAGGAAGATAAGGTCCTTTCTAATGGAGCATGCTGAAAAATTTGTCACTAATTCAATAAAATGTAATATTTTGTTAATATATTTATAAAACTCATAAGCCCCATTTCCACATTTCATAAGACAATGCTATAGTTTTGTTTGACACACAATGCAGTCCATATTCGAATAACACTGCACACAAATGAGGTAAATCTGTTGAGTCTCGGTGCTGGCAGGAGTTGTAGGTGGGAGGGAGTGAATGAACAGCGCTCTCTTCCACCCTCAATACCCATGGCTGAAGTGCCCTTGAGCAAGGCACTGAACCCCCAGTTGCTCCCCGGGCGCTGGATATATAGCTGCCCACTGCTCCGGGTGTGTGTTCACGGTGTGTTCACTTCTCACTGCTGTGTGTATGCACTTGGATGGGTTAAAAGCAGAGCACCAATTTCGAGTATGGGTTACCATACTTGACAAATGTCACGACTTTCACTTTTTTTTTTTCATATATATATATATATATATATATATATATATATATATATATATATATATATATATATATACATATATATATATATATTATTCAGTATTCAGCTTCCTACAATGAGCTGAGTTCAAGAGGAAGAGCAAAGCATCCCACTTGGATACTCCACTGTGTTGCACTGGGACATTGCATGGAGCAAACAGCTGAGTTGTCCTCGCTCATGTCTCATAGGAAACTGAGCTGCTGCTCCCACTGCAACAGACTTTCTTTTCTTGCAGCTGTGTGCAGCAGCAGATAAAAGAGATAAATGATGATGTGCCTTACAAATTGCATTAACACAAATCATTACAAACAGTCCAACTGAATGTTAACAGTGTCATTTCATGCAATCTGAGTTTTTAATATAAGAATATAAGGATCAAGTCACCCCAAAATAATACACTTTACAATAATGCTTTAGATGGCATTAACTAAAAAGGAAAATAAAGTTTTACAGCATTTATTAATATAGGTTAACATTAAATGAGAAATCAGATTAATAATAATATGATTTTTAATCCAGTGTCGTACACTGTACATCATCAACGTGTACATTATAAAGCTTATATATTTTCTGGGAATCAAACTCATGTCCTTGGTGTTGCAAATAAAATACTCTGCTTATTGAGCTACAGGAACATTGATTCACAAGTCATGTTTGTTCATAACATGAAATTTTATAAATGAAATAGAATATGTTCAAATTAACAATAACAGATTAATAAATGTGTGTGTGTAAATTATTGAAAATGTTTAGTTGATGCCTACTGAATTAACTAATGTTAACAAATTAACCCTTATTGTAAAAACAATATTAGATCAAGTCAGACATCAATGATGTTTGTGATCAGTGGCATTGACACTTGGCAGTGGGCACCATTTCAGAAAGGCCAGGGCATTCTTCAGATTTTATCCTTTGAGTTCCACTGAAGAAAGAAAGTCAAATGGATTTGGAACAGTTTTCCATAATCTGTGGAATTTTGCAACATCTTTTCATTACCAAATCCCCTTGTGTAAATCTCCAAATAAAAGTTCAGGATAGTTACACAACAGTTCAGCTCCTCTAGTCTCCTTGAAATCTTTTATACGGTCTGTGTTGACTCATTCACTGTAAGAGCAACACCTCTAGATATGGAATAGGTTTTATTAGACAACCTCTGCTTCTGTGGCTCATAAATCATCTTCTACCGTTGACAGTCTTGTATAAGACTTGGGAAAGAGCTCTTAGCTCTGGACTTTCTCATCAAGATACCAAGAAATTCCAATGCACTCACTGTCATATCTAGTATAGACCTGTCCACACTCGTTACTTTCAATGTGTTTATTAGAGAATTATACTCTTTTATTTGCACTTTGTGTCTTATTGTTAAATGGGTTTGTGAAAGTGTATTGTTTCTCATCTTCTTCTGTCATGTATCCAAGAACTAATAAAAGTTTAAAGAAGGAGGCAAACTTTTAAATATTTAGCATGGTCAGAGGTTAGTTTTTGCTCAAAGATCAGGTATGAGGACGTAGAAGTATGCCAAGAGAGCATTGATCAGAGATATGGCTCCAATGACCCCAAATTCACCAAAAGACAGCAGAGGCTCCCATAAAACAAACAAAAGGTCTCCTCGGAGACCAATGAGAATGAAACAGAAAGCTGAAACAGCTTAAAAATATCATAACACCAGTTTCCGCTCTGCCTCACTTTGCTATATTTTTGGGAACAGTTGGTAGTACATACAGTGGCCAAGACTTTTCAGATGGGAGTTTTCTGTGGGGAAGTGTTTCTGTATGTTTCTTTAAGGTAATAAATTCAGCACACTGTAAAATCCATGAATGAAGTTGAACTATGATGGACATCAGTCGTGTGATGCATAGGTCTCCCCGAACAGACACCTGAGTTATTGATTCCTTCAGAGGCTGGATGGGTGGCTATATGGAGACTCTGATTATCCTGTTCAAGGACAGTCCATTTTTGGAAAGTAAAATAAAAGAGGAAAATACTTTTTCTCACTCTTCAAGTTATTCTGCAAATAAGTCAAACTAAGACACTGGGTATAAAAGCAATAAATATCACACTTGCAATTGTGGTGTTGGTCTGAATATCAACCTGGGTATGATTACCAGTCAGTGCCTGGCTCATTGCCTCAGTCTCACACATACTACTGACTGGGACATAAGGGGTTAAATCTTTTTTTCGTTTTGCTTCATTCAACCTAATGCTCCATAGTGTATTGTATCTCCTCTTCCCCTCTGCTTTCAGTCTGTCAGATGCTTTCATCACCTGCCATTAAGGTCTGAATAAATATAGAGGCCTTGGTTAGAGTAATGAATGAGATGTCAGCCCTTAGCAATGCCTCAGCCTAATGAAACCTAAGCTGTCCCTCATGCTATGGAAGACTAATAATAGCAGAAAGAAAGGTTTCATCCCCCTATTCATCAGTCCATATTTCCCAGGAATAAAAAATGAGTCAACGCTACTTCAGATAGTGGATGTAGAGGATGCTTACCTTCTCTTTGCAGTTCATGCTTTATTCTCACTCTGACTTTCCGCATGTAGTGAATCAGCTCAAAGGGGAAATATGAATAATCAATTATAACTAGTTATGATTAATTATAAATATTTAGATCCGCTATAAGTATTTACTTGACCTCGCAGTGTCCACTGTCTGTCAATTCTAAGAACGTTAATTTCCTGGTTAAGGAAAATAACTTTCTTACTGTACAATACTACTCAGAGCATGCATTTTTTAAACCTCCTCAATGAAATCCTCTTTCCGCAGGGTGATCAGGAGCAAATGGTGCGGAATTTTGTAGTTGTTTGGGACAATGTCCAATTCCACCATTCAGCACTAGTGCGAGAGTGGTTTGAGAATCACCCACAATTCAGGATGGTGTTTGTTCCACCATATTCACCTTTCCTGAATCCAAGTGAGGAATTCTTCTCCTCTTGGAGATGGAAAGTACATGATCGCAACCCTTACAACAAAGTAAGTCTTCAAGAAATGGAAGAGGCCTGTGGAGATATTGGGGCACAAGCATGTCAAGGATGGATACAACATTCAAGGCGTTTTTTCCAACGATGCATGACTCGTGAAAATATTTTCTGTGATGTTGATGAAAATCTCTGGCCAGATGTAATTGAGAAGCATGATCAATAAAATAATTGATTCAATGAATGCAGTACATTTATCACTTTATTTTTTATTTATTATTTACCTATGTACTTATTTGCATAATATATATTTTTGTGTGTGTGGGGTGACAACTTATTGTTATACACCTGAACTCCTCATTAAAGAACTTAATGAAAAACATGTACAGAATTTTCATTTATTTCTTTGTGTATCTTCAGATTAATTTGTTATTAAATCAACAGAACACACTTTTAGTTTTGATGTTAATATTGAATTTTAATGAGTGCATTACTAGAATAAAATGCTGTGTTTCATTGTACAGTGAATACCAGCAAAAGAGTGTTTAGTTTGCTGTGTTAACTGTTTTGAGAGCTGTTACCTGAGTTAGGAGAAATGTACCAAATCGATTGAGAAAAACTGTAATAGCCACCTTTTATTCAATACTTTTTGAAACCTCCATTTGTCAGTTTAACAGGTCTAAATTTTCTCCTATAATGCCTGATGAGGTTAGAGAACACCTGACAAGAGATAAGAGACCATTCCTTCATCCAGAATCACTCCAGACCCTTTAGATTCCCAGCTCCATGTTGGTGCTTCTCTTTTTCAGTTCACTCCTCTCATTTTCCGTAGGGTTCAGGTCAGAGGACTGGAATCGCTATAGCAGAAGCTTGGTTTTGAGCTGAGTGACCCATTTCTGTGTTGTTTTTGAGGTTTGTGTTTGGGTTATTGTTCGGTTGGAAGATCCAAACATGGCCCATTATAAGATTTCTAACAGTCAGTCACTTACTGATTTTTATCTGTTGGTATTTAATAGAATCCATGATGCCATGTGTCTAAACAAGATGTCCAGGACCTCCAGCAGAAATATAGGCCCACAACACCAAAAATACAGCAGTATATTTATTTGTACACATGGGGTACTTTTTTTTCTCTGTGTTCACCAATCCCATCTTGAGTGTTTGCTGCTAAAAAGGTCATTTTTTAGTTTCATCTGATTATAGAAGCCATTCCCATTTAAAGTTCCAGTCATGGCTGATAACTGAATGTGCTTTAGTTTGTTTTTGAATGAGCTAGGAGAATTTTTCTTGTAACCCCCCAAACAACATGTGTTGATGTAGGTTCTGTTTGACAAATTTTTTAAAGGTTTTCTGAACCAGAGACTCAACTATTTTCTGCAATTATCCAGCTGTGACCCTTGGAGAGTCTTTAGCTACTCAAACTCTTCTTCTCACCGCACATTAGGACGATATAGACACACGTCCTCTTCCAGGCAGTTTTGTAACGTTTTCTGTTGGTTGAAAATTCTTAATTATTGCCCTGATGGTGGAAATGGGAATTTCCACTGCTCTAGCTCTTTTCTTAAAGCCACTTCACTAATTTGTGAAGCTCAGTTATCTTTTGCTGCACATCAGAAATATATTCTTTGGTTTTTCTCATTGTGATGGATGATTAAGGGAATTTGGGCTTTATTTTCCCTCCTAATTATATATTTGTGAAACAGGAAGCCAGAGCTGGATGATTTCATGTTTATAATCATGCTGGAGTTCTCAAAAATTGTGAATATGAATGGGAACATACTTCAGAGATATTTTACTCATAAGAATTTATGGGGGGGGGGGCAATAATTGTGACCAACGAGTATTCAACTAACATTCATTTCATAATGATATTTCCCCTCCGTTTTAAATTCTTGTTATCCAATAAAAGGATACATTTTTTTTTTTTTTTTTTAAATAAAAGACCAAAAGGATTAACAATGTAGATGAATTTCACAATATTTTTGGCCTCGACTGTAAACACTTAAACTAGTCTAACATACACATACACGCACACACACACACATGCATACATTTGGCATAGGAAGAGGGCTTAAAGCTTAAGCAGTAAAGAGAAGAGAAATAAAGACATGAAGCTATGGTACAATTTGATATTCAGCAGATCTACAGCCTGAAGGAAACATCAGTTTCTTAATTCAAACACACCTTTGTAAAAGGTGCATATGATACTTAATGTATCAATTAATAAGACTAAGATTGATACTTGCACGTCTCGCCTGTTTGAAAAAGAGTCCTGATGCACTTTGGGGCTCCAGTTGGTCTCTGCTGAAGTGAGTTGATGAAAAGACCAGTTCGAATCAGAGGATATTGATGAATGGAAAGTCAAGGCCGAAAGGCCTGGCGCAAACTTAGCATGGTTTTTAAGGCTCTTAGCTCAGCATCTTCTCCAGGAATTCCTGAATCTAAAAGAACCGCCCTGATCTGGTGATCAGTGATCTATATAGGGGGATGATGTCACACCCTCGTGGTTTTTGTTGGTATTTGATGAGTGTTTTCTTTTGGAGTTACTGATTCCAACTCTTTGTTCCTAGTATGGTGTCTTGCATATGAAATTAGTTTGGGGGGTTCAAGAGAAGAATCTTTAAGATTCTTATTAAAAAATAATGTGTTTTGCTTAGGCATCAACATATAATATACACTCTCATTTAGATCATGAAAATACGAACTCATAGATACCAAACATCATATAGATGAGGTTATATTAACTGGTGATCTATCATAAGCATGTATAAAACATATACAATACACAAAACACAATATACAAGAACAGTAACAGCATACACAATGCCCTAAAGAATATGTGAATTAATTCAAAGAAAGGTTTTTCTATGAATAAATTAGAGAAGTGTCCCTTTTTATGTGCATTATGTGTCTGTTTTTGAGAGACTTGAGTTAAGAGTTGCTTAGCCACATTCCTGAGCATCGTAAACCTAGTGTTACGAGATAGTGTGGATATGGTTGCTGTGGAACCAGAGGCCTGTTCTGTAATTTTTGAAGTGACAGTTGCCTTTTGGGGGAAGGGTCCATAGACCCTTTGGTTAGACGAGGAGGCGTTAGATATTATTTGTTAAATATAACAAATAGTTGTGTGTCTGATTGGTCCAAATGCTACAGCATTTATTTCTTCTTCTTGCCCCCTATCTTCACCTACATTTCCACGTTTTCTTTACTTTCACACACATCAGTGGTTTTGCCCTTTAAATCTGTTATGCTCTATTTATTTATTTATTTTGAGGTCCTCATTACTCCATTTAGCCTGTTCATCTATCTCTGTACTCCAAATGATCAGCTTTATCAGATGGCAGAATACGGATGAGAATTTGAAGAATGCTTTTAAGACTGGTTATCTCTATTTCCTTCTCCTGGATATATCAGACAGTCCACCTACTTGCCATATTAAACATGAAATCATAACTTCTAAAGATGATTCCAGATATTACTTTTAACATACTCTTAATAAATCTCCCCCTGAGGCATTATACATATTATTGAAATGCATTAATGTTATTAAGTTTCAAAGGTCACTGAAGAATTAAACAACCTAAATTAAATGCCATTCAGACCTATGAGTAAAAATCAAGTTTTGATTGACACCTCTTGTTTCAGTCTCAGTTATGAAACACATCTATTTCAGTCTCAGCAGCAAATGATAATGTAAAATGATGCAATAAAACAGTCATTTATTCCTCTTCAATTAGTAGAATAAATTTGTCCTTATATTTTAGTCTAGACATCAGTTAAATCACAAGCTGTCTCCGATGTTGGAAGTTAGGAATAGGAAATCTAAACATGCAGTCATTGTGGAATGCACTTAAATATAGTTGTTGCTTTAATTATTTCATTTTATAACATTCAAAAAGAGCAAATATGTATGAATTCATGATTGAGAATATTATGAGTGTCTTTAAGCAAAATTAGGTGAACCTTTTTTTTTTTTTACGTCACTGTCAACTACAAATGTTACTTTGAGAAGAGTTTCTACTGCTCTTAAAGGGGTCATATGATGCAATTTCCATTTTTTCCTTTCTCTTTGGAGTGTTACAAGCTCTCGGTGAATAAAGAAGATCTGTAAAGTTGCAAAGATTAAAGTCTCAAATCCAAAGAGATATTCTTTATAAAAGTTAAGACTTGTCTACGTCCTCATAAAACGCCTTGTTTAAACACGCCCCCCACATGTCTACGTCACTGTGTGGGAAGATTTGCATAATACCGCCCAAATGTTCACGCAACGAAAGAAGGCGTAACTTTTATTCTCCCTGTAGTATTGTTGTTGACGCCATGTTGTGGAGACGCTTTTTCGAAAAGAGGATGATATCTGCTTCGTCATGTTTTTTGAACCTTAAACCGCATAAACACATTGCATTACACCAAATATGTATATAATGTCATGACCCCTTAAAGGTGTACATTCTAGAAATTTCTTACAGACCTGGAGTGATGAAAGAGGACATGATGCTCATTTATTTAATTTATCTTGCATATTTTCCCAGGTAAAAACTATGTCTGTCTGTGAGAGCATAATATTTCAGCACAGCAGGAGATCTAGCACAGACATTGATAACTTTCATTTAAGCCTCTGATGCTCTCACATATTCTCATTTTTCAAGCTTTTTAAATGATCAAATTTAAAAGGCTCACAGACTACACAAAATACCTTGATTCTTTGACATGTAGCCTACTGTGGCACTGGATGATAATCACATTCATATACTTTGCCAATTGATTAAAAAAATATATATATATATATATATATATATATTTATATATTGTTACAGTACAGATGGGTCGGAGACAGAAGACCACAGGTAAGGTGGTATTTATTGACATAAGCAGAGATGGGATGAGAAACAGTGGTAATTCGGTGATTGCAGAGAGTGAGTAAACGGAATACTGTCCTTGAGATGATGTAGGGTGAAGGTCCTGGAAGTAGCAGAAGAGTGGAGACGTTGAGGGCTGGAGACACACACACACACTCACGAAAGACACAGGAGGTAACTGGGAATCACTGGAGACAGGTAGGTATAGCAATGGAAGTCCTTGAAGTCGGCAGATAGGTATTCCTAGTTGCGAACGAGACCGGACAGTGACTGTGTGTGTGTGAGTGTCTTTTAAGTGTTGGTGGATGATGGTGCTGACGAGGGGCAGGTGTGTGTGATCAGTACTCAGGTGAGGGAGTGCGCTGTGATTGGATGGGGTTGGAGCCTGGCATGTCTGTGACAGATATATATATATATATATATATATATATATATATATATATATATATATATATATATATATATATATATATATATATATATATATATATTTTTTTTTTTTTTTACAAAATTTAAATGATATATATTTTAATTATATAAATAAATTTACATTGTTTGATCAATTTAATGTAGTTTACTGGGTAATACTATTAACCTATTTTTTTTAAAAAAGAAGAAAAGAAAAGAAAACAATAGTGATCTCAAAGTTTTGAATGGTAATATATAAAAACTCTGCACTTCTATGCACTACTTGTGAGCCATAAATTACCGTTTTCATGCTATAATCAAACCTTCTGCCCTTCCCTTAAAAAATAATTTGTAAGCTGTCTCTCAATATTTCATGTGAATTGAATTCTATAACCTTTAGCCTTTATTTTAAATATATCAGTATCAGAATTAATTAATATGCACAAGGTTCAGTGCTTGTCAAAATTGCACAATACATTACACCTGATTATGCTGTAATGAACATAACTGAACACGCCTTACCATACTATGACCACTACATTTAGCCATTGTAAAAATGCAGAAAAAAATGTCATAAAAGTTATATATTGTAGAAATGGTCAAGCATGTTTATATCTCGATTTACTTAAAGTAACAATTTGACAGAAGCAGTTTTGAATAATCTTTGAAATTGCTGCCATTTCCCTTTTCTCAGAACCATTTAATGAGGTCTCACCTAATATTGGCACAATCGAATAAGTATGGATTTTCTCGACAACAATTCAGTGTGCTGTAAAACTTCTTAAACTGACCAGCATGGGTTTATGGCATGTAAGGCCTTCTGCAGTAGGGACTTCATTAACCTGTAAATTGATAAAAAGGAAATTGTCTTAGTATTCCCTGTTTTTGGATTGTACCTGCAATCGTTGCTCAGGTTAACCATTAGGCTAAATTCAGTTGTTCTTATAGCCCAGTTCTAAACAACAACTAAAAGTGTACAAAAGTGCAATTAAACTATAAGTCTTGCCTGCTCAATTTTATTTTAAAATTTAGTGTTCATTGCATTGAAAGTGTCATGAAGACATTTCATGATCAAGCACCTCAGTAAAAGATAATATTGTTCTTGAGTGCTGTGTTGAATTGCAACATTCATTTCTAAAGGAATGTTAGATGTTGTTATCATTATGTAACAACTAAAATAAAATAAAAAAATTCAATTAAATAAAAAAGTTGATTAATATCTTTCTAACAGCAGCATTAAGAAAAGGTTCTAGAAAAAAAACCTAGATAATTTTATATTGATATATATTTGATTTTAAATATTATATTTATATAACACATGATAAAATAATATAATAAGAATTTAATATTTTTATTATTTATATCACACAACATTGCATATTTTTTCTATCTGTCCAGAAAAGCCATTTCTTTGTTTATACAACAGCCATTGTATACGTGCTAATTCTTTCTGAGAGTAAGAGTGAGCTCAGGACTAATAAATGACTGTGGTGTAAAACATAATTTGCCCTTGCTCAGGTCAGGAGTAAAAGCATTTATCATTAATTGTGGACACAGAGGAGCTCATGATGGAAGTGATGGGAATGGTGAGGGGTACGTACCCTTGGCAGACCTGTCTAAAAGCCAGAGCGATGTTTTCTCGATGGGGGAGCAGACGATAAAGGTGGGGGAGTGGGGCTAGAATGAACCATTGATCCCACCACTGCAATTTGGAGTAAATGCTAAAGGTAAGATGATTAATGGGGCAATGGCGGTGAGGTGCACCATCTGTTTTCTGGGCGATCAAGGGCCCCATCAAGATATGAAGCTGATGCATGCATTCCGGTTCTATTGCTATCCCATTTACTACATTATCCTAGCAGTAAGTAATACTGGGACACTTAAGAGGAAAAGTGGACTGATGGAGAGATGGTCAAGGAGGGGAAGCTGTGAAGACTAATTTGGATTATATGCATAATATAGATTATATTAGTTTTATTATAAAAGACTCATAATCAGATTACAGTTATTTTTTATATGACATACATATCATTTGACCACTGGATTTAAGGCCTGTTTACACCAAGGACGATTATTATAAAGATAACAATTAAGATATAGTTCTAAAAATCATTGTCAATATTAAAGAATAGCACAAAGAGTCCACACCCCAGATATAACAATAAAGGCAATGGTAAAGAAATGGTATCTTTGGAATCACTTTCAGAACTATTTTTTTTTTCAGCTGATGAACAATAAAAACACTGACACCCAATCAGAATTCATCCTGCTATAAGGAGCTTGAGATGAGCGTGCACTTAGAATAAACGGACGATATCGTTCGCTGGTGTGGACGCTTATATCGTGATCTTTATAGTTATCTTTATAGTTATCATTCTTGGTGTGATATTATGTTTATTGGTATTATTTGGAGATATGCTTTCTTAATATTTTTTTTTTTTTTTTAAATATCACTCATTCATTTAACCATGTATTATATGCCTTTGGATTCTATCTTTCAAACACACTTAACTCACATCATTTACAGTGTAACATATGCTAAATGAAATTGATTCCCAAATGTTTTTTTTCAGTTGAACAAATTTGAGTGGAAATATTTACTTGAAGTTAGTTTTTTCACACAATTTCTGAAACGTCACTCAAACATCAGAACCACACACCAAATCTTCAAAACCATACACTAATTCTCAGCTCTTTGACTCAGTTTTCAATTTTACAAAACACTTTTTGCAAAACACAACACACAATTCTTTATGCAACACAAAAATCTAACAGTAAATAAAATTATGGCAAAGGTGTTTGCAAATATTTGCTTTTGAGATGTGTTTGCGATATTTTGAATGCAGTGCTTAATTTTGCAAGAAATGTAAGGCATTTTTCATTCAGTGTGTGCAATTCTTGGATTTGTGTGTAAAGTTTTGAGAAAAAAAAAGTGGACATGTTTTAAAAATATGTGTGTAAGCAGTTTGCATAATTTATCTTTTGTTTTACATGACCTATTTGTATATTTGTATAATTGTACTTTATATTTTATTATCTATATTTAATGTTTTACTGTTAGTGTTATCTGTATGCACCAAAAGTCTGAGAGTAATGCAATTTCTATTCTCTGTATGTATGTACTGTACTTGTGGAAGAATTGACAATAAAGCAGACTTGACTTGACTTGACTTGAAAAAAAGAACTGTAATATTTTAGGTAAGTCAATATTTTAATAATTTAACAAAACATTCACATTCGCCATTCTTTGATGTGAGCTAATGGTCACACTGACATGCAGATAAAGAAATAAAGTATTTCTATTTTAACTGTTAAATGGTTTAATTTTAATTATTTTTATTTAAAAAAAATATATGTGTATATATATATATATATATATATATATATATATATATATATATATATATATATATATATATATATATATATATATAGTGGTGTGAAAAAGTGTTGGCAACCTTCCTGATTTATTTATTTATTTATTTATTTTGCATGTTTGTCACACTTTAATGTTTCAGATCATGGAACAAATTTAAACAGCAAAAACAGCATTCTTCCATCTTAGAAACATTGCCAAGCTACGAAACATGTGACCTGTTTCTGATGCAGAAAATCTAGTTCATGCATTCATGACCTCTAGACTGGACTATTGTAATGCACTTCTAGGTGGTTGTCCTGCATCTTCAATAAACAAGCTACAGGTAGTCCAAAATGCAGCGGCTAGAGTCCTTACCAGGTCAAGAAAATATGATTATATTACCCCAATTTTACAGTCTCTGCACTGGCTACCTATTAAGATCCATATCAGTTACAAAATATTATTACTTACTTACATAAGGGCCTTAATGGTTTAGCTCCTGCGTACCTAACTAGTCTTCTACCACGGTACAATCCATCACGCTCCCTAAGGTCACAAAACGCTGGACTTTTGGTAGTACCTAGGATAGCAAAGTACACTAAAGGAGGTAGAGCTTTTTCGCATTTGGCTCCCAAACTGTGGAATAGCCTTCCTGATAATGTTCTGGGTTCAGACACACTTTCTCTGTTTAAATCTAGATTAAAAAAACACCTCTTTGGCCAAGCATTCAAATAATGCATCTCATAATTTTGGACTGCAGTTATATCTGATCAAATGTGCATTATTATTCTTTAGCTTGGGTTAAACTAATTAATTTTACTTGGCTGGAACAGCAGCTATGCTAATTATGTCTCTGTTTGTTTCTCTGTTTTGCCACGGGATCTACATCCTGTGGTAACTAGGATTTACAGAAACTTAATTTTCTGTAAAGTTGCTTTGCAATGATTTGTATCGTAAAAAGCGCTATACAAATAAACTTGAATTGATAAGATATTAGTCAAAGATAACACAAGTAAACACAACATGCAGTTTTTAAATGAAGGTTTTTATTATTAAGGGAAAACAAAACCCAAAACTATGTGACCCTGTGTGAAGAAGTGTTTGCTGCCCTGGTTTATCACACCTGAGTTCAATTTCTTTAGCCACACCCAGGCCTGATTACTGCCACACCTGTTCGCAATCAAGAAATCTCTTAAATAGGACCTGCCTGACAAAGTGAATAGACCAAAAGATCCTCAAAAGCTAGACATCATGCTGAGATCCAAAGAAATTCTGAAACAAATGAGAAAGAAAGTAATTGAGATCTATCAGTCTGGAAGAGGTTATAAAGCCAGTTCTAAAGCTTTGGGACTCCAGCGAACCACAGTGAGAGCCATTATTCACAAGTGGCAAAAACATGGAACAGTGGAGAACCTTCCCAGGAGTGGCTGGCTGACCAAAATTACCCCAAGACCCCACGACAACATCCAAAGAACTGCAGGCCTCACTTGCCTCAGTTAAGGTCAGTGTTCATGACTCCACCATAAGAAAGAGACTGGGCAAAAATGGTCTGCATGGCAGAGTTCCAAGATGAAAACCTGCTGAGCAAAAAGAACAAAGACTCTTCTCAGTTTTGCCAAAACACATCTTGATGATCCCCAAGATATTTGGGAAAAATCTCTGTGGACTGACGAGACAAAAGTTTAACTTTTTGGAAGGTGCGTGTCCCATTACGTCTGGCGTAAAAGTAACACCGCATTTCAGAAAAAGAACATCATACCAACAGTAAAATATGGTGGTGGTAGTGTGATGGTCTGGGGCTGTTTTGCTGCTTCAGGACCTGGAAGAATTGCTGTGATAAATGGAGCCATGAATTCTGCTGTTTACCAAAAATCCTGAAGGAGAATGTCAGGCCATCTGTTCGTGACCTCAAGCTGAAGCAAACTTGGGTTCTGCAGCAGGACAATGATCCGAAACACACCAGCAAGTCCACCTCTGGATGGCTGAAGAAAAACAAAATGAAGATTTGGAGTGGCCTAGTCAAAGTCCTGACCTGAATCCTATTGGGATGCTGTGGCATGATCTTAAAAAGGCGGTTCATGCTTGAAAACCCTCTAATGTGGCTGAATTACAGCAATTCTGCATAGATGAGTGGACCAAAATTCCTCCACAGTGCCGTAACAGACTCATTGCAAGTTATTGCAAACGCTTGATTGCAGTTGTTGCTGCTAAGGGTGGCCCAACCAGTTATTAGGTTTAAGGGGCAAACACTTTTTCACACAGGGCCATGTAGTTTTGAATGTAGTTTTCCTTTAATAAAACATTCATTTAAAAACTGCATGTTGTGTTCACTTGTTATCTTTGCAAAGTCTCAAATGGGACCTGCTGTAGTGTTTTAATCATCAGAGACAGGTCCCAAGAAGGTATGGAGAGGGACCGGGGAGGATTTAACCTTCTCGCCCCCCTAAGGGACCTGATAACCAGGTCATGATTTCCTACCAACTTCCCTTCCACGGGGTCATGGTTAGCAGAAATCAGACTTTTAGGGTGGAGGGAGATATCCTTCACTCCAACCCTTGCTGTAAAATGGAAAGCATGACCCTGATCGGGCATCTCCGGGGTTCTTCTCAATGAGAAAAACACTACTCAACGAACAGGTTCCACTTCAAGGCATAAGCATGTCTTGTAGACAGTGCTCTCGCCGAAGTTCTAGTGTCAACTACCTCTTGGGGTAGGTCACCAAGAACCTCCCCGTCCCGTCCAGGGACCAGACATGAAGTTCGCAGAGGTCTGGACGCATGTGCCAGAGGAGGCCCCATCTCTGAGTCAGTAGATCCTTTCTCAGAGGAATCTGCTAGGGAGGGGCTGTCGCGAGGAGCATTAGTTCTGGGAACCATGTCTGAATGGGCCAATACGGCGCCACAAGCAGGACCTGCTCCTCGTCCTCCCTGACCTTGCACAGCGTCTGTGCGAGAAGGCTCACTGGGGGAAATGCATACTTGTGCAGGCCCCGCAGCCAGCTGTGTGCCATTGCGTCCGTGCTGAGTGTTCCCTCAGTCAGGGAGTAGAACTGGCAGTGAGAGGTTTCTGGGGAGGCAATCTGGTATACCTGAGCTGCTCCGAAAGGTCTCCAAATCAGCTGGACCATCTGGGGATGGAGTCTCCATTCTCCTCTGAGCATAGCTTGTGACAGCTTGTCAGCCATACGGCTGGGCAGACCCGGAATGTTAACCCTCTGAAGTCGATTAACTCGGATACGCATTTTGAGGCATTTTCTCCTGATAACCCTGAAAAGAACTAAAATTACACTTTCAGTTTTGATCGTACAGATAAGAGCACTACATCAATCGAAACTGTAAAGGGTCTACTTTTATTTGTATCCACACAAAATAACAACAAAACTTTGTGCATTTATAAAATAAAGAAAACAAACAGAGTGCGCTGTCTGCAGCCTTGGTCTGCGGTGATCTTCATTCGGAAATGCATCATTAAACTGAACTGTAACTCAGTGAATACTCAACACAGAGACATGAGAGATAGATCTATAGAAAGCTTGACATTTCTACAAAGCAAGTGCTACCAAAAACAAATATTCTGTGATAAAGTAATCCATATGAAAACAACGCGATGTCCATCTTTCACGTCTCCCTTCATTATATCTAATGCGACTACGCCCACGCACCCAGCGCGCTATTATTATTATAAGCATCCACATGAAGTTTGCGGCGGGTAACCGCCCTCATCAGAGCAAACAAAGCAGCGAGACTGTACTTCACGTTTTTTAAATGTTACTGTTCTCTTCACGCTGAGAGGAATAAGACATAATTCACCTCAAGAAGGCCGCTGAGAGGAATATGATTTGGATCACCTCAACTAATCTACTTGTATTAGTTTTCATATAACTTGTACACATTTTACTAGTTAGATTTTTTCCAGACTATAATTCCTGACTAAATGTATAATCAGGTGAAACATTATGAAGTTTAATTTACATCATCTCAATGTTTCACAATGCCAGGATGTTTTTTATTTATTTATTTTTATTAAATTTTTTTATGTTCTATAACATAGACAGCAATACGATATAAAAGTAATATGAGTTATAATGTTGCTAGCTTAATGTCAGTAAGAATGATTAGACAAAACTTTACTGAGATAGGCTATTCTCTGTTCATGAATATAGCCATATATGTTTAGAACTATATATATTTTATAGGCCTTCATACAAAGCATGCTTGTGTTTTCAAGAATGTAACTAAGCTTCTGTTCATCATTATCTGCTCTGGTGTAAAAAAAAAAAAAAAAAAAAAAAAAAGTCTATCAAGTAAGCTGTAAATATCACTGACAATAAATGTTCTATGTGGTAATTGTGTTCTTTTTTTTTCCTGCAAATTACTAATAGTATCAGTGTCCATCACAATAATGTTAATAATGCAGTTTATTTGCATAAACAGCATGCTTACTTTTTTATTTCAGATAAATAATAACCTGTTGCAAAGCGAGTCAATGCAAATAAGCAGCCCACTCAGGAACCTGGAACACAGCTAAGACCAAGCGAGGCACACACTCCCATCTCTTTAAAGTCTCTTCAAAAAAGTATGTCCTTCAGAGCACATAAACAATATACATTTTGGAAATGCCAGGTATGTGATGTTCATATATATATTTCAACATGACACATGAGCCTGCATTTATTTGATCCAAAATACAGAAAGTTGCATTTGCTAAAGCAGTAATATTGTGAAATATTTTAAGTTATTTAAAATAACTGCTTTCTATTTGAATATATTTTAAATTTTAATTTATTCTTAACTTATTTTATATTTATATTTATTTTTATTATATATAAACTTATTTAGAACACAAGTGATGATAAATACAATAATCATGTTAGAAACTATGCTGTTCTTTCAATTAATAAAAAAAATCATCTTTTTTAAATTAATAATAATAATAATAACAATAATAATAAACGTTTTTTTGAGTAACAAATAAGAATATTAGAATGATTTCTGAAAGATTGTGTGACTGGAGTAATGATGCTAAAAATTCAGCTTTGAAAGTCAGCTTTGATTGTTCCTAATAAACTGTTTAACTGCACTCGCCAGGGGAAATCTCAAGTTTTTTTGTGGGATAATTAAATATATTCTAAATAAACTACAAACTTAAAAATATATACATTTATTTTGTCCTCACATTATTTCTTGTAACTCTTCCCTCTCGGTCACATACCTGACTGAAAGGTCCATTATGCAGCTCATTATGTGGGTCTTTGTCTTCTCAGGTGTGAATCACACAAATATTCATGATAGTTGATGCCTACTCATACGCCCTTTAGAAACAAAAAGTGTCTTAGAAATTTTAAATTAATCTATTGTTTTCTGTGAGTGAGTAAACAAGATGATTTTCACATCATTTTGAAGCAAAAATTCTGGGCTACAAGCTCCAGGTTTGACAGGCCTGTGAACAAATGTTCTGTATGTGTTTTATGACCTTATTTCAGTGACTTCAAAATTGTAGTTTTTTACTAACCACGCATAAATGTTGTTTTCTCAAAAACACAATCATGTACATACATGCTATTTATGTATTATTGTAGCCGATTTTGTTTTGTTTTATTTGTTTTTAGAATTTTGACATGTATCTATTTATAAGCAACTGAAAAAAAGCACAAAAGTCAGGGGATGTCAAAATTTCTCCAGGCCCCCAAACCCCCCTAGACCTCAGAGGGTTAATGGCACAAACTGAGCTCAGAACCTTCCGTCTT
Source organism: Cyprinus carpio (assembly GCF_018340385.1). Taxonomy (NCBI): domain Eukaryota; kingdom Metazoa; phylum Chordata; class Actinopteri; order Cypriniformes; family Cyprinidae; genus Cyprinus; species Cyprinus carpio. Next base: position 5,238,935 of record NC_056598.1, read on the forward strand.
CAAAGGAGGAGGTGGCAGGCGACAAGCGACAGGAGCGTAGACCACCTTGTTCGTTGATGTACGCAACGGTCACCGTGTTGTCCATTTGGACCAGCATGTGCTTGCCTCGTAAGCGCCATTTGAGACGGTTCAAGCCGCACCGCTAACAACTCTAGGCAATTGATATGCCAGTGCAGTTGGGGGCCCGTCCACACCCCTGACACTGCATGCCCATTGTACATGGCCCCCGAGCTGGTGGTGGAGGCATCCGTGTAAACCACAACATGCCTGGAGACCTGTTCTAGGGGCACTCCGGCCCGGAGGAACGTAAGGTCTGACCACGGGGTGAAGGTTTAGCGACAGGCTGGTGTAACTTGGGCACTGCCATGCCCACCTCGGGACTCGGCCATAAAGCCAGTGCTAAAGCGGTCTTATATGAAGCAGCCCCAGCTGTGTAACTGCCACTACAGCTGCCATATGCCCCAGGAGCCTCTGAAATGAATTCAAGCACTTCAGCACTGTCCTCACACCTTCCTCTGTGAGGCGTGCTGTCTGTTCAACTGAATCTAACTCTTAACCGTGAAAAGAGATCCTCTGCGTCGGGGAGAGTTTGCTTTTTTTTCCAGTTGACCCGAAGACCCAACTGGCTGAGGTGCCAGAGCACCAGGTCCCTGTGCTCGCGCAACTGAACCCGAGACTGTGCTAGTATAAGCCAGTTGTCAAGATAGTTTAGGATGTGAACACTCTGCTCTCTGAGGGAAACAAAAGCCCCCTCCATGACTTTCGTAAAGGCACGGGCAGACAGGGACAGCCCGAAGGGCAGGACCTTGTACTGACATGCACGTCCCTCGAAAGTGAACTGCAGAAATGGTCTGTGGCGTGGAAGGATTGACACATGAAAGTATGTGTCCTTCAGGTCGATCACTGCAAACCTGAAGATGCATTTCTGCATCAACATCTTGAACGGTAACCAGTGAAGGGCCCGGTTAAAGACACGCAGGTCCAAGATTGGTCGTAACCCACTGCCTTTCTTGGGTACAATGAAGTAGGGGCAGTAAAACCCCGTATTTATACTGGCTGGAGGGATCGGCTCTATCACATCCTTTGCATGTAGGACTGTGATTTCCGCACACAAGACAGGAGCATCGATGCCACTGAACTTGGGGGGACGCCGGGCGAACTGAATCGCATAACCGAGGCTGATGATCTGCAGAAGCCAGCAAGACCGTCTAGGTAGAATTAGCCAGGCACCCAGATACCGTGCAAGTGGGACCAGTGGAACCACACCCTTTTCCGGAGTGGGGCAATGAGGTAGAATGCAGGGACCCAACTCGGGCAGCTTGTGAGCGGACTGAAGAAAGGTCTGAGTGTGCAGTGCAATGCTTATGCTTCCACAGGTTGGCAAAGGGTGCGTGAATAGGGCCTTTGTTGACGCTCTCGAACTGCCTTCTGCTGCCTGCTGGCGATGGAGGAGGATGAGTGTGGTCCGGTGTTGGTCCGTCCATGACTCTCCATGCCCTCCTGGGACCCAGGGAAAGATAAAACCACTCTCTCGTTGAGATTTTCCTGATTCTCCATCTATCCCTCCTTCCTCCCTCTCTGGGTCGTCTGTCCCGGGGCCTCTTGCTCTTCCGGTCACCACCAGGTTTGACGGGAGCCAGGACAGGTGGGACCTGCCTATGCCCAGCTCCACAGCACTGCTTGCTTGAGGCTGCTGTGGATGCGTTGCAGGAGCAGGGGTGGACACAGGGGGCCACCCTCGGTGATGAGCAGGCTGGGCGGCTGTTGCCGGCGATGGGGGGGGAAGCAGCTGCCTGCCGGGGCAGGGTGTGACGAACCGCCTCAGTCTGATTCTGTGCAGCCGAGAGCTGCTGGGTCTGGGACACAGGACCATTAAGGAACCCAACTTTGTCGCCGTCCCTCATATCGACAAGACACTACTAGAGATGGTGCTCCTGGACCACAAGTGTGGACATTGCATGACCCAGAGAACTTGTAGTGACCTTTTTCGTTCAGAGCACGAGGTCATTAGCGGTTCGGAGTTCTTTAAGAACTTCCGGATCATGGCCACCCTTGTGCAGGTCCTTCAGTGCCTTCAGTGCCCTCCAGTCTCTCTAAGCGAGATCCCAATTCGTCGGTCACCGACGTGACGTTGAGAGTGACTGACTGAAAGGGAACTGTAGATTTTATTACTAATTACAATTTTCATCATGTAATTTTTAAACAATATGGAGTACAATTTGTAAGTTATTACCCAAAATGAGAGGGCAGAATAAATCAAATGCTCTTTAATTAATTTAATTAAGTTTTTCACTAGGCAATGTCCAAGTATACTGAATCTATGGTTGGCTAGAGATTGTCTTTTTTTTCAACTGCTTTCACACATTTTCAGAACTTTACACACATATCCAAGAATTGCACACACAAAATGCAAAATGCCTCACATCTCTTGCAAAATAAAGCACTACATTCAAAATATCACAAACACATCTCAAAAGCAAACATTTGTTTGATGTTGTAAACACCTTTGCTATAATATTATATACACACAGTTATTCAAAACCTAAAACTCTTCTTTTATGAGCTCCTATGTACAGTACATTTCTGTACAAGACTGAAAATAATTGGCAGAGAGATGTTTAAAAATTTACGGATAAACATGAAAGCAAGATTGAAACCATTTTTTTTACTGTAAGCTTTTGTGGTTGTGAATTACAATATTACACAGTACAAAAGAAAATAAATACATCAATCATGTATAGTTGTGTAGATGTGTATTTATAGGCCTTTTCTAAATCCATGATTGGTTGGTATTACTGTAAGTAAAGCACATGTGAGGAGTTACCGTGAGGCACTGATGAATTAGTGTGGCATTTTGATTGTCTGTGTTTGAAAAAAAAATCAAGATACTTTCTGTTAAATTTTTGTGTTACACAGAGAATTGTGTGTTGTAAAAGTACTTTATGAAATTGAAAACTGAGTCAAAGTCCAAGAATTATTGCATGGTTTTGCAGATTTGGTGTGTGGCTCTGGTGTTTGAGTGTCAGGTTTCAGAAATTGTGTGACAAGTAAAGATTCTGCGTGTAAGCAGTTGAAAAAAAAAAAAAATCCTGTAGGTAGACTATCAGATGTGTCTAGTAGAAGAGTAATAGAGATCATTACTGATTTAATTAAGCAGTTTGAGTCTGACATAGAAAAGTGTGTGTGTGTTAGAAGGAGAGAGATGGAAAAAAGAGATAGTAGAGCAGTAATTCCTGGTTTGTCAAAATGTTAAAGAAAGTGGATGGGAATACAGCCAGTTCTCTTCCAGTAGAAGGAAACTTTGCTGTGCGCATATTAAGTAGGCTCAAGGTGAAAATATTTTAGAAAAAATCATTCATATGTCTGGCACAGGCCAACAAACCTGACTATGCAACACAAACCACGACTATGTTTTCAAAGTTGAAATACATTATTTTTGTATGTCATTGAGCAAAGTATGTAAAAGACCTGATGCATTAACCTAAGGCCGTGTTCTATTCAATGTATTTATTGTATCATATTTATTTGCAAGAAACATGTTTGATATAGCAGTATTAGTTTTAGTATTAGCAGTATTTTATTAATTATTTCAATTTGATGAGTATTTTCATTGCCAAAACCAGGGCAAGTATTTCATTTTACAGTAGATACATGTAAATACATGCTTTGTTAATACATCACCAGCGCAAGTATTATGAATATATTGAAAAAATTACATGAAGGTCAGGATAATCATGGGGGATGTAAAGTATTACCTCACCCCGAGACTCCTGGCTGGGCATAAAAGTGAATATTTATTAATAATGCAAGCTTTTCATAGTGTGCTCGTGTGTGGAAAACCCTTCCAGATGTTGACTGGAACTGAAATACTCAGTCAAAGCCAGTGTCTGAACTATGCCTATGAGGATGATGATGGCTCCCTGATGGAAGAAGACACTAGGAGAATAGCAGTCTGTGCCCTGTAACACCTGTTTCCTTTAAAAGTGAATGCATCATAGTTCACATTATTCACGTTATTATGGTGTGCATGTGTAATGTAAAGTTAAATGCAGGAAACTCAAAGACTTGGAGAATATGGAAAATAAGTTATAGAGAGTGACATACTTTAATTATGAACTTTCTGCCAAACAGCCCATCAAAAACAAGGCCAAGTGGACAGTATCAGGTCAGCTTTATACCTCAGACCAATAAGGTCATCTTCAAATAGCAACTAGAACTCTTTTAAGAAACTTCCACTCTGTTGAGAGGAGCTCCCTGTGTACCACAGTATAGGCAATATTTCCTTCAGGCCAACAGGAACTTTAGTCTGTGAAGTAAAAATTGCATATGCCAGCTTGTGCTGTGATGAATAGAACTGTTACAGATAATGTTTTATATTTGTTTATATTTTATTCTGCTGTAAATTATGTTGTTTGCTATGTAGTAAATAACAGCAACAGTCTGCATTTATCTAGAGGCTTTTATCCCAAGCAATTTACTATGCATTCAAGGTTTAATCTGTTTGTGTATTCCCTGGGAATTTACCCCATGACCTCAGTGTTGCTGCTAGAACCAAGCTCTATCATTTGAGCTACAGAAACATCAGTTATGTAAAGCAGGCTAGCAATGTTTATGTTTCGCTTAAATTTTAGACCAAGTTATGCGGACAGACAGTAAATAACTGGGAATCTGAATAACAATCACTAATCTTTTTATTCTTTATATGGGCTGAAGCTGTCTCTGACAAGATGTTGATGTCTTCTCTAATGGCAGCTAATACAACATCATATTGTATGATGTTGACTCTCATACTGACTCTCTCTTGCTCTCTATCGAGAGGGAACATGTTCAATGGCCTCCTTACTCAAGAGAGTGTCTACTTCCTGTTCTATTACCAGATCCTGCTCAGGGAATGACCACGTTGAAACTACGCAGACGAGAACCAAACTGGATTCGGTACCCTCTTTCTACAGTCTGCAGGACCCACTGTGAGACATTTGGCAGAAGTTTCCACACTGCCAGAAAGTCTACTAAGGGGAGAGGAGTCACTTCGGTGCCCTGAAGCGGATGATCGGCAGGAAACAACCAACCTGACTGCTCTAGTGCCTTCTCTGGAGGGGATGAGCAATCCCATGCTGTACCGATGCTGGGCGGCAGCTAGGAAAATCACTCGTTGGGGCCCACTGAGCCCTGAAGCAACGGGGGTGGAGGGGTATCAGAGTGGCCCCCTGAGGCCACTAAGAAGGATCGGGCACTGTGTGTGAGATGTGTACCTCTCTTCCCCCTTGGTGGTGGGTGCTGCCCTTGATTGAGGCCTTCTTGGCAAGAATGAAGGTCCGCAAATCCGCCTTCTCACCAGATGACCTTGACCGCTTTGCTTTTGGGCTTGGTGGTATGAGGAGCTCAATAACTGGGGCTGCTCCCGCTTAGCAGCCCCGAGGACCTGGCATTGAGGGAGAAAGCACTGGAATGCCGCCACCTGGTTCTTCACCTCCTGAAACCTCTTTCATCCACCAGGAAGAATCTGTCCTTGTATTGTAGTTCGGACAGATTCAACCACAGATGCTGCTCTGTGGCCACAACATATCTGTGGTAAACAAACATATTTGTGCTGTTTAATGCATTTGAGACACTGTGTTTTCCTCAGTGCATAACTGACACGTCACAGGTATATTTTTCATCTGTAAATGTTAGAAAGTCATACAAATATATCCATTTTGCTGTCAGGAGTGGACGAGGCTTACGCGAGTGAACGAGCGCTGCTGCGCGCTACACAGATGGAGCAGAATAGAATAATAGTGCAATAATTCTGTATAAAATATACATTCTGCTAAAATATTTGTTGTTGGACACTAAATGTGACACATGTAGAATTTTAATTCTACATATAAGTAAGTGTATTTTTATGATAGCAGTAACTGTAAATCAAATGTAAGCTGGCTAATACAACCCTACTAGCTCAAATTAGTTTCTCTTATAAGTTAAAATGTAGTCTGATTTTTATTATTTATTTTCATTTTTAATTCAGTGATTTTAACTTTTAAGTTAGTGTCTTTAATGCTTTAATGCTTTAAAGAGGCATTTTAGATTGTAATGTTTTAATGTTCAAATAACCATAAAGGCAAAGCTGTCATAAAATCAGAGAGAAAGGTTGCATGGCTAGAAACTGAATGTGCATGTGAATGTTTTCATACATCTTAAAAAAAAAAAAAAAAAAAAAAAAAAAAAAAAAAAAAAATATATATATATATATATATATATATATATATATACATTAAATACAGTTGATTGTAGCCTATGTTTTTATTTATTTGTTTATTTAAGTTTTCTGTATACTTTTATTTTTGGAGTAATAATAAAGTCAGCTAATTGTATGTGAGAGAGTCCGTGGTAATATTAATTCCTATTGGTCAGTATTAGAGGAGCTCTGCTTAGCCTGACAGTTAGCCTGCTCCTGACCAGGTTAGTTTCCCAGCATAAGTTGCCACAGAGCTTGAGCTGTGGCGACTTTGCTTTCAGAAACCAAATCAAGTGAAAATAAGTCAGAATAACTGAAATACGCCTGGCTTATTTGATAAACGAGTTTTATGAAACCGCCCCCAGATCTCTGTGTGGAGCACTGGCTGATGTCAGACTCATTGTGCAAACAAAAATCTCACCGGATTATTACAATTAATGACCAAATGAATGTTTGGAAATGTAAACTAATATTTTCTACTGACACACTACAGTAGAAGATAGAAATAACTGAAAACACAAATATTCTAATAATTTTAGCCACCACTGTATGCCTCACAATAACTCTTCAGAATACTGCAGTCTGACAATGGGCACAACTATTTAAGACTAACGGGGAGGGAAAGGTAGAAGTAGAACCGTTTTATTATTTATTTATTTATTTTTGTAAAAACGGGAGTGAGGGAGTAAGAGAGAGAAAAGGAGAGATATAGCCTACTGAAGCAAGAAGACATTTGTGTTGGTATTTTATGGCCAATTTCTCTGTGAAGAAAATGGAGGCAGTGTCTCCTCAGACTTCAAGATAGATAGATAAATAAATAAATAAACTAACTAACTACAAAAATAAAGTATAGTGAATATGAAATATAAGATAAATATATAAATAATATATAAAATAATATATATAAAATAATAATATATAAATAATATGTATATATAAATATTGTTTATACAGTGCTTTTTTTTCTAAAGGTGTACTGTACAACAGAGACACCAGCAAATACATTTTCAAAGGAAGGGATTGGTGATTTATCTTTCTGAAATTACATTTGAATTTTTTTTTTTTTATGCATGTAAAGAATATGACCATGTTTACATGTGCCAAATACAGAATCCCGTGTACAAAACATATAACATCAATAAAAAACATAGGCTAAGTAAAGAAAGTGACCATATTTATATGCCAAACACTGAATCACTTGGACAAACAAACATATGTACTGATAGCCAACATTACAAGTTCATGATGTTCCTGTATTTGCATTCATGTGTCTGTGAGCATGCATGTGTGTATGTGTGTGTGTGTGTGTGTGTGTGCACGTCATTGTGTTTAGGGGTGGGGGAGGAAGCATATACAGATATAAGTAGTTTAATAAAAAAAAAGCAACAAATGTTATTAGTATTAGTATATCTTTAAAAATGAAGAAGAAATGTTATTAGCAACAATATTAATAAAAACCATAATAATTCATTAGGACCGGAAAAGGGTGGAGGACACTGAAGAGGGGAAGTAATAATAATAATATTAAGTTATAAATTACTAAATATTTAATAATTACTTCTGATCCCGCAGTGGATACAGCATACCATAACTTAATCCCCAGCCTGTGTCACGCCAAAATGGGAGTGCCAGGGAAAGATGCTGCGGGGCAACATTTGACTGTTAAAGTCAGTGACCTTAACACAATGTCATTGTGATTTTTAACTGTTGGTAAATTGGTGGCTAAATATTTAGAGGTGGACCTCCATACTTTTTTATTAAAAATTATGTTTTTCGATGACTCAAATTATCCAAATTTAAATAAATCCTGTGTATATTGCCTGGTCTGCCTAACTGAATTAAAAATGAGCGACCATAAGTGTCTTGATAGCAATTTGAATCATTTGCAGGAGTGAATATTAAGCATACTAGCAGCAGCATTTACGCATCTGTGTTTATACAGCTGGATCAAACACAGTCAAGAGCATGTAATCACCCTGAGGACATGCCGATAGTAATGGACATGAAAATGAAATAAGCATTCCCGTGTATGCATTTCACCTGGGGTTCGTTATATTCAGTGGCGTAATCTCAATGTCACATTTTTTTAAATAAAAGGTTAATGTTTCATTAGCTGTCTGAGTGTGCGGTCAATTTCAGCTGCACGCAGCATCAAAAGCATGTGATTTTATTGATCCTAATGGCTCTATACAATTAGAAAATATTGTTACAGTAATGACAGTTATCAAAAGACAAATTTATATATTTGCTCAGGAGGGTGATGGGGTCTTATCTATCGGATTGCACTGATATTCTTGTTAACACTTGTGAACATTACACATAGTGCATCTCTGATTAGAGTTAAGCCAGTCAGTGTGGTAGCCCAGGCTCTCGTAGTCATAGGCCACTATTGTTAAGCTAGTCACCGTGGTAGCCCAGGCTCACATAGTCATAGGCCACTAGTGCTAAGCTGGTAGGCATACCCCACGCACACATAGATAGCAATACATGCAGTTTAAATGGCTCTTCGGAACAGCAGCAATACATAGGTCTTGGTGGTAAATCAGATTTGTGGGGTTGTCTTGTTCTATTCCTCTCTGTTAATCTCGTGTGTGGGCACATGTACTGTATGTGCACTGATGCAGCAATTATATCCTTATACTCAGCACACGCACATATTGGCTTGTATTGCTCATTTCTGTGTCTCCTGCATTGTGGGGGGTTATTCATATATGTTATATGTGCAGCAGCAGTATTTCTTACATGCTCACAGCAGCATGTTGTGAATGTGTTGGCAGTAGCAAGTCTTGGTACTTGCTCTGCCACAGCAGCAGCATCATAGCAGATCTATTCAGCCAAGACCAAATACATTAACATTGTCATGTACAGTACATTAACATGCCAATCCCTCCGAGAGTTGTCATGACAGAAATACAAAGTTCTGGCATGAAACTCTAGATGGCGTAGTCCGATATAGCTAACTCAGTATGACATAATGACATCATTATCACATGTCAAAGCTGATTGGTTCTCTCCTGTATCAGTAGCCAATGAGCTTGCTGCTCAACATTCAAATATTTGGCTAATGCTTGTGGTAGCAGTTGCAGCACACTTCATAAACCCTCCACCTTCCAAAGCTTCACCTGTATAGATCTGCTATGGGGTGATCATGTATGCTGTTGGGCTTATTCATATACAGTATGTTATATGTGCAGCAGCAGTATTTCTTACATGCTCACAATAACATGTTTTGGATGTATTGGCAGTAGCAAGTCTTGGTACTTGCTCTACCGCAGCAGCAGCAGCGTAGCAGATTTATTCCGCCAAGACCAAATACATTAACATGGTCATGTACATTACCACGCCAGTCCATCCAAGAGTTGTCATGACAGAAATTACAATTCATATACTGTATCATACATTTCAGTCATATCCGAATGAAACTGAACTTAAAATGATTTTACATATGAGATGAGAGGAAAACTCAAAAAGGCTAATGCAAAAGTGTTCATATATATCCCATTTCATGTTAATTTTTTTTTTTATCACCATGTCCTTTTCAGAGCTCTGTAATGATATACTGTTAAATGAGTCATTTTGGCATGGTTATCTTATCATTTATTTATGCATATTTTAAAATAAGAAGTGAAGACATGGCTGAGAGCAAAGCTTTAACTCTAATTACAATACAAATTGCACCAAATTAGTTTAATAGCTTTATTAAAATTTACCAATTTATACTGGACCAATCTGGTACATGTACAGTTAATACATGACCTGTCTGTATCGGTCTGAGGATTATCTTTGTGCTGTTGGCTGTTGGACTAATCTGGGACTGTTGCCAAGTGTCTCAGAAACAAGTGGGGCTATAGACCAACCACACAACAGTGCATTGCTCCATAGCTGAGATACATGTGGCATACTGAGATTCATGTGCTCTGCATCAGTTTCTTGCTTTCTTCTTTGTTCTATCAGATCCACAATGTTCTGAGGTGTCATAGGTCTCAATTCTCAGGGAAAGGCAATTACTAATGTATGAGAGTTTTGACATGGTGAAAAGATATGGCGTCAGAATGCTGAAAGTTGTAACTTCCTACCAAACATTAAACTTTCTTTCTCTCTAGTAAAAAGAGAGAGAAAGGAAAATGAATAAAAGAAAGACATTACACTGAGCCTAAAGATGTGAGCCATTTTATGTCAAGAGGGAGGTTTTCTCTTTCACTTTGTCATGGTAAAGGATTCAACTCTGCAGACAGTAATTACACACCTCTTAGAGAAACGTCATCAGCAGTAGGACAAATCATTATTCTGCTGCACGACAGAATTAAAATAACAAGTGTCACACATAAACACTGAAGTATAGCTGAATTCTCCCAATAGTGGTTCTGATGTGAACAGTGTCTGTCATATCTGAAGGACTGTATTGCATGTTTATCATCTTCAATTATGTCTGAATCTGCTTACTGTAGCTGTGACCACTTGCTATTAAATTTCAAAATGAAACCAGAAGAGAATGGGAATTATTTTGCACTTCAGGTGCTTTAACTGCTTTTTTACTGTAATAGAGTTGGAGGCTTTTATTTTTAGCCTAAAAGAAAAATCTGTGTGTATCTACAGTATAGAGGGTTTCTATGTGTAAACACTGTAGATATCTCTAGCATATAAATGGCAACTGTATGCTTGATTTGAGCTTGAAATGGTCTATATTGAGCAACTTATGCATTCTTTTTTGCAAAACGAATTATATAAAACATAATTAATGGATAACCTGTACTGTATGGACATTCTCTAATAATGTATTTATTGAAGTACTGACTTCTTATTTTGTGAGTTATTATATGGGACACCTGTAATGCGGGACACTGTTTGATAGTTTGCAATTGGTGTTGTTTGAAACTTTTTTCCAACTGTTTTACAGTATCACAATATCATTTAAAAAAGTTAAAGATCACTGCTCAAGATTAAAAAATTAATATTGAATCTAAAAACTAGAAATGCTCACACCCAGTACACATATTTCAAGGCATTTCTTTTATACTTAATAAACAACAATTTAATTGTAAATATAATCAATTAACATTATCTAATTAAATTAACAATTTTACATTTCACAATCTCTTCCCTGACTGCTGATCTGACCTTTTCATTTCTTTCATTTTCTTTAATGTGTTCAAGGGCTGCGTTATCCTAATGAGCAACCTGGGCTGTAGCCCAAGGCCCCGAACACTATGGGGCCCACGAGTCAATTCTCTTATGCATTTTATACAGGGTTGCCAAACGTTCCATATAATACGTAATCGTCCAATAGTTAATGCATCAGTTTGTCCCGTATTTGCAGGTATATGCCGTATGACCACCTAGACTATACAAATAACAAATAAATTATTCTTTTTCCAAAGCTTTGTTTGAATTGCGAACGTAGCCGCTCATGGAAGGCTTTAAGACCAAGCAGAATCCTCTGCTGCCTAGTTGCTCCCGCTTCACAGCAAGCGGGACTCATGTTTTGATTTCAGCAAATCAGTTTGTTTGAATGCAAAGATGTGATTATTGATCATAAGCACAACATCCAGCTAGAAAACATACTATCTACCTTTTACTAATTGCAATAGTTGGACCGAGGCTATGGTATAACCTTCCTTTATCTGTGAAAGCTTCAAATTCTGTCTATGAGTTTTAAGCTAACTTGAAATCTTATTTTCTTATTGGCCTTTTAAACCTTGTATGTTAAATTATCTTTTGTGTTTACTGATGTTATTCTTTTTACAGATTTTTATTTTATTTGTACAGCACTATGGTCAACTGCTGTTGTGTATATCGGTGCTTAATAAATACAAATACCTGAGGGAAGATGTCTTTCACTATTGTAAGTTAATGTTGTTAAATAAAGAAAAAAATTATACACTTTTAAAATGTCTGTAACTTCTAGCGCATTATAAGAAGAGCAGGAAGAAGCCCTTTTTAGTGGTGAATGATATTTAATTTTATTTGGGCTGTTGTTGATTTGTAAGATTATTACTCGATAATATTGTTTAATTTATGTACATAATATTTTGCCTCCTATGGGATTATGACATGTGCATGTGATGCTTAACATCCAGCGATATCATCGGCTTGATTGCACAGATAATATTTAAACTGAACTAAGCTGGATGATGACATCACTAAATTTAATGAAATTCGATGTTTATTTTGCATTATTAACACACTATTTTCCTATTTAATACTGCAAAGTTGCTTTGACACAATCTGTATAGTTAAAAGCACTATATAAATAAAGGTGACTTGACTTGACTGTTGCTGGCTGCCATAGTAACTGTAATAAGATAAGGAATTCCTTTAAAGTATTTGTTTTGTGCACCAGAAAATCTGTTGTGTCCGGTGCTGAATGCATGGCTTGCAGTGCTTAAGTTAAAATACTGAATGTTAAATAATAAAATAATATGTTATAACGTATGCTTTTATCATTCTGTGGACAAAATCCTGTGAACTTCATCCTGATCAGGAGCTGTATATGCACATGTGTGCTCCTCTGTTTTCAATGCAGCTAACCTCGCGTCACTTCATGTCATCTTCCCACTCATTAAACAAGACAGGTCCTTTACTGAAAAACAGACATTTACTGCGACATTCTAAAGCAGGGATAGGCAACTCCGGTCCTGGAGGGCCACTATCCTGCAGAGTTTAGCTTCAGCCTTCATAAAAACTCACCTGCCTGTATCTATCTAGTAATCCCGAAAACACTAATTGCCTTGTTCAGGTGTGTTTAATTAGGGTTGGAGCTAAACTCTGCAGGACAGTGGCCCTCCAGGACTGAAGTTGCCTATCCCTGTTCTTAAGTGATTAAACTATGGTGCCATGTGCTTTTTTAAAACCATTAGGTTTCACGTTATATTGTTGAGTCTGAATATATGTAAATATGCATGCGCAGTAGCCGCAGCTGTATCCCTTCTAGCCTTAACCACAAATCAGAAAGGAGAGTACTTCGCTGAACTTAAACTTGAAAAGTGTTCCACGGTTGAAATTTAATATTTTCTGATGTTTATTCGTGTTAATTTTACGTGTTTTATGTAAATATGAAAAGACGATTGCTTCATGTGTTTGAACTGAGGCAATAGTCAAGTCAAGTCACCTTTATTTATATTATATTTATATTTATATTTATTTCACCTTATATTTATATAGCATTTTTAACAATACAGATTGTGTCAAAGCAACTGTACAGAATTAATTAGGAAAATAGCGTGTCAATAATGCAAAATGACAATAGTAAACACTTTTCAGATAAAGGCAGTTCATCATTGAATTCAGTGATGTCATCATCCAGCTCAGTTCAGTTTAAAAAGTATCTGTGCAATCAAGTCAACGATATCGCTGGAAATGAAGTCTCCCCAACTAAGCAAGCCAGAGGCAACAGCAAGGAACCAAAACTCCATCGATGACAGAATGGAGAAAAAAACCTTGGGAGAAACCAGGCTCAGTCGGGGGACCAGTTCTCCCCTGGCCAGACGAAACCAGCAGTTTAATTCCAGGCTGCAGCAAACTCACATTGTGCAGAAGAATCATCTTTTTCCTATGGTCTTGTCCCGGTGGTCGTCTAAGACAAGGTCTTTACAGGGGATCTGTCTCTGGGGCTCTAGTTGTCCTGGTCTCCGCTGTCTTTCAGGGCTGTAGAGGTCCTTTCTAGGTGCTGATCCAACATCTGGGCTGGATACATACTGGATCCGGGTGACTGCAGTGACCCTCTGACTTGGATACAGACTGGATCTGGTGGCTACGGCGACCTCGGAATAAGAGAGAAACAGACTAATATGAGCCTAGATGCCATTCTTCTAACAATGTAACAAGTACATCGGGTTTTATGGGAAGTGTTCCCGGTTCCGGTTTACCTAATTAATGCAGCCTAAAAATCCTTTAACGGATTTGGATATTAGAAGTGTATTAGTATGTTATGTGTAATCCAGGTTAAAGAGATGGGTCTTTAATCTAGATTTAAACTGCAAACGTGAATCAGTCACTCACCGACAGCACTTGGGAAGCTAAGGACTGAACGTCCAGCTTGTAAAACCTGGTGAAGATATTCTGAGAAGACCATCCAGTTGCAAAGCATATATCCTGAATAGACATACCTCTCAACCACACCCAGGAGAAGGCAATAGCCCTTGTTGAGTGGGCCCTAATGTGCAATGGACATTCCAAACCTTGGCTCATATAACAGCATCCACAATCCAATGGGAACGCTTCCTTATTGACACAGCCCGGCCCTTCACACAACCATCGTAGCACACAAAAAGCTGGTCAGATTGCCGAAAGCTGATCGAACGGTCAATGTAAATCCTCAAAGCTCTGAAGGGGCACACCGAAGTCTGAGCTTCTGCATCACGTGAGGTCGATGACTTAGAAGACAGGGCAGAAGCGGGGGCTGCATATTGCATTGAATGAGTGAGAGAGTGGAGTACTCTACACATGGCAGCCGCAGATGTGGGGCTGGTTTCATGTGAATAAGAGAGGGTGTCCTCCAAACATGGGAGCTACTGATGAGGGGCTGGTATCGTGTGAATGAGTGAGGAGCCAAAGTGATGAGGCGGGGGGCTGCACACTTAGACAGTGGGTCGTGTGGCATCTGCGGCGACATGAGAACCCTTAGCTCCAGTATCTGCACTCAGCTCTCCGCTCCGCCATGGAAGGGGGACGTGAGAAGCCAGGCTGATGTCCTGCAGGTTTGATGGGTGAGAGAAATTCAGACATTTTGTCAGCATTTTTTCTTTAAACTCCACCACTGATCGAGGGCAGACGGACTCATCAGCGTTGTAGCCTAAATGTTTGTGTAATAAATTTAATGTTGAATCAAATAAAATATTTATTTCTAAAGCTACAATCTGTAATGTCTACTTGATACTTTCTCATTTAACATAAAAATTGCTTTAAATAATTTTTTTTTGTGGATATTTTCAGAGTCAGATTTATTTTGCAATTATTTAATTAACACATCATGTAATTAATTAGATAAAATAAATTTAATCAACTGACAGCCCTAATATACAGTATATATATGCTCATAATTGTAGATGAATACTTCACTTCCAGCTTACTTATTTGTGGAGTGCACTGTATATCTATCTCGAATGTAAAATAAATAGATTTTTATGTTTTACTGGTTTACCTTTCTCAAGTTGAGTCTGCAGTTTATTTGTGACTTTCACAGAAGGGACTGAGCAAGGAAAAAATGTTCAGGGTTTCTTCTATGTGTTTCATTGTGGCTTTTTATCAGTGAGCCCATTTATCACTGAGACAGACTGTATTTCATCTTTGCCAGCAGTGTGTCCGTGACTTCACTAGTGCTGGTATGGGCACATGGACTCCAAACAGCTTTGATGGTATTTGTCTTGTTTAACCAATTTTCTGTTTCAAGATGCCAAGATAGGCTCTCTGCAACTAATTCTGCCTAACATCAAAAGTGTCTTGTTCTTCTTAAAAAGACATTTAATTAAATGCTTTGACGGGAACCCGTCAAAGACCCACAGTCATGACGGGAACTGTCATGAATATCAGGACATGACATCAGTTGGTTAACCAATTTTCCTGCTGACTGTTTGTTTACTTGTTTAGTATTTTCTTTTCTTTCTTTCTTTTTTATTTATTTATTTTTTTATATAAAATGCCAAATTTACCAGAGTTAAATTATCTTCTGTTTTAGAGGAGTTTGAAGTTAACTGCAAAGTATAAGTTTATTTCTGAAGTCCATATAAACCTAATATAGAAAAAGTCTGCCACAACTTTTGCTTGATTGACAGTTTAACTTCTTCACACACTGCCATTCTGTCAAATCACATAATCATCTTCGCCACATTTAAGGGATGGATGAAACTTACTAGACTTTTAACTGTTGACAGAAGCCAGAGATTATGTCGTGGAAGGCCAAAAAAAGGCCAAAAAAATAAAAATAAATAATAAAATAAAAATCTCATACTTTATGTGAAATGGGCCACACTGCTTTCAAAAGACCTTTATTGATCAAACTGTATAAGATCTCAAATGTAACAACTTTGGCTTGAGATTTTCACACTTTACAAAGATACATATTGTAAAATAATACATTTTAAATCATATTCACTGCACACACAAAGGTCACAGCAGTAAGTTTTCATCCTCTTCATGATATTGTGGACGTTTGGAAATGTATACATGAAGGACGTTAACATTTTTTACATAATTAGTTTCTTTCACATTATTATTATTAATTGCACAAGTAGAATTTTAATGAAAAGTTTTTAACAGTCTGAAGCTACAGTAGATGATTTCCAGAATTTGCACTTAATTTGCAGGTCTTCCACATTTCTTTACCTGCCTGCATTCCTTTATATTGAGATACTGCCATTAGCAAGGCAAAAATACTGGTGTTAACTGTGGAGTTCTCTTTTTGCATTATTCTGATATTGCATTATTGATTTAAACACAAAATTTGCAAATATAAACAAATATGACTACAGCATTTCTGCATGGGTGAATGAACATAAACACAGGTCATGCACAACTTATTAAGTTCATTCTTCATTTGTAGAAGCCCACACAGAAGAAAGCTGAATAAAATGCTTAAAAGAGCTTTTAAAAACATCTTACTCTCAAAACATTACAGACCCTTGAACTTATGTTCAGCTCATCTAGAACACTGTAAATTCCAATGTATATGTTTCTAAATGGAATATGTTTGGAGAACGTGACTAATTTGATATGTTAATTGAATGTTAAAGCTAGAATTCCTCAGGAGCACATGAATCTCCAGCCTCACACTAACAATACAAATTATAATAATTTCTAAAGCAAAAATTGAGAAGTGGTTGTCACTGAAATCATATAGAGAATTAATAAATGGTATAATACAGACCAGATATTTCATGTAAATATACATCAATATTTTACATTCCTACATCAGTATTTTGCTACAATGAAATTGTGTCCTTAAAATGCAGTTATCAAGTCTTGATTTGCAGACACACAATCTAAATTGTTAACTGTCATAACACACTACAATCTTTTCCGTTCTTTTCCTTTTTATTCTTCTCTCTGTTTGGTTTAAACATCACTATAGTATGTATCATGTAATTGTAAAACATCTGAGCAAAAATGCTTGAATTGGCAAATACTTATAAGCTATAATAATAATAATAATAATAAATACAAATAATATATATTATTTAAAAAAACATGAAACTTAGAAACTGTAACATACATTCACAGGCCATACAGTAACAGTGCTTACAAGGTTTAAAATCCATTGAAAAGGTCTTACCCATCTTCTCATATGAAAAAAAAATGAATAGATGTAGAAAAACCCTTTTGTTTTAATACCATTCAAAAATGAACTTATTCATTTTATAATTGTATCATTAAAAATGAATATTTGTATCAAGTTGTACATTGATACAAATATTGTTTTCTCATCAGGATTATTACAAAAAAGAGTGTTTTTTAAACACTTGACAGCTGTTGTTTACTGTACTGAGAATAGTCTTTTTCTCTCAGCAGACCTTTTGGACAAGTCTACAAAAATAGTCCTCTTAAGACCCGCAGAATCTGAGAACATTTCAAAGAAAATTAGGAACTGCTAGCTAAATATTACTGCAAGAACATAACACCCTGTTGTTGGATAGCAGACACATATACGGGTAGAACATAAAAATAAACTCCACAAAATCAACCTCCCTCTGGATTTTTTCATTTTCCCGTTTGTTATAGTAATTACACTCAATATTCTTGTAAAATCCTCCCAATCTCACACTGCATTTCCCTCATTTTGTGTGAAAATTTTCTTCAAGTGTCACCATTTTTGAAGCAGAATAACTCTCAACCATTATAATGGGCCACAAGGGAGACCACTGCAGGTTTGGGATTATCTGTTGATAGAGGGCAGTCCTCTGCTGGGTTTGCCTGGTTGGGCAGCACTGTGGGTCCCAATGAAGCAACCACAAAAGTAAAGTTGTCTGTGCGCCGTCCAGGACGAACTGGTTTAGTTACCTTTGAAGAACTTTTCGGACTGGAACCTCGCTGGGGTTTGTCACAGTTGAAAAGAGCCCTGAAACACCTGTAGAACTAACACAGATAAACCCAGACAAACATGTAAAAGACATTAGATCAACAATGCTAAAATATTCAACACATGCACTTATCAGTTTGCAGGAAATATGCATCTGGTTCTTTACACTTTAATTTACTTTTTGACATTGTGATTGCACATCAAATGTGTCAAACTATAGATAAAAAGTACTGTATATGCAGTAAGAACTAAGCCCTTAAAATTCAAAGCCTCTGTAGTGTTGTTGATTTTATTATTTAAATTTAATACAAACCTTTTTCATTTGTTCTTTATAATAACTCAATACTTTAGAGAGCATAAAGCATCATAAGTTAGAAAAACTGCATTAAACACTACAGTAAGTTTGTGGTTAATTAGCTTCTCTCAGTGCTTTAATTTCATATGACCTTGCAAATGAAAATATCCACATTCATTTCAGTACCTGCACTTTCATAAGTGCTGCATGCCACTAATGAATAATCAGCCATGGCTGGGCTTGGACAACAATTACAGCTCATTTAGGAATTCTGATTAGAAAAGGGTACTTCTCTTATCCAAACATACCCATTATCAGTCCTACCATTTGCAAAGAGACTGCTATTCTTTTCACATTCATCATCAGTGCCATTTCAAAATTGTATCAAATTTTCATTTGAAATTGAATAATTGCTGATAATGTACACTGGCTCAATAATTTCCATGGCTGTAATTAAATGTCTGAGAGTAATCTGAAGTTATTGTGCCCATTCCATTCAGAGTAGATAGGGGTAACAAAGGTAAGTGATGCAAATAAGCAGTGAAATGACAGTAATAATCAGGCATAATAAAGCACAAAGCCAGACTTGTCATTTAAGGGTGCTGTATCAATTAATGGGTGTAAAAGTTACAATTAATGTAACACAAAGTTGAAGACTGGAAAAATTAAAACAAACATACAGTATAACATTTTAAGAAAGAAAATTATAATAAAGACAATTCATTTATCAACTTTGCACATTGAAAGGGCCAAAGTTAAAAAATCTGAAAATTTGAAGTGTGGTACAAAAAGGGAAAATCAAAGCTTAAATGCTCTCAATATAATTGCTCTACAGACAAGAGTGAAACATTATCATTTAAAAGAATGGGGGCTTTTCATGTAAAGACCCTGCACCTGCCACACTACAAACTTCTGTTATTAGTGGTTTTGACTACCATTGTGATCTTTCAAATGAAAAACACAGCCAGGTTTGTGATGTCACTTCCCTTAAGAAAACGTAGTGTACTTAGTATACGCATTCTGCTAAGTATACTTATAGTCAACTACATTTCCTCAAGAAATGAAAAAGATGCAACATTTACACACAATGATACATGATGGGGGGTATGGGAAGCTATAACTATCTAGAATTGCAATTCATTAGTAAGAAGAGCATGCACTTCATTTCATGTACAAAGGCAAAACAGTGTAAAGTGTTCAAGTAAAAACAAACAAACAAAAAAAATCTAATGAAAATATGTTACACAAAAATTCAGAGATCACCTTTCCAGGATCTGAACCAGACATTATTAAAGTGGAATGGGAAATGACTGAACATTATTGATTCATAACCCTTCTGATTGTGATAGACTTTCACATTGATCTTGCTCTATTCTGAAAAGCCAGAGGCCTTTTCACACCACATGTGTAAGCAGGTTGTTCCTGCTGTGGAACAAAAGTATAGAAGCCTCTAGAAAGTATATATGTGACCCTGGACCACAAAACCCACGCTTTTCGTCGAACTCCCATGCGAAATTCCATAAGGTGTCCTTGGTTGTAGCTTTCCGGTGTAAAGTGTTTTTCACATACCACCGTGTGTCTTGTCAACGAGGAGGCAGTGAAATTGCTTCTCTTTGCCTGGACGAAACGTATCCAAGCACGGAAATCTTTGTGTTTCTTGTTTGGAAATCGGTGGACCCGATGGCCAGACAAGTTGGAGTTGTTGCATCCAAAACAAACACAAGAATTCACCATTGTGACAACTCAAACCTACTATAACTATAATAACGATAACGACAATCTCTCTTTTCTGTTACCACCAGGTTTACATCATAAACCCACACTGAGAACCAGGGTGGCAGCGCCTGTTTGCCGTTTTTTGGAGCGTAGCTTAGAATAGGTACACTTTTTTCTTAATTTCTGCACGTGGGTGTTGTAAAACATATGTATTCTTATGTATGTCTTTTTAAATTGACATTTTCATACAAGATTCTGTATAAATTAAGTTATACAATTAAATTAAAAGATTGCCTTTAAGTCGCTGGGGTATATTCTTAACAATAGCAAGAAAAAAAAAAAAAACATTGTATGACTCAAATTTATCCTTTTTTATGCCAAAAATCTTTAGGATATTAAGTAAAGATCATGTTCCATTTAGATATTTTGTAAATTTCCTACTGTAAATATATCAAAACTTAATTTTTGATTAGTAATGTGCATTGCTAAGACCTTCATTTGGACAACTTTAAAGGCGATTTTCTCAGTATTTAGATATTTTTGTACCCTCAGATTCCAGATTTAAAATAGTGGTCTCTCAACCAAAGATTTTCCTATTATAGCAAACTATACATCAATGGAAAACTTATTTATTCAGCTTTCAGATTATGCATAAATCTCTTTCGAAAAATTGACACTTAAGACTGGTTTTGTGGTCCAGGGTCTTTCTCTCTCTCTCTCCCTCTCACACACACACACACACACACACACACACACACACACACACACACACACACACACACATATATATATATATATATATATATATATATATATAAATTATAAGTTAATTGTGACTTTATATCTCAAAACTACGTTTTGTTTTACAAATTTTGTTTTTTGCAAATTTTAATCTCACACAAACTCAACAGACATATTTTTAATTTTTCTCCGTAAATTCAGCTCACTGCTGAAACTACTGCTAACACCACTCAGTGTACACATGCAATATAAATGGTGTAGCCTATAATTATGGTCAGTGAAATAAATATGCATAGTTTTTCACTGCTTATTAAAGTGGTGTGAAATAGACTTGTTTTTTTCTTTTTTCTTTTTTTTTATTACTTCCATTTTTATTACCTGTGATTATTGAGAGTTTGAGACAAAAATTAAAACCACAAAATTACTTATGGCGAACTTTCTAATTCATGACGTTTTATAGTTTTACAGATAAAGAGTAGTTAACAGTCCCAAAGAAAAAAATATTGCACACATAATACTTTTTTTTTTTTCATTAGATTAATATGGCAAGAAAACTTTCAAGTGGAAATAATATCATGCTTCAGTAGTAGTGGAAGATTCAGGAGAAAAAAAAGATAATTTATACATTTTTATGCAATTTTCTCTGTGTGCTCAGATGAGTTATGAAATCTTCAATTTGCAATTTAATATCAATTGCATTACTTCATAAAATGAGTTAAGAGGAAATAATATAACATTCCTCTCCAGCAACAACTGTCATCCACCATTTAATACGACAGCAATGCTACTTAATTTGGTCTAATAAAATTTTAGATGTTAAAGGGGTCATATGATGCGATTTCAAATTTTCCTTTCTCTTTGGAGTGTAATAAGCTCTTGGTGAATAAAGGAGATCTGTGAAATTGCAAAGACTTATTCTTTATAAAAGTTAACACCATGGATGAAGCAACGTCCAGCCCGGGGTTGTCACATGTGATTACAGCAAGACCAAGGTACACCCCTTTGTAGAATCTGCCTGCCGCACTGTTCTCAAGCCACCCGTGGCTCACTCTAGACCACGGATCACTCTAGGCCTCCGGCCTCTGCTCACTCAAGGCCGCAGTGTGTGACATTGTTTCGTTGAGAAAGCAAAACTACTTTGTTTTTGCCTTCCAAAAGAAAACACCACTAGAAATCATGTTTATATCACATTTATAATGGGTTTTATGTTTTTGTCTTGTCGCTCCGGCCGGACAAGGCTTCACAAAATTAAGAGGAGTAACATTTCCGTCTCACGTCTGAGGCATTCGGCCAATCACAACACGCTGGATAGCTGGCCAATCACAGCATACCTCGCTTTTCAGAAAGATGAGCCTTGTAAAAATCGATGCGTTTCAGAAGGCGGGGCATAGAGGAGAAACAATAATGTACAGTATTTGGAAATTGTGTTTTTTAACCTTAAACCGCATAAACATATTTCATCACACCAAATACACAAAATAATGTTCTTTTTAGCAGCATCATATGACCCTTTTATGAATTATATAATGTCAGCGCTAAATTGATACTAAATATAGATGGCTTATCACTTCAAAGTGTCATAAAGGGAATCCAAATGTTTGGCCAGGAGAAAAGTTCAGGGTCTTCACTGGTCTGATACTAAAGATCACAGTAATTAAACAGTTGAAATCTATGAAATAGTAAAAACTATGTGAAATCCATAGCTTAAGTCACATCCGTACATTCAGTGAATCAAGTTTGCTATATAACAGATATTTGAGTCACAATTATCAAACACTATGGGAGAAAACTCAGGGCGGACTCACCGGAGATGTTCTGTTCCTGGAATCTCTGATGCATGTTGCTGGCCAAGAAATGTTACTTGTATCTGTACAGCATTTTTAGTCTTCAACTCGCCTCAACTCACAGTTTCCATAGTTACGGGCTGGGAGGAATTGAAGACTGAAAATGACATACAGGAGAATCTTTCTTCATCGACTGGAGTGTGATGAATATCCGGAAACATCACTCAGTCCTTCATGCAGTACACTGATAGATTTGCAACACTCAGAATTTGAGTGGCATGGAACACTGATCATGACTAAAAAAAATATATACATAAAAAAGCGGTTTATATCTCTTCTGTATATCTGTTTCTTTTTAAATCTGCAGATTATTTCGAAATAGATTTCTAATTCTTCAGTGACCTGAAAACAACTCACTTTCTGTGAATAAATAATTGCTGAATAATTAAATGCTATTTATTGTATTTTATTCAACTGTTAGTAGGTCTATAACTTCCACCAGACTTAGCCACTGAATTAAATAAGTTTGAGTTACACTTCCAGCTTCCCATATGTGGACTACCTGCAGTAAACTCACAAAATGTACAAAATGACTGACTGAAGAGTTTCTCAAAAATAAAAACAAATCAAAATAGAACATATTTACTTCTTTACCTGCATGTGACCATTGAGTATTAGCTGACATCAGAGAACCACAAACGTGAATATGCTTTTAAATTAATAAATTACATTTTAACTTCAAGTACGTATGGTAGGTCACTGGGAATCCCTGAGCCAATAAAACATCTGACCATGGCCTGGTTACTTGGTTAGTATATCAGACATTATTATGAATTATTATGAGTCAGCACTCTGAGGAGCTCTTAGGATCATATTACTCCCAGTTCTTGGCTCATTTTCAGTCGGACTAGAACAATCTTGAGACTGAGGCCTGCTCTGACTGAATCACTTAATTAGAGTTCCTATCTGATGTAAAATTCACAATTGACCTATCAGTAAGCCCCGTCTCACTGTTTTACAAGGACTACGTTTACATGGACATCAGTAATCTAATTATTTACCTTATTCTAAATAAGCCAATATTATGATTATGGGGTATACATGAGCTGCTTTTAGAATATTCCTTGCATGTAATTGTTTTACATGTTATAGTCCATAGTTTGATTAATGGCACACATCATTACATCCCCACGTGACGCCATCCGACATCCCCTCTGGAATTTCACGTATAAACATATAGTTCGTCTTCGCGAAGATTCCATGTACAGTTTTGGGTGATCCATTTTTAATTTTATGAAAGCTTCAAGTGCAGTTCATTATTTACGTGCATACAGACGACAGTGGGTGTTGAAGCTCTTGAGCACTGCTGTGTTTGTATCCTGTCACAAAATGCGGCGAAAAGTCCTACACAACGGTAATAATGTGATTAAGGTGTTTACATGTCTATTCTGCACTTCAGTAATGTGACTAATAATATCTTAATTCGATTTCTGTTTACTTCGATTATGACTTTAGCCGGATTAAGGTAATCAAAAATCTCTGTTTATATGGTAGTGTCATGAATCCGGTCTATAAACTTCCGTTCACTCACCACCAGAGGTCACCCGCTCTCCATATGGACTCTCACACTATACTGACAGCTACACATCACCCTGGACTACATTTCCCATGCTCCATTGAACTAATCACAAGCGCACATAAAAAACCAATCACACACAGCTGTAACCAATCACACATTCACTATATAACACTCACTCAGTTCCTTTTCTAACTGCCGAGTATTGTTTAGTTATAGCTACCTTTTTGCGCCAATCCGTGTTCTTTCTGTGTTCCTAGTAAGTCTCGTGTATTGTTCTGCATTTATCACTCCCCAAGTGTTAGCTGCTTTACCAAGCCATTCCGTGTTTCTCTGTTCCAGCTCAGTCTTAGTCTAGTCTTTTCGTGTTGCCTTGTTGTCTGTTCCTTAACCTTCTGGCTGTTTATATTGGATTACCTCTTTTGTCAAGCCCTCTGGATACTGTTCGCCGATCGAAGACCTATGCTAGCCCTAGGAATATTTTTTGTCTTGCCTGTGCCATACCTGTTTGCTGTTGTTCAACCCTGCCTTTGTTTTTGACCTTGTTTATTATTAAAGCTTGCACATGGATCCACACACCTCTCGTCTCGTCAGCTCTGTTACAGGTAGATTTTTAATCAGAGTATTGTCTTTATCATATTAAAATCTGAGTATTGTTGTCTATGTAAACGTACTTAACGTACTTAAATATGCCATGGAGGGATATATAAAAGCTATTAAAATAAATATGTAAAAATACAGATCACAATGCAAATGGGAGAATTATGTTACAGTCGTCACAATCACAAAGGCAACATCCCGGATCAACACCGTTCATATACTGCAGAGTAAGATTAAATTAATTTACATTTAACCAGATCAATATGGAGAGGCACCCTCATATACTGTAGACCTTTGTTTATGTGTATTTGATTTCACTGTACGGTACGTGACATGAGAACAGTTATTTAGATTTGTATGTTAGCATGGACTCCTAAACTGTAATGCTAACGTTAGCTAGTTTTAGCCAGAGATACCTTGCTGAAGCACAAGATGACATTAACCTTCTGCTTGAGCAGATGAAAGGTGTAGCATAATGAGAGCATGACAACCAGAAAATGAATGTTTTCATCTTCATTGTGATTGGGGTTAAATGCTTGGGGACATTTTGCTCTGTTTTGGTTGGATTTAGGAAATGGGATAAAATTAATTTATATTGCCTATCCTCTCAGGATTACTGGAATTAGTGTTACAAGTACCCTAGGCATATTGTTTTTCCTTTTTTGTAGCATAAACACCATTAAACCAATGAGAACTTCGGATCTTCCCATGTTTCTATATGGCTCTGAAACCTAAAGATATCGGAGTTCCTCTCCCTGTAAAACTGATACTCGACTACTATAGGCTGATCTGTGTTCGAGGGGAGGGACTTACCGATAGGTCAATTGAACCATTCAGTGTTATTTAAACAAAACAAAACAAAAAGGTCAAAATGATATGTTTTAAAATCGGGCATTGCTGTAGAGCAGTGCTTCCCATACATGTCCTGGAGGCCCCCCTGCCCTGCACCTTTTGTATGTCTCCCTTATCTGATTCCACTCATCAACTCTTTAGCAGAGACTGCAAGAACTAAATTGGGTGGTCCTCCAGGAAAGGTTTGGGAACCACTGCTGTAGATGATACTAATTTTCTTCACATCAAAACAATAAGGAATTTATTTTTATTCTTTATTTATTTTCTGAAATGAAAATATTCTGATGAAGTACAGCTACTTAATAGTATACTTAGGGTTACAGACAGAGTAAAATACTTTATACTGTCCAGCACTGCTCAGTATTAAATTGTTTAAAGAAATGATTTATATTCAAGTGCTTATAGCCCCATCGTTCTTAGATTCTTTGCATCAGCACTCTTTTTATGTCAAATTGCTTAATAGACCTATTGGTAAGGCCCTCCCCTCGAACGCAGATGAGCCAATGGCAGTTGAGTATCAGTTGTACAGGGACCTTAATTTGGACATCTTGAGGTTTCAGCGCCATAGTGAAACGATGGAAGATCCGAAACTTTAAACAGTTTGATAGTGTTTATGTTTCAAAAATGGTAACGATGTGCCTGAGGTACTTGTAACACTGGTTGTGGGTAGTTTCAACTGAACGCTCCAATTACATTATCTGTGTAACCAAAAACATTATTTGGGCAACACTTTACAATAATTAACTAACACTTTAATAGACTTTAATACATTAACTAACATTAACTAATGGAACCTTACTGTAAAGTGTTACAATTATTTGTTATTAAAGCATATTTGTTCACAAAATACTGTTAAATTAAATTTTATGTCTTTGTTAGAAAGAATTTACGAACATTATAGAACTCAGCACTGGACAAAAAGCGGTGACTGGAGCGATGAGTGGTTGGATTCCAACCTAAACACCTCTGACTGCCCATTGCGTTGTAGAAATCAACAAACATGTCTGTGATTGGCTCACCTCTGTGAAAATGCATTGTAAAATCATTTGAAACTTTCCAAAGCAGACAGGCAGATACACTGGATTGTTAGACAAATCTATTTTGTTATGCTATTATTATGAAGAAAGCAGATCCTAGACCAGGAGTTATGGGCAGCTTTTCCATCTAAAAGAAATCACAAGCAACAGCAGGCAGTTGTAGGCTATTCAACAATTATACACACTAAACTCAAATCTTTTTACTAACCATGTTTATTTTAAATCTTATATACCACTCCATGGCATATTTAAGCCCAACCTGAATGTTCCTCTTGAATGCCCAAAATGTCATTGTAAGACAGTTAGCATCTCTGTTTGTTTGTGTGAGTTAACAACAGTAACTGGGGAGTCTGGCTTACCAATAGGTCAATTGCACACTGGTCTAGTCAGTTTTAAACCCATTACAAGCACACTGCTCAGTGAGACTAATCTATCAGAATATTCAATCCTTTAGACACCAGATAAAAGCTGTGCAACAAAGCAGGACAGAAGTTCTGATATGACATCACATCTGACAAGGGTGACTATGAACTGTCTTGAGAGATCTGTCTCAATGACAGACATGACTTTACATGCTTCTCTGCAGTTTCTTTGCTGTCTGTGCCTTTGATCCATCTGTATGCATCTAGTATGACATCTTTTCTGAACTATTCTAAAGTTTGATTAACTTGGATTAAAGCAGTTTGCAGTAGATCTGTACTTTCTAAATAGACACACACAGCCAAAACTTGGGTTCTGTGTCCACACTGGAGGAAACTGTGCTGACAGTGTTGCATTATCATTTATTTAAATAACAACAGCACATTCACATATTGGACAAAGCTTATTAAAACAAAGAGGTAATTTATCAAGCAGGATGAATGCAGTGTTCCCTCTTTTCCACAGACATTGAAAGACTATAAAGAAGTGGGAGCAGGATGCTGGACACATAATTAACCTCAGCTGAACAAAAATGCACTGATATAGCATCTAAACATAAGTCAAGACATCTGCATTTTTGCTGATGACCATTTCAACAAGCATTAAAGGATGGTTTTCTTGCTGATTCAGAATCAAAATGAGACCTGTTAAAAGAAACTGTACAAAGAGACTGGGTTAAAATACAGACCACAGTCAGTATATTCAAACCATTAGGTTCAGGAGAGATAATAATATGTTTTGAAGGGCATGGAGTTGCAGTGTTTAGAGTGGTGCTTGTCCATCCAAAATTCACACCTCCATGTTTTTCACTCCTCGAGAGCTGAACGCACTTGTTCTTCACCACACACAACACGTGAGCCGTGTGAAACTGCGGGTATCAGAGCAAAGCCTCTGGCGAGAGAACATGTACTCCTAGTCATGTATAGCTTATCGCTAACATAAACAAACGGTCAGTGAAGATGAAGAAAAGGATAACGCATTCTTCCAGCACCCTTTTATACTATGGTTTTTTTAATTTTTAATTCTTAAGGTGGATGCAGGACCATGTCCAAGCAACAGAAGATCCAGGGCAGGAAGGCAGGAATCCATCCAGGGCGGAGCATATGAAGGCAAAGCCCACCAGGGCAGGGCAGAGCAGAGGAAGCCGAAGCCAACCAGGGCGGAACTGACATCCACCAGCATGGAGCAGATGAGGCTGAAGCCCACCAGGGTAGGCAGCAGGCTCACAGATGGCCTCCCTGGCCATGGCAGGACACTCTAGGGGTTCTCGAATGGCTACCTCGGCCTTGAGGACAGAAGTAATCATTAGAACTAACTTGTGAACTGGGACAGGCTCTGGAGCTGATTCAAGGTCAGGAGCAAGCTCTGAGAGGAACTTATGAGCTTGAGCGGATTCTTGGCTTAATTTTAGGGCATGATCAGGAGATTGGCATAACTCATTACTGAGCGTGGGATCTTGGCTAAACTCTGGGATGAGAGTGGACACGATTCGGTGTTCCGAGGCTGAAGTCGGCGCTGAACTGTGCTCAGATAGTAAAGCTGGTCCAGGACGGTGTTAGGGAATGGAAGCCCTCTCCGTGTTAGACTCAGGACCTGGAACATTCTCAGGGTAGACCTCGGGATTTGGAGCCATCTCCCGACTCTGGTCAGGGGTTAGAACCATCTCTTGAATCAGGTCCGGGGCTAGAGCGAGCTCTCCACTCCTAGGAGAGAACTTAGGGCCTTCCTTCTCCAGAGGCGAGTCGGACCTCTCACTCTCTGGAACGGGTTTAGTTACAGCATTCCTTGGGATGGATTCCTGGACTGGGGCAGGCACGGTACCAGATATAGGAACTGGAAAGCACCCCTGGCTGACTCTGTGAAGAACGCCAGATCCAGGCTGTGCTCAGGTAGAGAAGCAGGGAACACTACAGTGCGCTCCAGACAAGCGAACACTGGGAGGCACTCTGGAGGAGTGGACACTGGACTAGAGCAGGATCCTGACAGAGCTCTGAGGCGAGTGCGAGCACAAGACCAATCTTGTGGGCTGGAGCCTGCACTGGACTCTGGATACCGATACTCTCTCTTGGCCAAATTTGGAATCAGAGGCCCTATCTAGGCCAAACTTGAGTCTTTAATACGTCATCACTCCAGGCCACAAGGTGAGAGATTCCGATAAACTCCTCCACATACTCCTCGATAGGGTGGCCATCTTGAGTACGGGAGTAGAGCAGCTCAGCAGGATCAAACAAAATGGAGCTCATCCTGCTGTGTTGTAGGTTGAAGGTCTGGTCTTCTGTCAGCAAACATAACAGGACACAATGGTAAGTCAATTTAACAACAGGTTTATTGAAGACAGAAGATGCAGACGAGACATTGATGTCTAGGTAAGTATTCAGGTCACTGAAATGGACAGGGAGCTTAACTGGGTGAGGTAATGTGTCCTTTCCTTTCTTTCAGGAGGATTGCCAGGAGCAGAGGATTGGTGGAGTGTTGGAGAACCAGGAGCGGATCACTGGAGTACTTGTAGGGATGGCTGATGCGAAACCAACTTTTCGACATTGTGTCGAGATCGCGAAGCACAGATGTTTTAAAACACTGCTCCGAAGTGTGATTCAAAAACTAAAACTAAATCAAAATTTGCGGTCAAAATTAACACTGGTGTTATACATATGTTATCATATTCATATGTTTTGCTCTAATGTCACAATATAATCTCATGTTTACTGGGCTTTACACTATTTTTTTTTTCTTTTTCTTTTGTGTGGGTTTAAGAAGTGGCACATGTGTCCTCCAAAATGACCCACAACCTAATCTGTTTATATGTAAAGAAATCCATTTATTCACAAACTTCTCATGAAACGATTGTTGAACAAACTACTCAGCAAACTACTTCCTCTCACTACTGTCAGCAAGTTCACAGTATAGCAGGGTCAGAACGCTCTTGGATTTCAGCAAAAATTTAAGCAATCCAGTAATGGCACCCTAATATCGAATAGAATTAATATATAATATAAATTCTAATATCTGATATCTTAAGATATATTGAGTGTTATGTTGGGCTTGGACTAAGATCTAAATACATATGTGATCTCCTATGGTTTACTAATGTACTTGGTAATGTTGGGCTTTACCTGAAACAGCTATGCTTGTTGTATTCTGCTAGCTGAGACCTTTTCAACAATACAAGAAGACTGTTATGTATAATGCCTACCAGTTCATACATTCAAGTAAAGTAAACTTTACGTCATGTAATTTTTTATGGCATATATTGTAAAATTATGTAGTTTGAGAGTAGGCACTGAGATGCAGCCTATTTCACCAATGTCCACTCTAAAATTTCTGACCTTGCCACTGGCTGGATCTAAAATCTTCAGATGAATCCACATTTCTGACTTGTGATGCAGCTAAAAAATAAGCTTGAGCCTGGTTTCTCCTAAGGCTTTTTTCTTCTCTATTTCTGTCACAGATTGAGTTTAGGTTCCTTGCCACAGACACCTTTTTCCTTGCTTAGTTGGGGATACTTTGGCAATATTATTATTATTTGAATATTAACCTGTGATGAATCAAACATCAAAATAAAGCAAAACGACGGATCATAAAAATATTTACAGTAAGTAGTCCTCAGCAGTGGTGGACGAGGTACACAAATCAAGTACTTGAGTAAAAGTACAGATACGTATAATAAAATATTACTCCAGTAAAATAAAAGTACTCCTTTTTCAATTTTACTCGAGTGAAAGTACAAAAGTACTCGATTTTTTTATGTACTTAAGTAAAAAAAGTACTGATAGATAGATTTATTTTGCAATTTTATATAGGCTACTAATTTAAATTTTATATTAGCACATATTTTTTATAATCCTACTGCTCAAAATACCCAGGATTTTCCCAAATAACCAATATATAGAGTCAAGATATATTTTTGTTGTTGATATGGACCACGTTGACGAGAGTGATGCAGTATTCACTGTGAAACTTACACTGTGATGTACCTGAGAGAAAACAGATTTGACCATCTGATTTTCACCAGGAAGAAATAAGTGCTTGTTGTTTTGGCAGAACATCACAGTTATATATGACATGAGAATAAAGCCTGAAGTTAGTAAATTTAATATTTTCATAATGATTTTTTTCTTCTCAAACCTTGTCTGTGGTGTAAAAACACCCCTGGCCAAATGCCCCCAGAGGGCATCACTTCTCACTTTGATAAGTACTGCAGTTACCATGTTCTGAACATCACATCCTTTCTTTTTCCCCCAGATGTAATCTATCTAGGTGGTTGAATAAAAATATTTGGACTTTATATCTAAAAATTACCTCAATTTAGCACCAGCAAGCTTGTTAGCTAGACAGTTAGCATCAGCTAACAATATTTACTTATTTTCAATATGGTTATGAATAAACAATCATATCCGTGTACTCGGCTAGTTAATCCAAACAATATGAAAATTTATACTGTTGATAAACAATATAAAAACAGACGTCACACAGGGCTAAATGCGTAGCATTTTAATAAAACTGTTAATGTTATGGCTGAAGGGAATTTAAACGTGCAGTTTATTTTATTTAATCCGGGGTATTTTAATGTTTCCCTTTTTTTAACCTAAAACACTGATGCTGATGTGTGTGCATTCAAGCATTTCAGTGGCCTTAAATAGATCAACCTTTACAGTAGATTTAGTTCACAAACAACTTTTGACCTAAATATGGTTTTCAGTTACAATAATTAATCCTAAAATTCGACATTAGTAATTTACTTTTAGCAGTATCAGTTGCGCGTGCGCTCACAAGATCTCCTGGTTCTTACTTGTGAATTCAGTTCACTGGAGTCTCGCACTAAACGGTTCATTTGAATCAGTGAGTTGACGACTTGAGAACAGCTGCAATCAGGTCATTCTAATTCGTAAACGAATCGTTTGGTGCGATTTGCGATCCGATTTAAAAGGTTCATTGAAAAGACTCAGTTCGTTCATGAATCAGAAACCGCTTCTGCGTCTCGGAGCATGTGATATATTATAAGGAGTAACGATATGTTTTATGAAATGTAGTGAAGTAAAAAGTATGATCTTATGCTTTGGAATGTAGTGAAGTAAAAGTAAAAGTTACTCAAAATAAAACTACTCCAGTAAAGTACAGATACTTAAAAAAAATGTACTTAAGTACAGTAACGAAGTAACGCTACTCCGTTACTGACCACCACTGGTCCTCAGATGTAAGAAATTATGTTGTTCAGATAGCTGCTGAATAAACTGAATGTAAATGATAGTCGGAAATAACATACAGCATGTATGTAATTGGACATTAATTGATTAATTAGCAGATGTTATTCCTTTACCATCTATGTGTGGTGTTATTAACAACAGTCACGTACTGTTAAACCAGTGTGGTCCCAATGCTGAAGGCGCGACCATGTAACTCTAGTTTCGGGGAAACAGTCGAGACTACTAATTAATATCTCCAACAATGCATTGTTATGTGGTTATGCAGCTGGTTAAGTAGTACGGGAAACACACCCCAATATGTTTCTGTGCAGCAGGGGTTCACAGAAACGAGTTGGTCAAAGAATGCCTTAGCAAAACCACTAATGAAAATAATGAGCAGGTAAAGTTAATCAGAATTGTAATGGCTACACAAGCGACTTGAGGGAGGGAATCTTTCAAAGCAGGCTGATTTTCACAGTGTGGATGCACTAGCATTCCTTTCTGTAGCTACATGGAATGTGAAACTTTATGTTGTGCTCTTTGGTTTGTACATAACACTAGACAAGACAAATGACAAGCTCCATGAATCAAACCAGACTCTGGTGCCTAGAGTGAAACATATCTGGGATTTAGAGGAAGTTAAGAATCAAAATGATGTGGTTTTCAAACTGCAGATCTGACAGGCCGGTTATGACCTTTGCATGGCATTCCATTTTTCTCCAGTGAGACCTGCTTTGCTGCATCAAGGCAACACATCGGTACACTCTGCAAGAGGAAAAAGAAACATATTTGCCCTAAAAAACATCTCTTAGACCCAAACGGTGTCAGATTTATTTGAGTTAGGGAATTGTTAACATAGTCTACCTTCTCCTCAGTTGCCAGAAGCTTGATTTGCCTGTATAAATAGTAGGTCCCTAATCACATGTAGAGGGGACAGGCTGCTATTTACCCTCTTCATCAGTGCCACATTGCACAGCTGACGGATTTGACGGATGGTGCAACAAGAACAATGAATAGGATTGTTTCACATGAGAGTACGCCAGTAAACCAGTTGCATCACTTTTATCAAACTGACAATGTAGATTGATTGGACCACAACATCTCTGGCACCCACATTCTGGAGACTCTGAACATATCTAAATGGCTCAGCACTCTCAGCTTTGAAGGAGCTACTTTCTGTTTATGTGGGAAAGCAAAAATCTGGAGAATCATTCAGTTTTGAGCAGGCCCACACAGAATTTGTACACACACACACACACACACACACACACACACACACACAAACACACACACACACACACACACACACACACAAATAAAACAGCAGATTCTACCAGAGCCAGGATTTTAATCTCTATCTTTAGTGTTAAGTGCTACACATGGAAAGAAAGAAAGAAAGAAAGAAAGAAAGAAAGAAAGAAAGAAAGAAAGAAAGAAAGAAAGAAAGAAAGAAATGTAAATTTTATTTGGTAAGATTGTATAGGGTACACAGGTCCAGGGGGCTCACAACTATGCTGGAGATCGTCTGTGTCCCCCATTTGCAACCGGAATCAGTCATGTGACCTTGATGTCATTTGTCAAAACTCTAAACTCAAAACGGATATCATTTGTAACACAGGCTGTCCGATTATCAAAACATTCCATTCAAATCTAAAAAGAATCCTTTCACTTGCAGAATTATTGATTTAAATCCATATTTTATTATGAAATAATATATATTTTGGGGCATAGCATCATTTTGAGCAGCTGTTTTAACTGATAAACCATTGTCATGAATAAACAGTCATCTAATTTTAGGTTCATTTTAGGTTTTATGATCTTAGGTTACGTGTGTGCAATCATAAAAATCATAAAAAGTGGTGGTGTTTTGTGTCTAGAGTACAAAAATGACATCAAGGTTCTTAAATTAGTGCCAAAGTGAACTGTAAAAATTGTTATGTACTATTTAAAAGCACATGATGATCACCCATGCTGCTTAATATAACTTGAAATGTACTGTTTTAGTAGTAGATGTTGAAACTGAACATTGAACATGAAATTTTTAGTGAAGAAACATGATTAGAAAAAAAGAAAAAAAAACATTGTGTACTTCCATTTTTATGCACTATAGCCAAGATTTATGCCAAACCCTGGTGGGACTACACCTTTCTTTATGCTCACCTGTTTATTCATGAAGATGTAGATGATGGGATTGATGACCGTGCTGGACTTCGCTAAGATGGAGGGCACTATGCTAGCCTCCACAGTCACCAGTCCTGGGGCTCCAAAAGTGGCCAGCAGAGCCATGATCCCATAAGGCAGCCAGCAGAGTAGATAGCAGATCACCATGGTGATCACCATGAGAAGAACCCGGTGCTCTCTTTTGCGGCTCATGGGTGTGTTCACACCACTGACTTCATAATAAAGGAATAGATGGAGATAAGGAGATGGACCATCAGTAACAGGCTTAAAATAATTTAAACGGAAAAGTTATATATATATATATATATATATATATATATATATATATATATATATATATATATATATATATATATATATTATATATATATATATATATATATATAAATCACCCCCCTCACAGTTATCATGAAGGGCAAAATTAGCTATATAGACCAAAATCATTTTTTGAACCAGGCTGTAACCATATTTTTTCTGCTGTAAAGTGAGGAGTCTATGGGATTGACTTTTGCAGCCAGCCTCTAGAGGCCAGTTGACGAATTTGTTGGCTTCAAGAGAGAGAGCGGGAGGTTGGCGCTTGGTTTAGAGTTTAGGAAAGATTAGTGGCTTATCAGCTGACCCAGGTGGAATTTGCAGATGGTTTTTGCGCAAAATGTATGGGGGGAATTGAATGGATAGTAAACATGGTGTTTTAAAATTAGCTGAGTGTACCATGCCTTTATTGGTATCTGAAAACATAATTAATTTAGCCAAAATATGATTGACAGGTAGTGCAATAATGAAGAAATCTGCAGAGCTTTCTCATGAGTTCTGTAGGTGCAGACTCCATGTGAATTTGCTCACATGCTCTCATGGACTAACCAGGTCTACATTCAACATTCAGTAATCTTTCACTAAATCAAATCCACTTAATATTCACTCTTTTTCTGTTAACAATGGGGTTTACCTACACAGAGCAGAAACAAAGGGAATCATACGGCTGCTGGGAATGTACAGTGCAGACCAACAGAATATAGAAAGCAGGAAGACAGACAGCATAGGTCAGAATAGATCATGTGTAGCATGTAGTAACTATTGGTACTGTGAGGCTATTTGCACTTCAACTGGTGGTGAACCACATAAAAAGAACATGGTAAAATGGTAGAGCATATGTACTCGTATTTTTAAACAGGTAACTGGAGTCTGATCCCAACTTGCGAAATTTTTATGGCACTATATATGCTGCTGTTGTATAAACAACAGTTCTTCACATTTAAATAGCTTCTAAATAATAATAATAATAATAATAATAATAATAATAATAATAATAATAATACTGTAATGCTATAGCTAAAAAAACGACACTGTTGATTGATTTATGATTGAGCACTGGCTATACTCAGCTCTTGAAAGCAATACGAATCACATTTATAAAAATTGATATAGGCTAGTGGTTTCATCAGTTAGTGTGCTATTGGGGATCAGTAAAATAACTGATGGTCAAGAGCACAACCTTGTCAAACACATTTTATCCTCCCGTAGCCATCAGTGGTAAGAAGATGAAGAGAGACAATATATGGTGTTGAGAGAATATTTAGCATGCACTGTGTGTGCTGAACTTGCCAGAGAGTAGTTGATTTAGATGCAGAATGCAACAGCTGCATGTTTGAGGTTATTTGAAATAAGCTGGAAAAACTGGGTTCACAGGGTTATCCCGTTTTTGAAGCTGTACAGAGAAGTGATATAATGCAAGCCTTGTCAGCACCATCATACTGTATATGCTCCTTAGTTATTTTATATATATATATTATATATATATATATATATATATATATATATATATATATATATATATATATATATATATATGTATGTATGTATGTATATATATATATATACATATATATATATATAGTACAGACCAAAAGTTTGGAAACTTACTACTTACTAATTACTATTTTTAATGTTTTTGAAAGAAGTTTCTTCTGCTCATCAAACCTGCATTTATTTGATCAAAAATACAGAAAAAAAATTTAATATTGTGATATAGTATTACAATTTAAAATAATTGTTTTTAAATTTATTATACTTTAAATTATCATTTATTTCTGTGATGCAAAGCTGAATTTTTAGAATCATTCTAATATGATGATTCATTATCAAAGTTGGAAACAGTTCTGCTGCTTAATATTTTTTCAGAACATGTGATACTTTTTTAGGATACTTTGATGAATAAAAAGTAAAAAAAAAAAAAAAAAAGTAAAAAAAAGTAAAAAAATGTTTTTTAAAATATAAATATTTTGTAATAACATTATACACTACTGGTCAGTAATTTTGGGGTCAGTAATTTTTTTTCTTTCATTTTTTTTAAATAAAATCAATACTTTTATTTTATATAGCAAGGATGTGTTAAATTGATAAAAAGTGATAGTAAAGAAAATATATTATTAGAATATATATTATTAGAATTTTTTTTTTTTTAATAAATGCAGTTCTTTTTAACCTTTTATTCATCAAATATATTAGACAGCAGAACTGTTTCCAACACTCATAATAAATCAGAATATTAGAATGATTTCTAAATGATCATGTGATAGACTGGATGTTACATGTGACACTGAAGGCTGGAGTAATGATGCTGAAAATTCAGCTTTGCATCATAGGAATAATTTTTTTTTTTTTAAGTATATTCAAATAGAAAACTATTATTTTAAGTTGTAATAATATTTCACAATATTACTGTTTTTTCTGTATTTTTGATCAAATAAATGCAGGCTTGATGAGTAGAAGAAACTTCTATCAAAAACATTAAAAATAGTAATGTTTCCAAACTTTTGGTCTGTACTGTATTTATTTATTGGTGATTTGTTTTTGTTTTTTTTGTTTTTTTGTAACAATTAGTTATTTGGTATATACTTATAAAGTAATTTACAAGGTATTGCATTACTTACATTACTTAAATTACATTGCATTACTCCAGTTGGAATTCTATGGATGTAAACAGTACTGCCTTTAGACTGCTAACATCTAACATCATATGTGTAAAGAAAAGTTCAGTTTTAAATTGCTAGGATGTTGTTATAACACTTTGGGTGAACCTGAAGAACCATGGACAGTGGTTCTACACAATAATTATAGTGCTTTTTACAAAACAGATTGTGTCAAGGCAGCTTCAAAGTATTTAACATGGAAATAGTATTCTGTTCTCCTCTGGCCAAACGAAACCAGCAGTTTAATTCTAAGCTGCAAAAAAAGTCAGATTGTGCAAAGTCAGACTCTTAGGTTAGGATCAGGGTTAGTAGAATAAGTTCACATGTAATTGCAAAGTTACTTAGTACATTACATTGTCTTTTGGGGGACCATCAAAATAAAGTGTTAGCAGATTAAGTAGACAGTCTACTAATACTATAATGACTGATAGTTGACATGTAGTTGCAAAGTTACTTACAGCTAATAGAATGTCTAAAGTGGACTATCAAAAAGTGTTACCAATAGCTTTATCAGATCTGGGTTTGGGTTGATAGCTTTGGGTTCAGGTCGGACTATGGTTTGTATTTAAAGTAAAACTATATGCAGTAGGCTAGACTTTCATTGATGCACGCAAACACACATTATTTGCACACAGAGACTGGAGATCGGGCAGAGCAAACACAGAAACACTCTGTTCTACACAGAAACTTTTATTATATAAAATAGCTTCGATACTGACTCTCTGCATTAATTTTCTCAGCAACAAGTGGGTAAAATCTCTGTAATTTAACTCAGCTTCATTGTTGATAGAGAGAGAGAGACACACGGATGCAGGCAATTCACATACGTAACTTTCATCCCCCTCTCTCTCCCTAATTAATTCAAATAAATGTTATAATTAATTCATTTAAATAAACGTGATCTTACCACACTACTTCATCTCCATGTCTGATTAAAACCAGGCAGAATGCTAGAACAAGCCATAACTGACTTTTCCTCCAAGTTGTGCATTAAATTATTTTAAGTCACATGCTAGCTGAATTGTCCCTTACATATAACGTGTGCCTGCCATTTGTTGTATAGGCTATATGTAAAACTTGTGTAAAACTTGCCTTGTGTGTTGACCTGGCCATGAGCCTTGATGAATCTGTTTCTTTGTATTTGTTTACTGACTGTTGCATGCAATTGTGAAATCTAGTGTATTATAAAATTTTGGCTATTCGTTGTGAAAACTGATTTCAGGTTTCACATTTAACAGTGCCGCTCAGGTCGGGCCAGAAGATTTCGGGTACGGGTTCAGGCTTCAGTATAAACCTGTGCAAACCTCTAATACTGATATCTTTTGCAGCTTTCACGGTCACACCAGGCTTTCCCTTACTCACCCAGCCATCAGAAACACAAACTATATTGCCCAGCATTCTTCATGTATCTCACCCTTTCTTACTCAGCTATTAAGCACACCTGTCACTCCGTCACCAGCTCGTTACCGGCTCTATATAACATGCACACACCAAACCTTAAGCCTCAAAGTTCTTCAGCAATGTGAGTACATAATCTCCAAGTCATGCAAGTCATCGTCTTGTCTTATACCTCCTTGTGTATGTGTGCCCTGCAATCTTCTAAAAAACATCCAGTTAATATCAAAGTTATCTGCGTAGTTATTTACACTGCTCTTCAGTACTCACCTGCCTTCCATTGTGTTCCCCTGTCTATTTAAATAAACTTACCTGTTGTTCATTCATCCACCTCTATCTTCATCGTTGTGTTCAAGCCCAATTGTGACAGCAGCAGTATATTAATGCTAAAGGTTTCCCAAACAGGCACAGTTGGATGCCTCTGTCATCTGTGTAGTGATGCGCTGAACTCTTGGTCAAGCGATATCAGATTTATTATTTGGGTGATTAAAACACCCAAATTTTTTTTAACCCAAATGCTGGGTTCAGCCTTTTGGGTTAGTTTTTGTTTGCAGCTCCTGGGTCAAATGTAACAACCCACTGTTTGGGTTGTTTTGAAGCTCCTGGGTCAAATTTAACAACCCAATGTCTGGGTAGTTTTTGTATTACTCAGATCTTGGGTCAGACGTAACCCAGCGGTTGAGTTATTTATCGCGGGGATTTTGCTTCTCTTCTGGAGAGAGCATCTTGGGTCAGAATTGAATTGGTGGTTTAGTTGTTTATTTAGGGGTTTGTATACATTTTATTTTATCTATAAAACTTTCCTGCCCATCCACATCATCTCCATAAGGCAAACAGTAATTCCAAAAGTAAAGCTGCTCCCATTCTCAAACTGAGCCAAGTTGTATCAAAAGCATCCAGAAAGTCTGTCTTCTGAGCTTAAACTTTTCAGTGGTGAGTTTAAAATATTTTAGAGGTCCATCCAGAGTGAGTTTTATTAAGGCGATCATTATTTTAGAACGTTTGCCCTTACTGTTTCCATGGCACCGTGTCAGGCTTGTCACATGACACACTGCGGCCAAAATAACACTGCATACCATGTCATAAACAGTCTGATATTCCAATTCACAAATATGTGTAAATGAGTGTGTTTTGTCGTTTAAAAACCTTTATAAATGATCTTGATCGTGATCTGTAATGTGAGATGGGAGCCACCAGGTTTGTTCACACTGCAGTTCAGAGTCCTGTTAGTCGGATTTATAGCACATGAATTCATCAATTTCTCCCGAAATACAAGTAATAAGTGGCCGGTGAACTGGGTGAAGAATAGAGTGATATTTATAGTTACTTACACTATGTGTATCTGATATGAATAAAACACATCGGCAAATTAAATTTGAATGGATTGTTATTGTTGCTTCCATAGACATATGAGTGTATTTTTTAAACTCTAAATGTATTGTTTTACTAGTACTTATGTGTATTTAAATGTCTGAAACCTAAAATATGCATTATGTAGTTAGGAACACTGCATAGTTGTGACAATATGATAAGAGCAGTGCATGTCTCTCTCTGGCTCAGCGCCAGCTAAAGCACAAAAGCACAGTTTGAATTTGGCAGTTATGTGACTTGCAGAACATTCTAAATACCATATGTGGGACATTACTCCCAGGGGCAGGGAAATAAAAATCCCATATGTGGGACCGTACCGCTCAAAGGGTTAAGCAACTCAGTGTAGTTTGCAGTCAATATGAAGACAGATGGTATCTGAGAAAGCAAGAGAGAGTCTTCAGCAAAGGACAGGCACACAGCTTGTCCTCAGGGTTCTCATTAGCCTTGAGCTACAAAACAGATACTGCTATGCAGACAGTGACCCATAGCTGAGTGGACGATTATGCTCTAAGGTCCATGTAATAAGTCAAAATTAGGGTTCTGGACTGCAGAAGTAGATCAGAGGAAAAGAAATGAACTCGAACAGGGGGCAAATGGACTTATGCAATCTGTGCTATAGCAGCCTGAGCTTGTATCATCATAGAGATACGACTCCAAGTGGTAATTACATTGGACTGAAGGAGGCCATGTATAGCTTTACCTGCTGAATACATTCAGTAACAGAACATAAGCCCTGAGACTTCAAACCTATACACATGCAATTATATTTTATTAGTATGACAGCAGGCATCTGTATAGACTTCTGCCACTGGCTCTAGAATTTCTCAGAAACAACCTTCCTAACAAATGATCTGATCTCTCAACCTCAGTCAGACACTGCTGAGCTTGAGTTGAGTTTCAGATTCTCGTCATTAATATTGTGGCTTTGTTGAACTCGTAAAAACAAACATACTTTGTTCAAGGAAAGACAAATAGGTTGATACCATCACATGGGATTTGCCCTTTTGAACTGCAAAGCCAGCATAGTCAAACAAAAGGCATATTCCAAATTGCGTTTTTACTCCCTTGAAGGGGACTGCGGGAAGAGAATGTCATACAACGGATCATATCAGATAAAAAAAAAAAATGGGTAACACTTTACTAAAAGCCTTTATGTATAATGCATTATAAAGGGTTATTAAAGGGTATAATGCATTATAATTATTCATAATGTGCATTGTAATACATTATATCTAATTATAAATAATTATAATAGAATTTAAAATACAGTGTAAGAATAAATTGGTATTAACTGTTGTTACAATTAATCATGATATTGTACAATGCATTATAATGTGCATTAAAAGGCATAATTAGTGCATTAAGACTACTTTTATAATGTATTATACATAAAGGCTTTAAGTAAAGTGTTACCAAAAAATTATTTAGTTTTTCATTGATCCAAGTGTGTTCCACATTATGAGACCCTTTTGCCCTGCTCCCTCTAGAGTTTAATACAATTCAGTTCAATTAAATTCAGAGGAGGCAATAGAGATGCTCAGTTTTACATGTATGCATTCGGCAGACACTTTTACCCATTGTGACTTGCATTGCATTCTGGGTACACATTTTATTGGTCCTTGCTTTCCCAGAAAATCGAACCCATGACCTTGATATTGCTTTACTGTTGGATCTATAGAAAGCCTTCACCCAAAGCCTTACCAAACTCCACAAAGAAGTACAGGCTAAATAAATCCATAAGACCCTCTGTCAAACAAACAGAGAAATGAGGCTGCTACCAAACAGAGAAAAGGGAGAATATAAAAAAAACAACCATATCAAATCAGAGTGCTTGCAACTCTTCTTTATGAATGCAGAGAATATATATATATATATATATATATATATATATATATATATATATATATATATATATATATATATATATATATATATATAAACATTACTTTATGCTCCCCGACATAGCCAGATCCTCACTTTCATTCAAAGAAAGAGAACAAGAGTAAAGAGTAAAGAGAAATTTGTCTCAGCTTAACTATACGTGTCCCCATGGACTAGCTGCCAGTCTTCTCTCTTTTGACCTTAATATGATGGATTGCATGTGCAGGATCATGTGTGTTAACTGTCATGGGGACCTTTCACCCTTTCTGGACTTAATGTCACCAGCAAATACAGCTTCAGGCTTCTCTAAAGCAAGAAGCCTTCCTCTTTGTAGACATGCTCTCTACTTCATCACCCTACCCTATCATGTCTGTCATGCCTTTCAGCATCTCGGCTTGTGGAGGTGTTGCCCTATGAGCAATGGCTGAGCAATGGCTTTAAAAGTATAAACGTCAATCAAAATGAAGCTTTTAAGTCATTCTGAAAAACAGAAAAGCCATTCTGTTCAAAAACACTGCAATCTGTGATGGCTAAAGAGCCTGAAAGTGGTAGGGAAACAGTTATAGCTTCTTTCATTCTATCTTTCAAAGGCTCTGTGGTATATAACCAAAGCCAAGTGCATCTAACAGCACTTATTTCAATTCTGTAATTTTGATGTCCATTTACCAAGAAGTCCAAAAGCAGAGCGATTTGTATTGATGCTTCAATGCACCCTTATTTTTTCAAGAAAAATTGCACTGCTGAAAGGAGTAAATGCTTGGAATGTTGCATAATGTTTGCATCACCCAATTTAAAGAAATCAGAGATTAGGTTTTGAGCCTTTGAATGCAACTATTTTAAATGTGACAAACTGCAAGTCTTGTGATCAAACTGAAAAAAAAAATCTATTTTTTTTTTCTTAGTTTTAGAGCCATTTTCATAAGGAATTTGGCATATAATGTACACGCTTTTATTACTCTAAATCTGCTGCCTCCCAATGAAAAACACATGAAAAACATATCAGGTAGTTCCTGATTCACTTGCATACTCAGTTATTTTCTCTTCTTATAATAATCTGCAAAAAGCCTTGGTATGTCAAGAATATTTAACAGAGAC
The DNA here is from genome assembly GCF_018340385.1 of Cyprinus carpio. Lineage (NCBI taxonomy): Eukaryota > Metazoa > Chordata > Actinopteri > Cypriniformes > Cyprinidae > Cyprinus > Cyprinus carpio. Next base: position 5,282,258 of record NC_056598.1, read on the forward strand.
TGCATCCTACCAAAGTAAATCTAATTCCAAAGATTGTATAATACAAATGCACTTACACTGACATTAAACTGAATATAATCATATTCAAACTGCTGATTATTATTCACTGGTGCTGTGTGACTCCATCATAATAGTTAGGACACTAAAATTTTAGTAGCAAACTAAAGCATTTAAATGAATACTGTTATGCAAATAAGACATGGGTGATTAATAAATCTGAACGAATGTAAATATAGTTCTAAAGTAGGTTCAAAATATACATTTGTGACCCTGGATGACCAAACCAGTCATACGGGTAAATTTTGTGAAATTTTTGAACATTTAGATCACCTAAAAGCTAAATAAGCTTTCCATTCATGTATATTTTGTTAGGCTATGACAATATTTGGCTGAGATACATCTATTTGAAATTCTGAGGGTGCAAAAAAAAAAAAAATCTAAATATTGAGAAAATCGCCTTTAAAGTTGTTCAAATGAAGTTCTTATCAATGCATATTTCTTATCAAACAATTAAGTTTTGATATATTTAAGGTAGGAAATTTACAAAATATTTTCATGGAACATGATCTTTATTTAAAGGGTTAGTTCACCCCAAAATTAAAGTTATGTCATTAATGACTCACCCTCATGTCATTTCAAACCCGTAAGACCTCCGTTCATCTTCGGAACACAGTTTAAGATATTTTAGATTTAGTCCGAGAGCTTTCTGTCCCTCCATTGAAAATGTATGTACGGTATACTGTCCACGTCCAGAAAGGTAATAAAAACATCATCAAAGTAGTCCATGTGAAATCAGAGGGTCCGTTAGAATTTATTGAAGCATCGAAAATACATTTTGCTCCAAAAATAACAAAAATTACGACTTTATTCAGGATTGTCTTCTCTTCTGGGTCTGTTGTGAACGCGCCTGCTGTGACTGTTGACGTACCACGCTGCTGACGTGTTCTCTGGTGTGTCCAATAACAAAGAAAACACGTCAGCAGCATCGTACGTCAGCGGCGTCACTGAAGTGTTGTGAACGCGCTCACAACAGACCCGGAAGAGAAGAAAATGCTGAATAAAGTCGTAATTTTTGTTATTTTTGGAGCAAAATGTATATTCGATGCTTCAGCAAATTCTAACGGACCCTCTGATGTCACATGAACTACTTTGATGATGTTTTTATTACCTTTCTGGACGTGGACAGTATACCGTACATACATTTTCAATGGAGGGACTGAAAGCTCTCGGACTAAATCTAAAATATCTTAAACTGTGTTCCGAAGATGAACGGGGGTCTTACAGGTTTGGAACGACATGAGGGTGAGTCATTAATGACATAATTTTCATTTTTGGCTGAACTAACCCTTTAATATCCTAATGATTTTTGTCATTAAACCCAATATACCTGTGCAATATACCCATGCTACTTATGACTGGTTTTGTGGTTCAGGGTCACATTTCAGTAATTCTGTATTACTCCTTATTTACAGAACTTTACATTAGTTCACAAATGTGTCCATAAATAGTGTGAAAGTAACGTGACATACAGCCAAGTATGGTGACCCATACTCGGAATTTGTGCTCTGCTTTTAACCCATCCAAAGTGCACACACACAGCAGTGAACACACACACACCATGAACACACACCCGGAGCAGTGGGCAGCCATTTTATGCTGCGGCGCAAGGGGAGCAGTTGGAGGTTCGGTGTCTTGCTCAAGGGCACCTCAGTCGTGGTATTGAAAGTGGAGAGAGCACTGTACATTCATTCCCCCCACCTACAATTCCTGCCGGCCTGAGACTCGAACTCGCAACCCTTGGATTGCAACTCTAACCGTTAGGCCCCTAAGTATAGCTATATGATATAGCTAATAGCTAAATAGCTAATGAGATATAGAATCCAGTTTAAAGGGTTCCTCTGGCCAACAAAGGAAAGTAATCAATCCAAAACTTGCAACTGCCTTGCATGGACTGTATAAGCAATGTGTGCAGCGTTGAAATAAAACAATCACAATCTGACATATGGTCAGCAGTGCTAAAGAGGACAGAACAGGGCTCTAGATCAGGATGCGAATTACATAGTGACCAACCGGGGGGTCAGATCATTTGGGGGGAGTATTTTTTATATAAGGCTATTAAATAGGGCTGTCAAGTGATTATTTGATTTTTTTAATCTAATTAATTACATAATGTGCCGATTAATTAATCAAATTAATCTCAAATTAACAAGAATAATTATTTAAGATGCACATCATGTGCTGATTAATTAAAGATAAAGTTACTATTAAAGATAATAGTTATCATTGTATTAATTTAGAAAAAAAAAACTGAATAGAGATATCAAAAAAAGTACCGTTAGAAAGAAATATTTTAATTCAACATACAAAAATTCAAATAAATAGAGAGATATGAAATTATTTTTAAAAAGAAACAATTTTAAATAAAAAACTAAAAGCGTCAATAGGTGGTCGCAAATCCCTGTCTTAATAAGTGAGTCATTTAGTCATTCATCGATTTGTTCAAATGGCTGATTCCTTCAGAAATGAAGCAAGTGACTGTCTTTATGAATGGCTCACTGAATCATTGATTTGCTATTTGTTTAAAAACGTGGATTCATTAATGAAACCGCTGTGTGTTGATCAGAGATGCACAATAGCTCTCCTAGGCCTTTATTTTCGCTGGCTAAATTACTGACAATTGTCTTAAATGTTATGTACTTTTATTTACACCTTTACCTTACATAAAATTTAAGGTAAAAAACTTCTATGTAACCTATTTTTTCTTTCTACCAGCCAATGATAATTCTGAAATAAAACATGCAGTTTTGTTATAGTAACATAACAACGCACACATATTTCAGTGTTGCTGATTATGTTAGGGTTATTTTAGAAAATAGTTTGCTCTGTAAATTCTATTCAACAGCATTAAGTTGAAGAGGGTAGCCTAAACTTTATCACTCGACTGAATCTACACATGCATTTTAGGTGTTCATGCTTCGTCTACGTCTTCGAATGAACGCTGTAGCGTATGCTTCATTTGCTCAGGTATGTCAGTACGACCCTTTTCAGAGGCTGCCAAAATTACATTTTAAAACCAGTCAGGGCTATAGAAATGCATCTTAATATTTACAAGTAAATCTCCATATTATGCGTAGGCTAGCCTACTTTATATCTGACCCCCATCTAGTTTTGACATCCATCGGGAGGATCAAGCCTTTGGTCGGACCAGTTTAGGATCAGCACATGACCAGCTAAGGACCAGCATAAACCGGCAAAGGACCAGCATAAAACAGCAAAGGACCACCTTAAACCAGCTCAAACCAGCATCCCAGCTTCAAAACATACCTAACCAGCATATGCTGTTTTTTTTTCAACAGGGCTGTTTCATTGTATTAATAGCATGCGTTAACAAATTAGCTGTTGCTAGCATGTTTTTCCATGTTTGTAGCATGTTGCTAGCCTATTTACACTTGTTGAGACTTTTTAATACATTTCTAGAAGTCCATTACAGTGTTAAACATGTCCTTACTGTTGCCAGCAGGTGGTGCTATGATTATAACCGAATTTGGTCATGTAGATGTGTTAAGGACAAGACTTGTATCAAACCTGTTAAATTTGAGGCAGATTGAACACTGCATGCCCCAGTTACAGCAACTTCCTGTTTCACTGCATTAATAGCATGCTTTAGCACTTAGCTAAGTGTTGCTAGCATGTTTTAGTATGTTTCCAGCATGTTGCCAGCCTATTTAACACTTGTTGATGCTTTTTAATATGTTCCTAGGAGTCCATAACAGTGTTGATGATCCAATTAAAACTGTAAGCAGAGTACATCAAAGTACGAAGCTTGGAAATGGCAAAAACTGCACAAAAATCGTACAGGAAATTCAAAATAACGTACTTCCTTTTGGGTTTTGGATTTTGTACCAAGAGACTTTTTTGTAGGTAATGGTGTGTTACATGTGTATACCGATTTTTGTACATGTAAAACGTAGCTCGAGGCGCACTCCGTTGAATGCGTACAGGTGGTACTATCAAGCCATTTTGCCACAGCCAATTCTGAAACCCATATCAGATGTAAATGTTCTCCAATTCTGACGCGTGTGCAAAGTTATGAGTCATGAGTTTTGGAGCATTTTTAGGCCCTCAAAAATGCGATTCACTTTGGGAGAGGAGAAGAAGAAGAAGAATTACACTGCAATAAGGACGTTATAATAATGTGTAACTAAAATTTCTATTTCAACATTTATTCTTATAAAGTTATATGTTAACAATTTGATGGGATGTTTGTGATGTTAATATTTTGATGCCTTGATGGCTGTTAATTGTTTTGCCAATACAGTGTTCAGATTAAAGTTTAGCTAGTATATTGTCAGGGTTTGGCAAGGGAGGACCCAACTGCAGAATTAACAGGGAGAACAGTTTATTAACAAGAGAGAGAGAACAGATGAGGCAGGAAGACAGTCCACACAATAAGGCAGGGCACACGACAGGAGAACAGGCTGGTCGGAAGGAGGCAGCTCCAGACTCTGTGGCAAAGGAGACCTGGTAGCAACTCAAGGAACCACAGGCTTGACTCTGTTGATGGGAGCTCTTGAAGCACCAAAATGTCTGTCAGGTCAGAAGAACCAGCGACCAGGGAGGACTCAGGAAACAGGGCAGGAACCAACACAACTGACATACAAAGACAGTACAACAGGAGAGACAAGAGAGACAGATCAAAAGTAAACTTGCAAACCAATGCCTAGGGAGAAAAGAAAAACTACAAAGGAAAAACAAAAGTAACAAAATACTAGGAAAAAAACTAGAACTAAATGAAAACAAAAGGATAACGATTGGGGAAAAGGTAGGAATAAATAACTAGAAGTATAAACAAAAACAAATAAAAAAAGGCAAGACAGCAACCTTGCTGAAAACTAGAAAGAAAAACAATGGGGGGGGGGGGGGGGGGAACCCCAAAAGGTTCAAGAACTAAAATAAAAACTAAACCACAAAGACTGGAACTAGACTATAGACGGAAACAAACAAAAACTAGAACAACAAGAGTGAACTACACAAGATGCAATATTCTGATGAAAGCGTTCTAACGAGACTAAATATGCAAGCAAGAGACTGTACACAAGGCACACACAAAAAAAACGAACCAGCAAAGACCAGAAGGAAATGAGCCCAATATAAAGGGAGCAGAGCACACAAGGATCAGGTGAACCTAATTGGAAAGACAAGGACTAAACAAGGGGGCGTGGTGATTGAAAACGAGTAGGCAGGACAAGAGGAGCACACGGCCAACATAAACAAAGACACAACCATGTGCTCAGGCACAATATAAACAGAGACACATTAAACAAAGACAGGACAGACAAGACTGTCAGGGCAGGATCCTGACAGTATATAACTTTAATTGGAAAATAATGAGAATGTAAATACAGTTGGTGAGTCCATAAAGATATAGAAATGCATACCAAGAACTCAACAGTCTGTACCCTGAAATTAATAACTACCTATTTATACAAGCATTAATAGTGTTTATGTAAAAGTGTGTCAGATGGAACATTTGATAATCAGCTCGAGTTGCTGCCCTGATTCTTTCGTGCAACTTCCAAGGGAATTGGGATTGATACTCCCTCAAGGAGATGCAAGAGAAATTAATAATGACAGCATATACACAGAATCCCATTCTTACACAGAAATGAACAAGGACCACAAATGCCAGAATGTTCTGTAGTTTCTCTGTTCACTTAATTTTAAAACCGTGTTTGTGAGAGAAAGGGCTGTACTTTTTCAGTCATCGAAACCACAGTAGGCAGACACCATAAATGAATTAGCGAAGCCTCAGTGACTAATTTTACAAATTTCTGGCAAAAGGCCAAGGACCCACATGATGATCAGATGCAAGATTAACATCAAATTACAATCAGAGGCTCAATTCAGCCCCTCTGCACAAAGGATCTTGCGGTGTGAGGTTTCGTCTGATTGCTGCAAATTAAGGGAATTATAAGAAGACTGGAAGCTGGAAGTGGACTTTCTGTAATGTGCAAAGAGTTCAACTTGACTCACCCAAATGAGCAAGAGTTGCTTCTTGTGCCCATTATTGTTCACACCATGTACAATAACAATAAGGATAAAGATATAGTTGTCCTCGTCCTGTAGGTGTCGCTGTTGGACAGAGTTATTCCTGCTTCCTGTCTGTCATGCTGCTGGTTTGTGTTTGTAGCTCCGTGTAGCTTCACTTTTCTTACTATCTTACTATCTTACTATCACTCTCTGTTGTTTAAAGTGATAAAATATACAGTAACTTAATTCCCACCATATTTCGGATATTATCTATCAACCTAATCTGATTAATTGTTCGCTTTTATTCTAAAACTGCGAGTGCAGTGTGCATGCAGCACGTTACCATTCTTTAGCTGGTCAGCTTGTAATTAGCATTTCCATTCGCACCTATTGCTGTTTTTTCTCTCTTTCTTTATCGCTCTGTTTCTTTTCTCTCTCGCTCTGTTTTTTCACAAGTTCATCAAACAACTGTGGTAAGTAAGAATCATTCATCAATCAGGGTGAGTAATGGCTTCTTCTCCTGCTATCTCTCTCTGCCGGCGATGAGGGATTCACATGTGATAAATGCAGGGAAATAGTTAGGCGACAGAGAAGATTTCTGAATTAGAGACACGCATCCAAACTTTAATGGAGGACAGTAAGAATGTGAGGGCTATAGATATGGCTTTGGATGCAACTAGCTCAGGTAGTCCTGTACATTGTTCGGTTCTGGTTACAGCACCTCTGCAGCAGGGCGACTGGGTGACTGTGAGATGGCATAGTCATGGGTCAAAACACCGCTCTTCCATTCCGATCAAAACATTAAACAGGTTCTCCCCACTCAGTGACACACCCACTGAGAAATCTGATCAAAGTGCTCTAGTTAGAACGTGACAATAGAGACACCAGCTACCATAGTTTAATGTTTACTGGGAGCCAGAGTGCCTGAAATCTTGGCAAATTTAAATGTGCTGGCTAATGCTAAATGTAAATACAGTAAGATTGTTATTCACGCCGGCGCTAATGATGTTCAACTTCACCAGTCGGAGATCACTAAAAATAACATTAAAGAGGTGTGTGAACTTGCAAGTATGATGTCAGATACTGTAATATGCTCTAGTACCCTCCCTGCTTACTGTGGTGATGAGATACACAGCAGACTGTCATCACTTAATGGCTGGATGTCTAAGTGATGCCCGCAGAATAACATAGGTTTTATAGACAATTGGAAATCAGTTCATTCTCAGCACATAGAGACTCTTTCACCTAGATATCACACTATAGGGACTGTGTCTGTTCCCCGAACTGGAAAAAACAAAAAAAAAACAAAAAAAAAAAAAAACAACCTCCAAACCAATTTAAGAGTAACAATTTAATTGATGTTCAACAAATAAAAAACAGATGTAATACGGATAACCAAATGATTAAGCTTGGCTTATTGAATATCAGGTCCCTTTCTATGAAAGCACTTTCTGTAAATGATATGATCACTGATCATAACCTAGATGTGCTCTGTTTGACAGAAACCTGGCTAAAACCTGATGATTACATTATTTTAAATAAGTCTATCCCCCAAGATTACTGTTATAAACATCAGTCACGTCCAAAAGGTAAAGGGGGAGGTGTTGCTTCAGTTCATAACAATGTTTTCAGTATTTCTCAGAGGGCGGACTACAAGTATAACTTGTTTGAAGTAATGGTGCTTCATATAACATTATCCAGAGAAACACGTTAATGATAAATCCCCTGTGATGTTTGTGCTGGCTACTGTATACAGGGCACCATACAGACTTTATTAAAGAATGTGCTGATTTTATATCTGAGTTAGTGCTTGCTGCAGATAAAGTTTTAATTGTTGGTGTTTTTAATATCCAAGTTATTAATTAAAAAGATGCATTGGGATCAGCATTCATAGACTTTCTGAACTCTATTGGGGTTAGAAAACATGTCTCAGGACCTACTCATTGTCAAATTCATACTCTAGATTTAATACTGTCACATAGAATTGGTGTTAAAATTATGCAGCCAAGCGATGATATCTCAGATCATTATTTAGTCTTATGCAAACTTCATATAGCTAAAACTTTAAATTCTACTCCATGTTACAAGTATGGTAAAACCATCACTTCTGCCACAAAAGACTGCTTTGTAAGTAAATTTCCTGATTTATTCCAATTCCATAGCATATCCAAAACCTCACACTGTAAAACCAAACAGTGAAATTGATTAAATGAAATGAGTTAATTTCACTCAAATAATAATGAAAGTTAATTTGACTTAATTGAAATAAGGTCTGTCAACTCAAAATGCTGTTATAGTAAGGTGAACTTAAACTTAAAAGGTGAACTTAGGTGTGCTATTTGATAGCAATCTTTCCTTAGAAAGCCACGTTTCTAGCATTTGTAAAACTGCATTTTTCCATCTCAAAAATATATCTAAATTATGACCAATGTCAAATGCAGAAATGTTAATCCATGCGTTTATGACCTCAAGGTTAGATTATTGTAATGCTATATTGGGTGGTTGTTCTGCACGCTTAATAAACAAACTCCAGCTAGTCCAAAATGCAGCAGCTAGAGTTCTTACTAGAACCAGGAAGTATGACCATATTAGCCCAGTTCTATCACTCAACACTGCACTGGCTACCTATTAAACATCGTATAGATTTTAAAATCTTGCTTATTACTTATAAACAGAGGCGGACAGAGTACACAGCTTCATTACTTGTGTAAAAGTACAGATACCCCCTGCTAAATTTTACTCAAGTACAAGTAAAAGTACTACAGTCCGATGTCTACTTAAGTAAAAGTACTGAAGTACTTGTTTTTAAAAGTACTTGAGTATCAAGAGTACATTTTCTAAATATTGCATTACTACTGCCACAGTGCTTACATTTATGTACAGAAACGTCCTACATGGAGTTATGAAAATTTTTAATGTTAATACCTTGGAGAATGTAAGAGGAATTGAAAGTAAAATAAAGTCATTTTCATCTTTTTACCATGTTGCTTTATTTAACATTTCTTACTTGCGCACAATGGCAACGCTCTGACAAACCTCTGCTAGAGTTTTAATTGAATTTTTGCACCCACATTTGAACCTGACTGTGTTAAACACACCGCATACTCAAGAACATCAAAGCAAATGCTCAGCTTAGATTAATGTGTAATATCAGAAAAGAAAATTCAGCTAAGAATTGTGTGTACATGTGAGTTTCTCTGTTTTTTCATCAATCAAATCAATAAACCTAAATCAGCAAAGGCGGCAATATAGCAATGTTCTGACACACCTCTGAACCTGACCGTGTTATACACGCAGCATAGAAGAGAAAATAATAATTATTAAAGAAAATCAGCTAATTAGCTGTGTTTAGGTCAGCGTACAAAGAAGGAAAAATAAAATTCAGATAATTTGAGTGACAGTATCATAGGGTTAGTTCACCCAAAAATGAAAATTATGTCATTAATGACTCACCCTCATGTCGTTCCAAACCCATAAGACCTCAGTTCATCTTCGGAACACAGTTTAAGATATTTTAGATTTAGTCCGAGAGCTTTCTGTCCCTCCATTGAAAATGTATGTACGGTACACAGTCCATGTCCAGAAAGGTAATAAAAACATCATCAAAGTAGTCCATGTGACATCAGAGGGTCAGTTAGAATTTGTTGAAGCATCGAAAATGCATTTTGGTCCAAAAAATAACTAAAATTATGACTTTATTCAGCATTGTCTTCTCTTCCGGGTCTGTTGTGAGCGCGGGGGCGGGACAGATGGGGGTTGGGTTTGGGGCGGGTCAGAGGCAAATTAAATACACATAAGTAAATACATAATACATAATTATTAATAAGAATTATTGTGATTATAATGATACTTATTCATGTTTCTTTTTTCTTTATCTTTATTATAACAAATTTTATATTACATAATAGGAAACAATGTGGTGCATGTAGAACATGTAACAAGAAATTTCATGTACTTAAAGTACATGGAAACACCTTCATGTTAAATACATGAGGTAAAGTACTTCATGTATTTAACATGAAGGCGGTTCTTGAACCGGTTCTTGACTAGAGAACGAGTCAATCTTTTGTTCGTTATCTGGCTCGGCTCGGTGTTCATCTTCAGTTCTCTCTTCACAGAAGTTCAGTTCGTGTACTGTTTGAGTAAATGAATTACTCCGGGATATTGGTTTATTTGAACTCAGAGGGAGTGTCAGCCATGTTAAAAAAGTTAACAGCTTAAGTCATTTGTGGATTAATGCTTATTTGAGATGCGAACCATTTCAAACGATTCAGTTCGATTTGGTGAACTGGTTCAAGAAGATCCGGTTACACCGAGTGATTCGTTCGCGAACCGGATATCACTAAACTTCAGTGCTGTGAATGCGCTCACAACAGACCCGGAAGAGAAGACAATGCTGAATAAAGTCATAGTTTTTGCTATTTTTGGAGCAAAATGTATTTTCGATGCTTCAACAAATTCTAACGGACCCTCTGATGTCACATGGACTACTTTAAAGATGTTTTATTTACCTTTCTGTACATGGACAGTATACCGTACATACATTTTCAATGGACGGTCAGAAAGCTCTCGGACTAAATCTAAAATATCTTAAACTGTGTTCAGAAGATGAACGGAGGTCTTACGGGTTTGGAACAACATGAGGGTGAGTCATTAATGACATAATTTTTATATTTGGGAGAACTAACCCTTTAAGCCCCTTCCTCTCACAGACATACAGGCAAAGGCAGGAGAAAATACTTTCAGCTGAATAACACCATTCTCACACACACAATCTATGTGTGACAACTCTGTGTGTGTGTGTGTACTGTACTTCAATTCAGTCAAATGTCATGAAGTCTTTGGCGGATAGATGAAGGTGATTGCTGATAGGCTGTGTCCCAATCAGTGGCGCCTGCACAATCCAATCACGTTTGAGAGGGAAACAACACATTTCCGAGATTTTTCTTTTTTTTCCGTCGCACAAGTTTTTTTATCGGATAGGCGTTTCGTCCACACGGAATCCGGCGTTTTGGAAGAGTGAAACCGATGTTTTTTGAAACCGGTTCCCAGAGTGGATACATTTGAAAACGCCGCCCTTGGGTTTTCGTCTGGATGGCGAATCAGTATATTTTCTGAAATTAAGAAGTCATCAGCCCACGTCTCGCCCTAATCAGACACCGCTACGTCACGTAATAGCAACAAAAACCTGAACAAACACTGAACGATTGTTTTTTTTTAAATTAACATTAACACAGATTAATAAATTAATTGTTCCATGTTCGTTTGTGTACCACGCGCAAGGTTTATGAGCATAGTCCAAGTCTTCTTCTCCGTTTTTAGTGCATCTCTGTGGCAGAATTACAGCGCCACATGCTGGTCTGGCATGTTTACTACATCGTTTTGCGGTTTCGTGTGGACGCGGATATTTCTTGAGACGAGGGGAAAAAAGATCGGATTGGGGTAAACTCCGTCTCCGTGTGGACGGGGCCGAAGAAGTAACGGTTACTTACGGTTATGGATAGAAATGTAGCGGAGTAAAAAGTACAATATTTGCCTCTCAAATGTACTTGAGTAAAGTCATTAGTACTCCCCAAAAAATGATACTCGAGTAAAGTACAGATCCCTCAAAATTGTACTTAAGTACTGTACTCAAGTAAATGTACTCCGTTACTGTCCGGCTCTGCTTATAAAGCCCTGAATGGTTTAGCACCTCAGTATTTGAACGAGCCCTTGTTACATTATAGTCCTCCACATCTGCTGCATTCTCAAAAATCTGGCATTTTGATAATACCTAGAATATCAAAATCAACTGCAGGCGGCAGATCCTTTTTCTATTTAGCGCCAAAACTGGAATAACCTGGAATAACCTACCTAACATTGTTCGGGAGGCAGACACACTCTGTAAGTTTAAATCTAGATTAAAGACCTATCTCTTTATCCTGGCTTATACATAACACACAAATAGGGTTGCACAATCTGTGTAGTAAACGCTGTTTTATGTGAAATCACGCACGCGATGGAATTTACCGCTGATTAGAGAACTGGCTTTACTGACAAGATGTGCATTAATTATTGGCCGATATTTATCATGCACCCCTACACACTAACACATTTCTAATATTCAAATCCTCTGATGGATTATTAGGCTGCATTAATTAGGTCAACCGGAACCGGGAACACTTCCCATAACACCCAATGTACTTGTTACATTGATAGAAGAATGGCATCTACGCTAATACTAGTCTGTTTATTTCTTATTCCGAGATCACTGTAGCCACCAGATCCAGTCTGTATCCATATCAGATGGTCACTGCAGTAATTGTTATATTGTTTGTATAATGGCATTATGGTGGAACAGCACCTAGAGAGGACCTCTACGGCCCTGAAAGTCAGCGGAGACCAGGACAACTAGATGAGCCCCAGATTAACTGTAAGGACCTTGTGTCAGTGGGCCACTGGGACAAGACCACAGGAACCAGTTGAGTCCTCTGCACAATGTGACTTGCTGCAACCTGGAATTGAACTGCTGGTTTCGTCTGGCCAGAGGAGAACTGGCCCCCCGACTGAGCCCGGTTTCTCCCAAGGTTTCCCATTCTGTCACTGATGGAGTTTTGGTTCCTTGCCGCTATCGCCTCTGGCTTGCTTAGTTGGGGACACTTTATTTCCAGCGATATCGTTGACTTGATTGCACAGATACTATTTAAACTGAACTGAGGATGATGACATCACTGAATTCAGTGATGAAAAATTACTGTTTACTATTGTCATTTTGCATTATTGACACCCTATTTTCTTAATTAATGCTGTACAGTTGCTTTGACACAATCTGTATTGTTAAAAGCACTATATAAATAAAGGTGATTTGACTTGACTTGACTTGATTTGATAGTTTTAAAAGTCATTCTAAATTATAATACATAGCAGAGTACACACCTCAATAACAATAACAGCACCATAAAAAAAAAAAAACTATCATTGGAATTACTTTCACAAAGATTTTGTCCAGCTGATGAACAATATAAGCATTGACAGCCAATCAGAATCCATTCAGCTTTAAAGAGCTCAAGAATTGAAAGCAGAATACAACAGAAATGTGGCACATGCTTATTTTAAACAGAATGGTATTGTGGATGCATATTGTTCTTGGTATGAATGGGCCTTATTCTAGAGGTTGTTTGTTTCAGCCTAAACCCCTTGAGACCAGCGACCCGGGATTTTCATCACACATCAATCACAACAAACCAACTCCACTGACTGAATTAGTTTGTCACTACAGTAGTCATGTCCAAAACTATTGGCTGTTTCTCACTATGTAGGAACTTACAAATGAGTCACAACTTCATTTGGGGGTTGGATGAGAGATAGAGACGCAGATGGTGTGCACTGCTTGACATGATCATCTGGCTCGCTACTCTTGTGAAAAAGTGTTTACAGATCAACACACAGCATCACAATTTCAGCCTTGGACATTGCCTCAGTCTTCTCCAGATGAAGGATTTTATTAGAAAATTGATTTAACCAATTAACCCTCATATAAGCTTCTTTTGATGGATGTAGAGATAGATTAATTGACTTATCCTGCATCTAAGAACATCAAGTATATTCTTTTTTTATGGGGTTATTTTTCTGCCACAATTCTGAGCGCGAAACATCATATTTTGAGCATGCAAAAGTGCATTTTGAGCATGTGCGAACTGAGTTTTGTGGGGAAAATGTTCATCTTGCAGAGAAGAAAGTACTTTGAGCGCACAAAAATTAATTTTGCGTTTAAAATTAGTTTTTGAATGTGTGCAAACCTTCTCTTTTGAGTGTGCTCTCTACATGCAGACGGCTCGCTTGCTCAACACAACCCAGCATTACAATCTGCCATAATTCCAGCCAATCAGAGAGGAGGCTGCTAAATTCTGATTGGCTGCTTTGACAACTAATCACAACATTCCCTGCATTCCCAACAACAGCGGCAGAGGAAAAAACAGTGCTTGCATAATTATTATGCAAGCTGATATTCTTATCCTTTTTCCAAGCACAACTTACCAATTATCTTAATAACTACTATTAATCTTGTATTTAATCATTATTAACTGAAATATAATTGTTCATGAAGGCTGAACGTGAAAAATGTCTTATATTCTGGTGTGCATTATTATTAAGCAGGTTTTATTTTACAGATAAAATGAGCCAAAAAAAAAAAAAAAAAGGTTTAACTCAGACTGATTGTCAAGAATTATTAAATGCCCATGAGAAATATCCAAAACTAATGCAATATTAGAAATTGCAAAGTTAAGACATTACCATTTGACAGCAAAATGAATTAGTGGGTCAGCAGGGTCAGACAAAAACATGTGGAGAAGAAAAGATGCATGTTAACCGCAAAGGAATTAGGAATTAAGGTGAAGAATTAGGTCTGAAATCACTAGGAACCATTTAGTCTCCAGCGCCACCATTTTTTCTAGAACTGCAACCTACCTGGAGTCTCCAGAAATACAAGGTGTCAGGTTCTCAGAGACTTAGGTTAAGTAAAGAATCCTAAAAAATGACCCCTACTTAATAAGAATCACATACTAGAGTGTAGTAAAATATAGAACACTGATTTTCTTTAAAATATATACCACTGTTTGAAAAATTTATCTTCCAGAATCTGACAGTAAGTTTTGAGTGTTCATTTTAAGTCCATCTTGAGCTTTTATCTGTAGAAGAAAACCTGCTTAATTATTATGCACACCTGAGTATAAGGCATTTTTCACTTCCAGACTTCATGAATAATTATATATCACTTATAAGTACAAATACTTCAATCCTCTTCAACTGTTGTCGTTAATGCAGGGAATGTTGTGATTGGTTGTCAAAGTAGCCAATCAGAATTTAGCAGCCTCGTTTCTGATTGGCTGGAATTATGGGAGATTGTAACGCTGGGTTGTGTTGAGCAAGCGAGCCGTCTGCATGTAGAGAGCACAGAAGGCGGGCATCAGGGGAGCAAGCTAGTGAGACATTGCACGCGCAAATGAGAAGGTCTGCACACATCCAAAAACTCATTTAAAAGCAAAATTTATTTTCGTGTGCTCAAAGTACTTTCTTCTTTGCAAGACGAACATTTGTTCCACAAAAATCAGTTTGCCCATGCTTAAAATATAATCTTTCGTGCTCAGAATTGTGGCAGAGAAATAATCCCAAACTTTTTAGTCATGGTTAATTATACAAATATTATACATGGAATGGAGTTTTAAATGCATGTTCACAGAATTCTTATCTCTGCTCATAACAATCAGGCTACTAAATTGAATTAGAACATTTTTAAGTTATTTCTGTCTTTTGCATTAATGTGTCATTAGGGAATATGCATGTTATATTAACAAACAAACATGCAAACATTTTAATAGTCGTGATTTTTGCATGAACAAAGAGTCCCACTACAGATGGTATGGCCCACACAGAGATTTGATCTCACCATCACCGAGTCAGTCTGGAATTACACTAGAAGACAGACAACCTAAATCCATAGTAGAACTGTGGCAACTTAATATATACTGTAATATCCTTTGCCCATCATGTTTGGTCCCTTGCAGCTGAGGAGACTCATGTGAATACAGAAGTGTGATGAGGCACCCTGACACAAATCATTTTCACTGAGAGCGGTAGGTGGAATTTAGAGCAGGCACAATCTCATAAAACTGCAATAGACAAGTGGAGTGTATGAGATCTGCAACTCTGCCTACAGATATTGTCCATCAACAGGGTTCGCAGCCTAATTGGGCTGACTCAATGATAGTTGATTTTATTTATTTTTTTATTTTATTTTATTTTCTATAAATAAGTTGGTACATTTACAGTGCACTGCATGTGAAATTGTTTTTGCACTGTTGGATTTTTATGGAGTTATATAATAGATAGATAGATAGATAGATAGATAGATAGATAGATAGATAGATAGATAGATAGATAGATAGATAGATAGATAGATAGATAGATAGATAGATAGATAGATAGATAGATAGATAGATAGATAGATAGATAGATATTTTCATTTTGGCATCTTGATGCTGAACTGCATTCTTTCATTCTTTTGCAGCTGTTCTATTGTCACAGGTCAGTTCCAGAACAATCTATTGGCTTGTCAGGCATATTTGGCAAACCGTGAATTCAAATTATTTTCCCTTCCAAGAAACAGTCAACTGCCATCTGAATAAATATTTTAAATACAATTTGCTCACAAAGACATTCAGCTTGAACAAATCACAAGAAATTATTTGAGAGATGAAGCTGTCAACCATTATGCAAGCAATTTCTACAGAACAAACTGAGGAGTAAGACACAACATAATTGAATGTAAATTACAGGCATGGGGCACTGGCTTTATTGATGAGATATGGATGATGGGACATAGTAATGTGCACACTGTCAGCAATTGAAAACATTCCTCAAAATGATTACAATAAGTCAAGTTCCTGACACAACCAGTACTTCAAATGTCACTCACTCTCAAAAGAAACCATGTACTAAAGGATCTCTCACAGGTGAATAATTTATCTTTGCCTCAGTGTGTCAGTCAAAGCAGCTCACACCATATGGGAACACATGAGATTTTAATTAAATAAAATGACAGTGAATGAATAGGAAATATGCTTTCAAGAGAATAATTTCTTCTTAAGTGCTCAAAGATTGCATGGTGTTATTCCCCATGAACTTTTAGTTATGATTAGTCCAGGTCTTGCGTATAATGACATGCAAATTGCTGAGGTATTTGATAATGCCTGAAAGTAGGGATGTTATTAAATGCACATGTATCACTGCTCAAACACATAGGCTTGTATACAACTTGAGCATTGTTATAAATGCATAATAATTTTAACCCTCATGAATGCATTCAGATCCATTTTCAAGTTGGAACCCTAGTAACCTTTAAAACTTTGACATTTTTGTGCATTCACACATTAATTAGAAGTTATTGATCAGATACAAAATGTTCTAAGCTGAAAAATATTAACTTATGTAAATTTCAAAATGCAGTACACACAAATCAGCTGGTGTTGCTGTTAATGCCAATCTAGTGCAAAAGCAGGCAGACAAGAGGATTTTGAGATGACAGATTTTTAGTGCAATAATGGGATTAGATTTTAAACTTGTAGCTTTCAAGTGATCACTATAGTGTGAGAGTGACCCTTCTTTCAAACTGTGGATTCTTCTGTTTGAAGTTAAAGCACAACATGAAGGTAAGCACAATACTATTATTGAGCATGTGTGAGATGAGCATATCACTGTCACCCAAAAAGTTAGCTTGTTACATTGTTACATTGCTTATTCAATTCAATTCAAGTTTACTTGTATAGCGCTTTTTACGATATTAACTTATTCCTCTGACTTATACCAGACTTTTGTCTGCACTTGCATTGGCTTGTTTTTACTGTTGACATTGAAAACAATGTGTGTTTCTGAGGGTTAAGGTCTGTTAATTTCTTGACTGCCATTTGCAAATATTTTCTGTTGTACTGTTCTCCTGTCTGGTAAATTTATTGATTTTATTATTTTATTTTGTCCCTATCTAGTTTTAAGGAGGTAAAAACGGTCCTTATCAGCCTTGATTGACATGGAAATAGAAATCTATCACATTCTTTTGGCAGTGAATTGGCAGCGAGGCAACAAGCCAGCTGTCTAAGCTTTCGGACACACCTATTTAACATTTCAAAACAAAAGACATGCCATAATTAACATGATTTCAAAACATGATTTTGAAATGTTTTCAAACCTTTGACAACCTTCTGAAAGTACTCAACCTTCTGAAAGTAAACTTAATGGTTAAGAAGTGAACACACATGTATTCAATAAGTAAGAAATAAATGCTATTACTTTTTACTTGACGATTACACCGCATGGCATTTTTAGTCAATAGTCAATCAAAATTTATTGTGGACACTCTTATTTGTCACTGATACAATTATGATGTATGAAACTTTATTAAACTTTAAAAAATGCTGGAAACACTTTATAATAAGTATACACTAATAAAGTACGTACAAACCATTAACAAACTATTAGTTTATTGTTAATACATAGTTTATAAACTGTAGTTAATACAATAGACCATACAAATAATGAGTCCTACATTAGTGTCACTGTAATTAACATAATTATTATTGTTTAATTAGCTCGTAATAAAGGAATTGTAAATTGGTAATAAGGAGTGAAGAGTTCACACTTTACATTAGGTCACAGAAAACAGAAAAACTTTATTAATTAAAGTGCTTTAAACCAACCTTTATTGAACATTAATTGCATTCATATTTAATGTTCCTTAAAATGTTTACAAATACATTTATGTATTCTTTTGGGAAACGCACTCCAGGTTGGGAAAAAAGGGTGGGCCAGATACTCAAGGCTTGCTAATGACTCCTGGTATAGGCATTCTGCCAGGTACAATTTATGTAAGGGATAATGTGAACGCGAAATATTGATTTGAGTTGAAATATTTGAACGCAAGGCTTCCATTAAAACAGCAGTTGCGAGCAAGCGGCAAATTCAAACTAAACGGACATTTAAGGGAATTTGAGTTTAAATTATGTTGCTATTTTGTTTTTATAGATAAATAATGAATTGTGTTGTGGCCTCAAGATACTAAATCGTGGCCTCAAGATACTAACTCGTGGCCTCAAGATAAGTAACTCGTGGCCTCAAGATACTAACTCGTGGCCTCAAGATAGTGAAGTGTCTGACACATGGACCCTTTGTTATTAAACTGGACCCTGTACTATAGTGCAATGTAATACTTCACATTCTGTGCAATATTCTCTGTTTTAATATTCAGTGTAATATAGTTTGCTGCAGTTCTGCTTCTATTTATTTAATATTAGTGTTTATTGGAATCAATTTAATTATTTTTATTAGTTAATGTAAATCTTGTAGGCTGCATATCCATAGTGCTTTATAATTCTTCTTCATATTTTATAGCATATATTTATACTTTTTACATGTATATAGGCTACTTGTTTATTTACCAGCTTCTATTATTATTTATGTTCCTTTAAATGTCTTGATGTGCACATCAACTGTGACACAAGAATTGTCCCCCGAGTTATCAATATCAATTAATAT
The DNA here is from genome assembly GCF_018340385.1 of Cyprinus carpio. Taxonomy (NCBI): domain Eukaryota; kingdom Metazoa; phylum Chordata; class Actinopteri; order Cypriniformes; family Cyprinidae; genus Cyprinus; species Cyprinus carpio. The sequence continues at coordinate 5,301,353 of NC_056598.1, forward strand.
CAATAAAGTATTTCTGATTCTGATTTTAAGTTATCCTATGGAAGTGTGCAGACTGGTTCATTAATTATTGAAGTGTTTCACATTTTGGAAAAGCATGTCCGTGTAGCCTACTATAAAACGTCAGCAGAGGGCGTTCTAGGCTTAGGTCACGGTACCTCCGTTTGGCTGTATGTATTTATGTGTATTTCCCGGTATTTCCCAGCCAGTACTTGTGATGTCACATGCAAAGTATGAATTAATAGGATCTTGCCAGGACGTTGCCAGTTTTAATATATAAAAGTTGGTGTTTTGAGGTGTAAACAATCGTCGCCTGCATGGCAGATAGTTGTTGTGCGATTGGATGCACACTTGTGGATGCATTTTGTCAGCGTTTGTTGCCCGCCAGGTATCCATGGTAGTCACGTGACTGCAAAGTATGAATTGCGTGTTTACATTAATCACAACAACAAAGTTGTCAGGCGTCTATGTCATGAGGAGATTTACGTTACAAAGATTAACCGAGTGTTGTATTATGTATCATTGCAATTACTTGGTTTTGTTTAACTCAGAAACATATGCTATAAAAAATGATGAAAAAAAATATAAAGGACTATGGATATGCAGCCTACAAGATTTACATTACTGTATTAACAGAATTGAATTGATTGTGATGAACAGTACTAGTAAATAAATAGAAGCAGAACTGCAGCAAACTATATTACACTGAATATTAAAACAGAGAATATTACACAGAATGTGAAGTATTACATTGCACTACAGTACAGGGTCCAGTTTAATAACAAATGGTCCATGTGGCATACACTTCACTATCTTGAGGCCACGAGTTAGTATCTTGAGGCCACGAGTTAGTATCTTGAGGCCACGAGGTAGTATCTTGAGGCCACGAGGTAGTATCTTGAGGCCACGAGTTAGTATCTTGAGGCCACGAGGTAGTATCTTGAGGCCACGAGTTAGTATCTTGAGGCCACGAGTTAGTATCTTGAGGCCACGAGTTACTTATCTTGAGGCCACAAGTTAGTATCTTGAGGCCACGAGTTAGTATCTTGAGGCCAAGAGGTAGTATCTTGAGGCCACGAGTTAGTATCTTGAAGGCCACGAGTTAGTATCTTGAGGCATTGAGTTACTTGTGTTGTGGGAAACATGGGTGTTGAATCAATCACGAGTTAGTATCTTGAGGCCACGAGGTAGTATCTTGAGGCCACGAGTTAGTATCTTGAAGGCCACGAGTTAGTATCTTGAGGCCACGAGTTAGTATCTTGAGGCCACAAGATAGTTTTTTTTTTTTTTTTGACAAAGTGGGAGCAGAGGGGCTCCGTAGGAAACAGTGCAGGCAAACCACGTATTACACAACATTTCACCACAAAATAATTAAGGCAATAAAAGAATTAAGACAAAAATGTTTTAAAACCTTACCAATTTGTTAGTTATAATCCATTACAGCGTACAAAACAATCAAAGCAAAATGGCAGCAGCTGGGTTTGTATGAAACGAGTCCGTGATACCAGAATGACATTAAACAACTGTACACCATTTTGAATCGAGTTTTAATATTTTATTAGCTAAACAAACAGAAAAGCTTACAAAAAGAAAAAAATAGTTCAAGCAAGAGTACAGCGCCGACTGCTGTTATCCGGATGAGCCTGTGTTATTAGCTTTTACAGGTTGTTATCCAGGGATAACATACCTCGGAATGTCGCAACTGACCAATCAGAATCAAGTATTCCACAGAGCCGTGTAATAAGCAAGGATAATATGTTCTCCAAGCATGAATAACACACACACACATACGCACGTCTCCATACTGCACTATACTGCAAATAATTGTAGGCTTAATCTCAGCCTACAATCCACAAGGTGCTAAGTAGTCATGAGAAACAATGCATTGAGCTCTCGAGGAAGCTAATTACATGTTTCTTTCACCAATTAGAGTTAACGTAATCTTATGCAAGAGAAGCCTGAGAATGCCACTTACTGAGTTTACAAGCATCTATTACATGGTCGCACTTAGAACTGCTGTAATATTATCTGTAGCTCATACCTAATTAAATCCAATCAAAGCTACATCATAAAAAAAAAACAAGTTATGGTTTTCAGCTGAGAATTACCAACAAGAGCACTTGTTTCCTTTTCTCTTTGCACACAGATTTTTCTCCCCTGTAGGTTGGAGTGTTAGTCCTCAGGCTGTAAAAAGCATGTGTGGTTTTGTATCTGTGTGTGAGGAGTCTGCGCCCAGGGCAATGAGCTGCTCAGACTGTAACCTCCACACAGCTGCAGCAGGACTGATAATGTCCAAACCGGTCCATCCAATGTCTCTGTAGCCCCAAGAACACATCCAGTACCTGAGGCAAAACTCTGAGTTATGTCATGTCCTACACTAAGCTGTCTCTCAAAGTACTGCTGAATCACACCAATGCAGGCCCTGTTGGCTATGCTCCCCAGACTGATGTGAAACATGCACCAGTACAACCTGTTTTTTAATTAGAAATTATATCTACACATCCCCAGTCTCTTCTGACAGGCACGTGTCTCTAGACCCCTGTGTTCTGATACATGCCTTCAGTCTAGCCATTTTGGTATTGTGACACAAGTGATATGAGATATAATGATATTGGTAGTGGGTTTATTGAGCATTTTTCTGCCACATTATGGTGAGTAGCATGACATATATAGGACATTCTGTGGTTGCATTCTAAATATCCTGTTGTACTACTTATACAGTGACCACTGTGAATCAAACAATGATCATCAAACACACTTTGACAACTGTCACACCATGACATGTCTGACTTTTTCATGTTGGCAGAAATCAATCATCTATCAAGAGTGTTGGCAAGGTTACTTTGGAAATGTAATGGGTTACAAATTACAAGTTACCTCATTTAAAATGTAATAAGTAGTGTAATTATTTCAGTTACTTTACTAAAGTAATGTAACTGATTACATTTGATTACTTTTTGATTACTTTTCTACATTTTCAAATATGTTTATATAGGGGGAAAATTATCTGTATTCATCAAGAAGAGTTGCAAGCACTCCGATTTAAAAAGTCCTGCCCTACGCCTCACTATCGGAGCACTCACAATACATTCCTTTGTACAAACAGAGCACAACAGTTCTTGCCACATACTTCGAGAACCTTTTTCTTCGTTTGTTAGTTTCCATTATTTAAACAGAAAAAAAAATCATTAAAGAGTTTTAAAACATGAACCAAACCAACCATCTCTGAAGGGATTCAAAACAAACTATGATTAGAAGGAAAAAAGTATTTGAAAACTGAACAGAAATACAACACACACTGGCTTTCTCCCTTTGTAGGCATTGGTTTCCCTATTTTTTTATTTTTTTAATGGAGATGCTTAATCGCTAGTAACTGTGTGTTAGCCCTACAATAGGCGGGCCATTCATCTGTCCATGGTGTTTTTTTGTGAATGTTGAGTCAAAAACATTAACAAAATCACTCATTGCAGTAGAGTTATCAGATTTACTGAGTTAGGCTGGTTTGATATGGTTGTTTCTTTGTATGTTTGCTCCTTTTTCTCTGTTTGGTAACAACCTCATTTCTCTGTTTGTTTGACAGAGGGTGTTATGGATTTATTTAGCCTGTACTTCTTTGTGGAGTTTGGTAAGGCTTTGGGTGAAGTCTTTCTATAGATCCAACAGTAAAGCAATGTCAAGGTCAAGGGTTTGATTTCCTGGGAAAGCAAGAACCAATAAAATGTGTACCCAGAATGCAATGCAAGTCACCTTGGGGTAAAAACTGGGCATCCCTATTGCCTCCTCTGAACTGAATTTAACTGAATTTTATTGAACTCTAGAGGGAGCATAAGCTTGCTGTTCGAAACACACTTGTATCAATGAAAAACAAAATAACTTTTTTGGTAACACTTTACTTAAAGCCTTTATGTATAATGCATTATAAAAGTAGTCTTAATGCACTAATTATGCCTTTTAATGCACATTATAATACACTGTACAATCTCATGATTAATTGTAACAACAGTTAATACATTATAATACTTAACAAATTATTGTTACACTATGTATTTTAAATTCTATTATAATTATTTAGAATTAGCTATAACGTATTACAATGCACATTATGAATAATTATATTGCATTATACCCTTTAATAACCCTTTATAATGCATTATACATAAAGGCTTTAAGTAAATTGTTACCCATTATTTTATCTGGAATGATCCATTGTATGGCGCTCTCTTCCTGCAGTCCCCTTCAAAGGAGTAAAAACGCCATTTGGAATTTGCCTTTTGTTTGACTATGCTGGCTTTGCAGCTGAAAAGGGCAAATCCCATATGATGGTATCAACCTATTTGTCTTTCCTTGAGCAAACGTCAGTATGTTTGTTTTTATGAGTCCAACAAAGCCACAATATTAATGACGAGAATCTGAAACTCAACTCAAGCTCAGCATTGTCTGACTGAGGTTGAGAGATCAGATAATTTGTTAGGAAGGTTGTTTTCAAGAAATTCTAGAGCCAGTGGCAGAAGTCTATACAGATGCCTGCTGTCATACTAATGAAATATAACTGCATGTGTATAGGCTTGAAGTCTCAGGACTTATGTTCTGTTACTGAATGTATTCAGCAGGTAAACCTATACATGGCCCCCTTCAGTCCAATGTAATTACCACTTGGAGTCGTATCTCTCTGATGATACAAGCTCAGGCTGCTGGCACAGATTGCATAAGTCCATTTGCCCCCTGTTCGAGTTCGTTTCTTTTCCTCTGATCTACTTCTGCAGTCCAGAACCCTAATTTTGACTTATTACATGGACCTTAGAGCATAATCGTCCACTCAGCTATGGGTCACTGTCTGCATAGCAGTATCTGTTTTGTAGCTCAAGGCTAATGAGAACCCTGAGGACAAGCTGTGTGCCTGTCCTTTGCTGAAGACTCTCTCTTGCTTTCTCAGATACCATCTGTCTTCATATTGACTGCAAACTACACTGAGTTGCTGAGTTGAGTTGTTTAAGCTCAGAAGACAGACTTTCTGGATGCTTTTGATACAACTTGGCTCAGTGTTTGCCTTATGGAGATGATGTGGATGGGCAGGAAAGTGGTCCCATAAGAACTTCAGCTGGTGGTTGTCCATATGAGCAAACCGGCTGTAATGTTGCCAGTTTCAGTTTGTAAAAACAAGTATTTTTTTATTGAAATTCAATAAATTGCTAAAGATAGTACAGTACATGCCTTTTTAAAGAATAGACAATACCAATTTATGAATGAAATGCAGTAGATTTTCAGTCCCTCCTATATTTTGCAATGACAAATGTAAATTATTCAATGACATTTAATAGTCAATGAAAATTCAACCAAATATATTATTATTTTAATTTTATTGAATAAAAAGGGGCCCAGGCTGTTAAAATATTACACTGGAAATCTTAACAGATCCTGTATTTATGTTTTTATTTTTATTTTATTTTTTTGTACGGAAACAGGATTTCTTTTAATCTTCTCTTTAATCTTCAAGCTGCTTTTAATCACAAATAAATCTGATATTGCTTGACCAAGAGTTCAGCGCATCACTACACAGATGACAGAGGCGTTCGACTGTGCCTGTTTGGGAAACTTTTAGCATTAATATACTGCTGCTGTCACAATTAGGCTTGACAATGATGATGATAGAGGTGGATGAATGGACAACAGGTAAGTTTATTTAAACAGACAGGGGAACACAATGGACGGCAGGTGAGTACTGAAGAGCAGGGTAAATAACTACGCAGATAACTTTGATATTAGCTGGATGTTTTTAGAAGATTGCTGGGCACACATGCACAAGGAGGTATAAGACAAGATGATGACTTTGATGACTAGGAGATGAGGTAATCACATTGCTGAAGAACTTTGAGGCTTACGGTAGGTAATTCTCAGTTGCCCAGTAGCTCAGTCTGTGATCTCTAGGCAAGGCCAGACAACTACTGATGGTGTGTACAAGTTATATAGAGCTGGTAACGAGCTGGTGATGGAGTGACAGGTGTGCTTAAACAGACAGGGTTAACATTACACTAGTACTCGGCACTGATTAATCCTTCATCACTTGAATTAAGATTATAATAATTTAATTGTAATGCACAGCCACCACAAAATCAGACTTTAGCACCTCTTTTTACTTTGAAATCATTCTGAGGTTAAATACATATTTTAAAATCATAACAAAATATAGCTTAATAGCTATGATACTATTTTTGAAATCAAACCTTCGCTTAGCTATGACAGGAAAAAACTGGTAATTTAAAAAATAAAGCATATACATAAACCCAAACAGGAAATAAAAGTTATCAAACAAACATGTGTCCTGTTCTTTCTCATATTTAAGAGCAGTCAATGCAACTTTGGAAAAAAAAAAAAATCTATCAAATCTGTGTGTGAAAATGCATAACTGTTATGCAATCGTTAATATTTTCATAAGTAACTGTAATTTAATTACACATTTTTTGAGTAACTGTAACAGATTACAGTAACTAGTTACTCCCCAACACTGTCTATCAAAAGCTTTTTGTTGATATTAAAAATACTTTAGGTGATTTCAGCCATTTTGCTAACTTTAAACATACACCCTTACTGCAAAACTCCACTTTACTGTCTGTAAATCCAAAGACATCTCTGTTTTTCTGTTTACAGGACCATGTTGCAGAAACAGATATCACTGAAACTGGTGTAAATTTCAGTGATATCTGTTGCTGCAACAGTATCATATCTGCCAAGTTAAAGAAACATTTTTGTGCAATATTCTAAAACAAAACAAAATTGCTTACAGCACCTTTAAACTATTCCAAACAATAAAGGAAGGAATTATCTTTATATTTTTTAAGTATATTTGGAATGCAGAACATTAGGCATTAGGCAGCTGTTATTGCCAACACAAGCATACAGCATTGGAGATTATTTTTAAAGATTATTTTATATGCTGTTGAAAATGTCTAGTTGATGGTTTAGAAAGCATGCTTAAACAGCTACCAGACCTCTGTGGTTATAATCATAGTAAAATATGCATGAAAACAGTGATTGAGGTGATGTCAAAACAAGAGTCAACGCAAAGAACATAAGCCAGCACAGAAATAAGATGTAAATATTATGCAGTACAAGATGCAAACTTGTATTCATCAGACATCCAACTTCTCCAGGAAACACATCAATAAAAAGATTTTCCCTGAGCCTGATGTTTACCATAAAAAAATATTTGTAGCTCTGATCTTAAAAATAACACTTAAGGCAAACTTAAAGTATAAATTACATTACCAAATACCAGACATCAAGAACAACAGCATATGCCCTTGCCAACAGGTACTGTATTAAATGCATCTTGATGGGCAAGTTTAGGGTGTTAAAGGCAGTAAAACATGTCAAATATTTCCTTTATAAACTATATAAAACTAGAAAGGCATCTGTCCTCTTTAAAAGCTCAGAGGACACATTCCTACCAGTCAGCAGTCGTGGGTCCAAATCCCTCGCTTAACTTATAGTAACTGCAGTGACAACATTAAAGTCAGCATGAACTAGAAATTTCAACAAACTTTTCTTCCCAAACGGGAGCGTGACTTGTTTTTGTTGGAAAATGATTGGATTATTGAATCATTGTTGTTTGCTAATCACATTTCATGTTATTAAGTTACTGGAGTCAAGGGATTGAAATTCATCTGCCTTATTTAACAGAACTTGCACTGGTATATACACATCATAGGAAAATATGTCATTGCGGGGGGGATGTAATATAAATATAGATAGATAGATAGATAGATAGATAGATAGATAGATAGATAGATAGATAGATAGATAGATAGATCACAAAAACTGAAAAGAAAGAATATGCTAAATATAAATATTTTAAGAGAAAGAGATCAAGAGAGAGAAAAATCACACATTTTGTCTACTTGGGTTTCTGAGCACACACATCAATGGCAGCCAGCTGACCATGCTAATGTATTTTCACATATCTCTCACACCTATAACACAATGTTCTGAATGCATGTCAACACTTTGTGTAAACATAACATCAACAGCCAACATGCGAACAAAACACGTAGCGTGTAAACTTATATAATAGTCAACCAGCTTCTCCAAGAAACTTACTAATTACAAGATTTTCCATGGGTTTGGCAAATGTTATTGTTTTGCGAAAAATTGTCATTCAGAGATATTACCAAAGGTCACATTTACAATATGTTATGCTGAAAAAGAGGCTCAGTAGTCCTGAACTCATCATCAGGACTTCTTCTACTTCCAAATTCTTTCATAATTGATTACTTATTTATGATAAGCCAGAGTATTAGTTGTCTAATTTAAAGCAGATTAATTGATTTTGCTCTTGCAGCAACATACAGTCAAAGTAAAACCGCTTTATTAAATTGGTAATTTAACACTGTCAGCTAGTCTGCTTTATTAGTGTGCTCTCTATAACAAGGGAGGACACTGTTACATTCGTCAACAGACTCCAGACGTATGTAAATTAATAAATAAAATATCAAGGAGCAGCATTTTGCCTGTAGCTGCAGGAATCTTGAAATGTTATTCCTGTATGCGCTGTTTGAAGTCAGACCATCTTCATCTGTGAAATAATGACACCAGCGATTAAGATGGTAATGTGGTAAAGTAAATGCTAATGACTACAGGAGCTTTCACTAAGCTGGACAATCCATTTAAAAGAATCTACAAAGTGACGTGACATACAGCCAAGTATGGTGACCCATACTCGGAATTTGTGCTCTGCTTTTTACCCATCCAAAGTGCACACACACAGCAGTGAACACACACACACACCGTGAACACACATGCAGTGGGCAGCCATTTATGCTGAGGCGCCCGGGGAGCAGTTGGGGGTTGAGTGCTTTGCTCAAGGGCACCTCAGTCGTGGTATTGAAGGTGGAGAGAGCGCTGTACATTCACTCCCCCCACCTACAATTGCTGCCAGCCCGAGACTCGAACTCATAACCCTTGGATTGCAAGTCCAACACTCTAACCGTTAGGCCATGACTTCCCCACAAAGTGACAACAAAAGACAAGAAAGGGACTGAACTAAAGTTAGGCTATGTGTTTTACCTTTGACTTCCAGGTAGATCAGTAAACTTATTGGATGGCCTGAAAACAAATTTATATTCAAAGTAATACATATATACAAAAACTAAGATTTCTGTCATTGTCAGGCTAACCCATTTAAGCCACATATCTTATGCAGGCAATATAGAATATAGGCAGTATTGCAATAATATATGCAGCCCTGCAGCTCCGAACTTGCTCTCAACTTGCTTGCGATTTCATAGACATTCATAGATATTTTCCTACTCTAAATTCCACCCACCACTCTCATTTAAAGTGATTTGTTTCCTAGTTATTCCACGTATTTCTGTGTACTGCCCTCCCATGCCACTTCTTCTACTGTCTGTCTGCACATTAGTTTCCTGATTTGCTAGGAGTCAATGTAAAAAAAAAAATACAGTATAGTACAGGTAAAAATCATTTGACAAACACAATCAAATTATGTTTCTTTATAAAGAAAAACTATGCACCTGTACATATACACATAGAATGAACACATAATACGCAAAGCAAGACATCACCATTTTTCCAAATTTACACAGTAAACGATAACACACCTGCCTTGATGTTTCTAGTAACCCGGAAGACATTCATTAGCTTGTTCTGATGTGTTTTATTGAGGGTGGTGTTAAACTCTGTTAGTTACAGTTTTCTATCTCACAGGATTCTGATTTACACCACAGATTATTATTTTTTTTTTAAATGACATGTAGGTTGTTAAATGATAATAAGGGTGACTTCAGTACTAACATTTTATATCTCAGCTGTCACTTTGTGATTGTATTATCTTTCTTCATGCATGCTGAAAACAGTGAATGCAGTATGTTAGAATAGGTTGTTTCATTAATCTTAACAGCAGTTAAAAATACATCTGTTACATTATTATCCTTTCCTCTGTGGGTCAGTGGTCAGCACAGATAATTTGCACTTCAATTCTCATCTTTTATCCAAGCACTCTCCATTCCAACAAAATAAAATGCAACCAAATATGAAGCCATTATTGATATACAATACATCAAAAGACAAGCACTGCCATGCATTATTCAGTTAAACAAAAAATTGTCAAACAAGCAGTATTCGAAATTGAATGCTTTCACACACAGTAAACGCAAATACACTCCTTTGAGGAGTGTACAGGTATGTATAAGATGATTATCCTCTGAGACGGGCCAGCAATATTCCAAGTTGAAGCAAGTTAATTTATTGTTTCCAGGCTGAAATAATAAAATAACTTGCGTGAAACAATGGAACCACTTTTTTAAAGAACCAAATGATATTCACATTGTCATTTAATGAAAATCTTCCCATCTGCTGCAGTTCTCAAATGTTCTTTTTCATTTAGTATATTTAAACTGATCCATGTTCAGTTAAGAGACATGTGACAACCAAAGCGATATGCTGAATTGTTAAATCCATTTTTGATTTGAAATTTTGAGCACTGATGCAAAAAAAGATCCTAATGTTATCTAGTCACATTAGAAGACTTGGAATATAGTGCATGTCATATGGACCATTCAGAGGTGTAAATAGGGATGGCTGATGCTAAACTGACATTTCGACACGGTGTCGAGATCCCGAAGCACAGATGTTTCGAAACACCTATGTCACGTGACTAAGGCAATTCAAAGCATCGGGGCATTTCACAAGTGTTTCGAGACCCGAATCTGCTTTTGATGGATTTTGTCGGGTGTTTAGAGAACAATCGCACATCTGTCCTTTCCTAACTCCCGCAAAGTATAAAAGTGGAGTTAATGCAGCAGAACAATTAATATATTTAAATAAATATCTTTATAATATGTAAAAAATACCAGTTGTGGCTTGACGTCTTTTGTTTATTTTTTTAACACCAAAATAACACATTCGCAGAGTTCATTCAGTTGTCAGAAAGATGTTACTATGCATAACCTCATCTGCATATAATTTCCATGCATATTCCCATCCACGTGACACCATATTTAACACAGTTTAAGGTACAAGACATTAAGGAAATATGAGATATGGACTATAAATGCCATTTGTGCCATACACAATTTTTATTGTGTATATAAAAAATATCCTTATGTTTTAGCATAAATATATAAAAATAAAAATCCATAAAAATAAAACTCTTTAAAATTGTTCTCATATTAATATTTCAGAAGAGAGTTGGTCTCATTCTTTTCCACTGGCCAAATAGTATTTCAATTGTTTTAAACAATTCAAATCAAATTTAATTTATGCAGTTTTGCTGATAAGGTGAACATCTTTTAGCCATTTTAAGCCTATATTTATTGCAGTGTAAATAGAATTGTCTGACTCGGCACTTCACTGACAAAGTAGCTTATTTTAAAAAGAAAACATGCTAATTACAATTTTCTTCAAGCTGTATCCTTCAAATACAGTGGTATTTTTCATAATGTTGTTGAGATGCCTTCACACGGCATCAACACCTCCGTGCAGCTGCGGTTGTACTACAGTAAGTTATTATCAATGGACCTATTCAAACCGGACAATGGACCACTCAACCACTGAATCCAGTAGTGTCTCCCATAATATCGAAGTAAGTGCACATCACTGATCATTGTTCTCACAAAAATATTTTTGCATGAGATCTGCAGTTTAGTTTAAAGATGAATTATTGTGCACCTATAGCACTCCTCGTTGTCTTTAAAACAGCATGCCACAGAAAAGTGATCAGGCGCTCGCCACTTAATATGACTAAATTCATATAATTTTTGTTTAACTTCTGCATAATGACTTTATGTATTTTCAGTGCATATCTCCATTAATGAGAGTGGAATATTTAATGTAAAAGTGTATATCAATATGAAAACAGATTTTAAAAACGTTGCTTACTTCGTTACTTTTCTCACGCCAGGAAAAAGAGTGCGTACACATGGTCTAGAATGTCCGTAAGGTGCGTACATATTTATGCCAAGTTTATTTTTTATAAATCCCGATATGTGCGTGGAAAATTGCGTACGCAATTTCTATGCCTATTTTATGCGTACGCAACACTTATAAATGAGACCCCAGAACAATAAAAACACAATAATTATCTATAATTATTTACATGGTTCACCCGGTATTCAATCCTAATGTGACAGGTTCTGATAACATGCCAGGTGTGCACACTAACCACTCCTCCAACCTACATGGTGAAAGGTGAGAACCACATATACATTATAATTTGTCAATTCGCTTAACTGTTCATTGCCAATGCTGTTTCAGGGCAATACTTGAAAATGACCACTAGGTGACACCGTCACCGGGTGTCGAATTGTTTTGAAGCCTCGGCACATTTGCTTAGACTGTTTCAGTGTTTCATGAAGCCTCTCTCTGCCCACCACTAGGTGTAAAGAGTACCTGAAAACCATACTTGAGTAAAAGTACAGATACTTTACAGTTAAAATTACTCCACTACAAGTTACAAGTTACCAATTGCTGAAACACTTGAATAAAAGTCTTAGAGTATGTGATGTTAACAGTACTTAAGTATTTGACTTAAACTAAATATAGACTCAAAGAAGCACTAGTCAAAGAGGCATGCCAGCGAAAAAATGTTAACATTGTAGAGAAGCTGGGGAAGACAGGCAGAGGCATTAAATTGGAAAAACTGAAAAATACATATAAATAGTATGCCAAATAAAAACAGAAAATCGTGGTATTGATATGCAAAAATTGACTTTGGCGCACATATGATATGCACGTGTTTAGCGTGCATATAATATGAAATTTGCTGGCGAGCATATGATATGCAGTTTTTGCGTACATATGATACACATTTACCACACAACCATAATACTACCCACTGCGTATCATATGCGTATCGTCAAAGTCAATTTTTGCATACAAACAGTACGCCAAATCGAAACATAAACTCATGCTATTGCACTTTCATGAGATTGGGTTGTACAAACCCGATTCCAAAAAAGTTGGGACACTGTACAAATTGTGAGTAAAAAAGGAATGGAATAATTTACAAATCTCATAAACTTATATTTTATTCACAATAGAATATAGATAACATATCAAATGTTGAAAGTGAGCTCATTTTGGATTTCATGAGAGCTACACATTCCAAAAAAGTTGAGACAGGTAGCAATAAGGGGCCGGAAAAGTTAAATGTACATATAAGGAACAGCTGGAGGACCAATTTGCAACTTATTAGGTCAATTGGCAACATGACTGGGTATGAAACGAGCCTCTCAGAGTGGCAGTGTCTTTCAGAAGTCAAGATGGGCAGAGGATCACCAATTTCCCCAATGCTGCGGCGAAAAATAGTGGAGCAATATCAGAAAGGAGTTTCTCAGAGAAAAATTGCAAAGAGTTTGAAGTTAGCATCATCTACAGTGCATAATATCATCCAAAGGGTCAGAGAATCTGGAACAATCTCTATGCGTAAGGGTCAAGGCTGGAAAACCATACTGGATGCCTGTGATCTTCGGGCCCTTAGACGGCACTGCATCACATACAGGAATGCTACTGTAATGGAAATCACAACATGGGCTCAGGGATACTTCCAGAAAACATTGTCGGTGAACACAATCCACCGTGCCATTCGCTGTTGCCGGCTAAAACTCTGTAGGTCAAAAAAGAAGCCATATCTAAACATGATCCAGAAGCGCAGGCATTTTCTCTGGGCCAAGGCTCATTTAAAATGGAATGTGGCTAAGTGGAAAACTGTTCTGTGGTCATACGAATCAAAATTTGAAGTTCTTTTTGGAAAACTGGGACGCCATGACATCCGGACTAAAGAGGACAAGGACAACTTAAGTTGTTATCAGCGCTCAGTTCAGAAGCCTGCATCTCTGATGGTATGGGGTTGCATGAGTGCTCGTGCCATGGGCAGCTTACACATCTGAAAAAGGCACCATCAATGCTGAAAGGTATATCCAAGTTCTAGAACATAATATGCTCCAATCCAGACGTCGTCTCTTTCAGGGAAGACCTTGCATTTTCCAACATGACAATGCCAGACCACATACTGCATCAATTACAACATCATGGCTGCGTAGAAGAAGGATCCGGGTACTGAAATGGCCAGCCTGCAGTCCAGATCTTTCACTCATAGAAAACATTTGGTGCATCATAAAGAGAAAGATGAGACAAAGAAGTCCTTAGACAGCTGAGCAACTAGAAGCCTGTATTAGACAAGAATGGGAGACCATTCCTATTCCTAAACTTGAGCAGCTTGTCTCCTCAGTCCCTAGACGTTTGCAGACTGTTATAAAAAGAAGAGGGGCCTTGTCCCAACTTTTTTGAGATGTGTTGATGCCATGAAATTTAAAATCAACTTATTTTTCCCTTAAAATGATACATTTGATATGTCATCTATGATGTATTCTGAATAAAATATTGAAATTTGAAACTTCCACATCATTGCATTCTGTTTTTATTCACAATTTGTAGTGTCCCAACTTTTTTGGAATCAGGTTTGTATAAAAAAACCCTGTGATTCACAACTACTTGCATTTTCGTAAAGTAGCCTTGTTGACAAGTTTGGGTAAGAGCAAAATTGCACAAGATATAATACTTTCAGTGCTCTGTAGTTGCCAATATCACTTTTGCTGCCAAAAAATTGGCTGTAGAAAAAACTTGGTGCCATGCAAAATGTAATGTGTAATTGCAACCCTCACTACAATTGTAGTGGAGTAATGAGAACAGATGCTTATTCAAAAATGTAGTGAAGTAGAGTGTAAAAGTTACTAATATCTTTGAATTGCAGAGTATCCAAAAAGATACTCAAGTAAAGTAATTAATTACATTTACTCAAATACTTTATACCACTGGGACCATTTTATGGTGTTCAGTTAATTTTTGGTTTTGGAACTTGAATGTGAAAAGAGATGTGTAAAGACTCTCCAATACCCTACTATTCTACTAAATATACATGTTCGAAACAACATGAAGGGTGAATGAAAAATAAGACAGCTTTCATTTTGGGGTCAACATTTCCTTCAGAGATGCTGGCTGGCAACTAGAACTATAAAGTTTTTGAGATCCCCTACCAGCACTGTGTCCTTGAACAAGGAACATAACCCCAGTATGCTCCCTGCAGCGAATGGACTGCTAAATATCAGATATCCTAACCATAATCAAATACTGAACTGCCAAGGGCATATGCAAATTTTTTAGTTGAAAAAAATGATTTCAGATAACTAGTGCACAGTGTTTCACTCACCTGTTTAATGGCAAGCAGCAGCTTACCATAGCAGAAGACAATGACCAGGAAGGGGACAATCAGACAAAAAATAAAGAGGCAAATAATGTAAGAGATGTTATTGGCTGTCTTTGTTGTCCAGTCTACAGAGCAGGTGGTCCCAGGGCCTTCTGGGCCATAGCGGCTCCAACCAAACAGAGGGGGCAGAGTCCAGATTAAAGAGTAGACCCAGGACATCACCACCCCAACGGCCACCTTCTTATAGTTGGTGGCATCAGCCTCCGTGGAGCCCATCATTGTACAGTAGCGTTCGTATGATAGCACGGCCAGAGAGATAAGTGACACAATGCCTGCAGAGAAGATAAAGACATTTTTCAATATGTTATAATATGATTTAAGTTTAAAAGGTCAAATGTGTCATTCCATTACGGAAAGACTGCTCACATGGAGTTCAATTATATGTATTTTTTAAACAGGCATAGAAAAGTCATTCAGAAAGGCAGAACTCATGTCCTACTATTAATTCAAGACTGGTACTGACTGATAAACAGCAGCTCTGATGCACATAAAAAAGTACTTTTGCAGAGTTCAGTTGAGTTGCCTGATAAGTAAGCCTTTGATTCTTTATTTATAATCTTTTTTTGTTGTGCAGTTTTAGGTGAAAGTGATCCACAAGTCAGCTCTTAAAGCTAAAGTGTGTCATTTATGTATCACTCACCTTGTCTTCTGTCTTCCATTGACTCTACAAACAGCAGAAAGTTTTGATAGCACCACAGAGGCAAAGTGTTTATGTCAAGGAAGTAAATTCAAATATCTGAGATTTACCTTATACCTCTTATTGATTTTCTATTATCAGTGAAGTGGACAGAAGTAGTATTTAATTTGAACTTTGAAGTCTAGGACTGGCCTGTCAGAAGTCTTGGGATTAGTTAAAATTCCATATCTTGTTCCATTTTTTTTTTTTTTTTTTTTCATTTTCCTTCATTAATCAGGTTAATGGACAAGAATGTGTACATAACTTGTACGTTGTATTTTGAAATCAGATTATGTAAATCTTAAATCTTTACATTTTAATTAGCAAAGATCCTACAATTAATGAAGTAATCAAGTTAAATCCCTATGTGCACATCTGTCAAACACTTTAATTTCTAGGTCCGTCAACCCAGACCAGAGATACTTTGTTGTCTTCATAACAATTAAATCTCAATGGCTTGTTCATTATTTTTCAGCATCAAGCACCCCACCACTATTTCTTGTGAGTATTAGGGGAGGCCAACATTCAGAACTGTGGACACTGAGCTGATTGTGATGGTTTGATAGGGAGGGTGTATGACATAAACTGAAGTACCCAGTTCAAGGGCATGACCGCAATGAAGCTCAACCGAAATCTAATCCTTCTACAGCCCGATCGCTGATACATTAACTAAACCACTAGACCATGCTATATATACCAAATACCCATTTGGTAAAATCTAAATCTAGCTTTGAGAATCTAGGAAAACATCTTGGTCTTTAGGTCTCTAGATGCTAACATGGTTATTTGACACCTTAAAAATTTAGGTTCTGTCATAATACACTCCAGGCCTGACTCCAGAATCAAATCACTGAGGGTGATTGAACACAACACCTGCACAAAAACTCCAGCAATTCTAGTGGTAAAAGGATTCTAACTTAAATGCCTCTGATTGGCTGATGGGTTTAAGAAATCAACAGACATGTCTGTGATTGACTACACTGCTCAACGCTGTAAAAACACATTAAAACAGATCACGATCTCCAAAGTCCAAATGCACTGGATAGTTAGCCAAATCTGCAATGAAATGCCTTTATTACAGCTTTAATTGACGTTGCTATTGATTTCATTTGAGGGTACTTAGCACCCTCTAGCATTCCTGTAGGACTGGTCCTGATACACTTGTTGGATTTTTTGTTTTTCTATGAAATATTAAAGATGTTTTGAACAATAAAGTTTTTATGCATATAATGAAAGTCAGTGATGTACAAAACAACATTGGTCCCCACTGACAATGGGGAAAAAAGAAAGAAAAAAAATTAAAAATTTTAATCAACTTTTATTAACATATTATAAACATCTTTTTACAAAAAAATATTGATTGAATGAAATGATTGACACATGATTGATTGGTATACATGTGTAATGTATTACTTTTTGTATTACTATTTAAATTTTTATTATGCTCAGCAACCACAGCATTATTAACAATATTAATAACACATTTAATACACATTAATTTAATTTCTTCGAAGTTAAGGAGAGATGTACAGTAACTCACATTTTGATGCACAACAAGGTTAGAGTTTTTAAAGTGTTCCTCTGGGATCAGTGCTCAAGAACATAGCCCTGTAGTATGAAATGACTTTTTGATTACTTTCTTCAAATTGAATCCAGATGAAACCAACAGTCATAAACATTTTATGAGACATATGAGCCTTTTTTGCTTATTCTAATGATAAATTGTCCACATAACATCTCAGAGGAGATTAATCCAATATAGTAAGTATCTGAAAAATTGCATAAGATCTCAAGTCATACTGAGGTGGATTCAAAATCTAATATCCTGGCTATGTTTAGTTGCCAAGAGGTGATTTTCCCAAAAACAAAGCAATCATATGTGATTTGTCTTGCTCTGCTGCATTCACTGGCAGCCTTGCGATGCCAAAAAAGAAAAACATTCTCTGCTCAAAAGAGACTTACTGGTGAATATTACTATAGTGATCCTTCTCTAGACATACTGTAAAACAAAGGAGTCTGAGGTTCTAGCATGGTTAGGCTATCTCAATCTGATCTGATGTGAAATAAAAAAATAAAAAATAAAAATAAAAAATGGACCAATTAAGATTAATTAAAAAAACTGATGTTTTACACTGTGCATTGCTAAACCCCAGGTTCATATTCTTATTTGCATATTTGCAGTGTCACTGTCATTGATTTGACGAATACAGAGCACAATGTGCCAAATTATAAATTGTGATGCAATACTATTCATACCCTCTTAAATCTAAAACATTGCATAAGAAAACAAAGAATTTCACAAGACATGCACACAAACGCTTTTGGCAATAGTCACTATGAAAAATACTAAGTGGATTGAGGAATGTGGCTGCATGTTGATGACATTACTATCAGTTTAGTAGTGTTCCTGATTGAACAACAGATCCTTTCTTTAAAAGCAAATTAGTGATACATCTTCAACATCAGTGTTATTATCTTCACAGTTGTATGTCCTTCTAATGTAGTTCTGAAAACACAGTGGTGACTGTTGTGATTCAGAGTGATGAATTACTCTAAGACACTATGCAGTTCTGAAAATTAAGAAGTGTAGAAGTGTATTTCTCTATTACAACTTCAGTTTCTAACCGAAAGGGTATTTTTGCATCACTAAGCTCACAGAGATGCTGATAGTTATCAAACCCAAAGGCTGAGGTGAGCCTTACATGCTATGGTCTGCTGATAGGTCAGTGTGAATGTCTCAGGTTTGGTCACATGGACAAAGAAAGATAAGAGATGATTTTAAACAATGCTCATGATTTCTTTGCTTGGCACTCTGCTTTTTCTATCGGTTTTCTTATTCCTTATACCTCTGTCTTCTTCAGACACAAGTCCTTAATGGCATCTCTCTTTCTCAGCTAATATTCCATGTACACATTAAATAACTGTCTAATATCTCATTTGTAATGATATCTTCTAAAATGCAAATCATTGAAACAGTAACAACACAAATTTGTAACTATGTCAAGGAAATGACCCAAAACAGTATTTTATTTCCTGTAAGTTTTGAATTCATGCATCACTAAAACAACAATATAAGTAATATAAGTTAACATGCTAGTCAAATTACATCAATTAAACATGGTGAGAGGAACATCATGAAATCTTTGAATTGTGAAAACATCAAATGCTTCATGTTTTATTTCAGTTCATTTGTGATAAAGGTAGGCAAACATTGAAAAACCGGGAAATCTTCTTATCCACATGGTGTTTAATCACTGAGCTATTGACTGAGAGTCACATCAGTTGAAAGTACTAAATTTACTTGGGCATAGATTTGCTGCCACCAGCAAGCTCATCTGCAGTTATAAGCTGCAATTCTGTCTGTGTGGACAAAAACCTGTATGGACTGTGTCTTTATTTGTTTTTGTTTGGTTGGTTGTTTCCTGGATGTAAGAAGCTATTCAAATCTGCATTTCTATGCAATTAATTAAAACATTAAATGCTTAAACACATCTGTGCTTTGACTAGCCTTACATGTTTTCACTTTTCTGAATTAAAGTCATGATATTCAGATTTAGGCATCCTTGACAAATGTCTAAACTATAGGTGCTGGTATACACTTTTATTAATATTATTTGTTTTAATTTTTGTTTTTAAATATTACTAATATTTGAAAAACGTTTTGCCACTAATTCAAAGCCACTGAATGTTACAATTTTGAACATTTTTATTATAATTATACACCATTTTCAATAGTGTATGAAACTAGCATGAATAGAAAGATGACATTTTTAAGAACTTGGCACTTGCCTTTTAAACTAGAGTTTAAAAAGCGTCTCAGATGTGGTTTATTTTATATTATGCATAAGCTGCTGCAGCACAAAGATGCCATATAAATTTAGTTATCGCTACTCGTTAAACTAAGCTTGCAAATGGAGACAAAACTGGATACTTCGGGTACTTGTGATTAATAGGGTTTTTGATCACTTGAATGATTCATTCCAGCTGAGATCAAATTCAAACTAGTCTTTAGGCTACTGCATGCAAAAACATAACAACTGATGAACTGATGAACGCATACCCTGGGTGCAGAAACACAGTTAATTCTTCAAAACACTCACCTAACAACGAGTTGGCAAAGCCGTACCACACACATCCAGTGTCGCCGATGAGCCATCGCCCTTGAGTGCTCGCCGCGAAGCTGAACGGCGTGCCCAACACGCAAACCAGGAGATCACTCAAGCAAATGTTCACCAGCAAAAAGTTGATGGGGGACCGCAGAATCTTGTAGCGGCAGAACAGCACGAGAACCAGAAGGTTGTTGAGGAATCCGAAAGTACCGATGAAGCCCAAGGTCAACGCCACGAGCAGGTGGCCGGTGGGACTGAGGTTGCGATAGGAGGACGCCTGCAAATGTTCCTCCACTGCACTGAGGCACAGCGCGCTGTTCGCCCTCCTGCAACTGATCACACTCAAGTTGGACGCAATCATCGCAATCCGTTCTGAGGACACATTGAACAAAAGTCACTGCATTGTTTTCTGGGGGAAGCAAAACATTTAATGTGCTGTGGCGCTTTGACAGCAGACTGCGATCCATAGAGAGGATGGTTATTTGCAGTAGAGTTTTAAGTGTTGGATGATATGCACGACGAATTTTCCATTTTTTTTTTTTTTTCTTCTTCTTCTTCTTATTTTCTTTTTCTTCAATTGCTGAACTTTACTGCTCGGTTCATCGGTTCAAAAGTGGGAATAAAGTTTGACGTCCCTTTGCTCCACCGTGTGGTGATTGCAGTCCTCATATGCGGTGGATCTGTACTGTGTTGATGTTAGTGTACCTCCTTCTCAGCTGACGTCTAAGTCCGTCTGCTCGACTGAGGATTACTGGGCGCAACATCCAGGTTAAGAGGACAAAACATCTGCAGCGCAGCTGCTCTGTCTCTGTTCTGTCGCACGACATATTAATTAAACGGTTGGTAAAATGTTTATCTCGTGGAGAATGCTCACTGGGGAAAGTCTGAAATTCCATTTTTATTATTCGAATTACTCAAATCATTGTTCATACGTTTAAGCGCTGTACATGGTGGTCAGTGTTTATGTTAACCGTCGACTTGTTTGAAGATTTTTTTTTAATGGAGTTTTAATTCGTACAGTGATTCTCTACCAGTGGTTTTCAGGTTGAGAGTCCCTCGTTGTCAAAGACAATGATTGAATAATCCTGTGAATTTCTCATCTGATAAAATAGCATTAAAATAAACATAAAAGCATTTCAATTAAGCTTGGCAGCTCATAGCCTGTTGGTGTTGAATATGCATTATAGGCTGTTGAAATTACTTTGTAGTCTAGAGCAAAGTTTGCACATCACATTCCGTTTCAACACTGTTGTCTAACCACTGTGATTTTCTTGGTTGCTTAAATTTCTATTTATTTCACATTCTGGATATCAGAGAAATTTATGAATGGCTGTAAATTCGCCCTGACTAAAACAGATGCGCGTGCACAACACATTGACTCGAAAGACAAAGGGCGGAGGGGGGTCCTCTGTATTGATCTTAAGCCGAGTTCAGACTGCACGATTTTCAAAGTAGTCGGGTCGCTGTTCTTTTCACACTGCATGACTATCTCGGCCAGCATTCAGTCGCTGCTGTGTTCACACTGCACGATGGATCGGCGACAGAAGGTTTCACACTGCATGACTTTACAATAGGAAGAATCGCCGACAACTCTGTCTGGCATGCAAACTACGTTTCACAACCAAACACACGCGAGATGTGACAAGGGAAACAACGCGATATCAAGCATGCAAGACCGGAGTTCTCACGTGAGACTGGGCTAGCTCAGATTAAACGTCAAACAGACACGGGTGCTCCTGCCAAATTTCTACTAATTTTTCTTCCATTTCTTGGGTCCACATAGACCGAGAAGGCGGCTTTTTCTGAAACGAAGCCATGCTTGCTGATATTGTGGTATATAACTCCTCCCCGAACTCCCCGCTGCTCTGTATCTTGCTTTCTCATTGGCTGTCAGTCATCGCCGACGTAGTTTTCAGTCAGAACACTTTTCACACAGCATGATTTTGAATCGCCGACAGGTCCAGATATTTAGCATGCCAAATATCTCACGCGCGTCGGTGACTCGTCGGCGATTCTCTCAGATCGCGTCTTTGCTCATTCACACTGCGTGATTGTCACTCGCGTGAACGAGCAACGATTTGCCTGTGATTTCGGGCATTTGTCGGCGATTTCTCAAAACCTGTCGGCGAGCCAAAAACTGGGCTAAAATCGTGCAGTCTGAACGCGGCTTTAGGTTTAAATGCATTCTAGCCTGCTTTGTTTGATTTCAGAGTGATGTGGGAGAAGGCAAAGAAAACTCGGAGAAACATGAGAACATTGTCATTTTCTTATTTTAAATATTAATTAAATAAATGTTAATTTGAGTGTTTCACAATGCAAAATTCAAAAGTAAACATGGACTGTGAAGTGTAATTTATTATTTGCAGAGGCATAGGGGAACACATGGGAAAGTTGAGCTGTTGACTGTGTGGAACATTGCATATTGCATTAATTTATGATCCTTAGGTTCTGAGGCTAGTAAAACACTTATTGGGTAAAAGTAAAACTTTTTTTTTTTTTGAGGTTCAAAGAAAAATGTAAGGAGATTCTGCATAGAAATTGCAGAATAACTCCATCTCTGCAAGGTCTAGAAGTGAATTGTCCTTTTTTTTCAATGAATTTGGACTGTTGTGAGATCTAATTAGTTCTCCTGTGACACCCACTGTTATAGTCCCATGGAGAGTAAGCATTTTTCAATACACACCTCATAAAATAAGTTCATGCTAGTTAGAGGGATTTCCAGTCAATACACAGGGCAATTGAAATGTGCAAGTATTACCTTTTTTTCTCAACTTTGCATATTCACAACAAGAGGAAAAATTGCTCTATTGTTTGGCTTGTTAAACCCCATTTCATGCTGCAATCTTCTGGTTCAATTGGATGGAAAATAAGAGCAGTTACACAAATCTGCAACTGCACAATGTCCTATACTGTAGCTAATTGGACCAATGTTCTGTTTCACTCAAGGTGCAGTTCAATTTGTATACTCTAAAAATGTGGATATTGTGGCTGAATGAATAATGTTGTAGCCAAAAATGAACAAGGTAGTTTAGGATCATGTCTCCAGCAACTGCAGGAGCTACTTCTGAAAGCATTAATCTAGTGAATAAATTGCAGAACACAGAAAATGCAAATTGTACAAAAGTGCATTGCAAGTAAACTTTAACAAATATAATTATAATTTAAAATTATATAATTAATAATATAAATAAAATGTGTTTTTAACTAAAATAACATCAAAACCCTGTATGCATCAATTTATACATCCATCTATTGAGCATACAGAATGAATGCACCGATCTTAAAACATCTACAGAAATACAAATGCTTTTGCATACAGCATGTTGTTCTGAGATCAAATTGATGTGCTTTCTCACTCATTGGAAGTAGCATGAGGGTCCTCACTGATCATCCTTAGAGGAAGTACTGTTATGCTTCAAATCTTACATTTCAGTCTCTACTTAAGCCAGATTGTTTACCTTCAAGTCAACAACATCTCTCAGCTTGAAGGATTCATGATGTCCAAGAATGCTAGAGGCTGAGACAGATATAGAGTGATTCACATTGTGTGGACTGGAATGTGAAGAGTCATAATTTATCAATTCAAACAGCCCACTGTAGTGAGCATCTTGTCAAGCAATAAACTCAGAAGCTATTTTACTTGATGTTAATAAAGAACAAGACTCAACCCCTGCCAGAGTTACACAATATAGGTAAAATACTAGTTGAAGGTCCCTAGCATGCAGTACATTCATAAATAGGGTGACCAGATTAGAGCTGAAACAACTAATCGATTTAATCGATTAAAATCGATTATTAAAATAGTTGTCAACTAATTTAGTAATCGATTCGTTGCTAAATAATTTTTATTTGCCGTAAGCGGCTCATTTCGTGCATATTTTAAATCTGCGGTGACCAAAGTGTTGCAGTAATGAGCCACCGGAGGTTTTACTCAGCCAGTACAGTAGGAGAAGTAGCGACTAGCCAATAGCTGGCCTCGTTTTATGTCACGTGCTTCCCGCACAGCGTCTCTGCAGCATTCAGCGTGATGGGTGAGGCAGGCCGCAGTGGAGTAAGCTCGAGAAAGAAAAAGAAAAAAAGCGGAAGATAAAACTAATCGGACGAAGTCATCCAAAGTGTGGGAGCACTTTACTTTGCGCCTTCAAAAAAAGAAGAGTTACCTGTAAACTGCGGCAGGAAACATATCCTCTAAAAAGAGATCAAGCCTAACTGTTAAGCCCTGAACATTTGGACATGTTGACCTTTTTGCACTGCAATGCAAAGTTTTTCTCAAATTATGAGTGAATAGTGTTCTGCCTCATTTCCCACAGGTAGTCGAATTCCTGTCAGTTCAGGCATAAGCTGTTTTGTTAACATTTTATCGCTTTATTACATTTTTGAATTTTGCACTGTTATAAGGACCACTAACGTTACATATTTAAATCCGATGACTATCACAGTGTGCAAAGACTTTTATTTGTGCAGATTCTGCAGTACAATGTTGTTTGCAAATGTTTAGTCGTAAAAGCTGATAACATTGCTTTTTAACAATTAACATTTAAAGCTTTGTCGTTTACCAGTTCATAATTCAGTTATGCAGCCTAATTATGACTGAATGAGAGAGGTTAATGTTTAAATGTATTTGAAATGCACTTTTTTCTAAGTATTCACTGCTCTTTTTCACACACCAGGTTTTTTGTGTGTGTCCAATTTTTTTCCTGACAACCTTCTGATGGATTTTACTTTCATTTTTATTCTAAAATGAGATTTCCATTCAGGTTTCATGCCATTGGCACTTTATTCGAAGGATTGTCACAGCAATTTCACAGCATAAGCTATAAAGCTGTTTCCCAGGTATAAGCTGTGTGTTTACAGGAAAAAAATAATAAAATGGAATTTACTGCAATTTTATTCTGTTTTATTCTTATTCTTCGTGAAAATATGTTCTGAAAGATTCCTTAATAAGCTTTGTTCGGGATGTTAAACTACTTTAGGAACCCTAAGGACTGCCGTGGTGAAAACATTATTTGAAATCTCCTTGTGAAATTTGCTAGAGTATGTATGGGTCAGTGTTTTGATTGGAGAAGAGTTTGACAAAGGATAACCAACACATAATAAAACACAACTCCAGGTATGTTTTTGATGAGGATATGACAATGCAAAATGGTTAAAATCTCTAAAAAGTCTATGTTGAATGATAAAGACCCTTTGTTAATAATTTACTTGGGGAAAAAATGGGCAAAACTAAAATACAAGTACATAAACCGATTCATCGATTAATCGTAAAAATAATCGACCGATTAATCGATTATCAAAATAATCGTTAGTTGCAGCCCTAGACCAGATATATATATATATATATATATATATATATATATATAAGATAGTGATACTAAAGGGAGATGAACCATAAAATTGAAGAGTTTGCAAGCCTTGTGTAGTGCCTGCAATTAGAGTACTGCAACATGCATGGAAATAGCTTGTGTAGTTCAACTAATTAACCAGGCAGGGAATGTACTGCAGAAATTGGCCACTTGAGTTCAGCTGTGTTCTTTTGTTGCCTGATCTATGTCAGTCAATTTATTTTCAAATTGTATGTGATAGGTGTTTCCAAGTGTGTGTGTGTGTGTTTGTATTTACCACACAATGGTTTTTGTATGCTATGAGTATAATATCAAAACCAAGATGCTTTTGGCAAATGACCCTTTTTTTACTTTTATTTAATGGCTCCACAGTATAATCTTGACTGGCCTATAAGATATGATCCTGGACATACTGTCACAGGACAGAAGAGAGAGTCAAACATTGTCAAGACAAAACCGGCAGTATACTTCATAAATGGAGGTGGAGCACACACCATTACCACCTCATGCTGTGTCTCACCAACCTTCTCACCTCTTTCCCCATAGGGATCCAGCATATCCTTTACTCCTGACAACGACCTTGAGTTGCCCACCCTGGTGACTAAATTTAATATGCTACTAGTAGGGTACACAAACCAACTGCCACAAAGGCATATATTTTGTGTTTCCCAACACATCTGTACACTTAAGGTTAAAAGTTGTCAGGTTTATGTGTAGTTTGTTTGTTTATTAAACAGATGGCCAGAATGTGCTAGCTTTCTATGCAAATTTTAAGTGATCATCAGAAATTCAGAAATAATGAAATCCTAAGAGATGCACATTGAAACTGAGTCTTTTTTTATATATATATTTATAAAATGCCAGAATTTGAGTCCATCACTGTCTCCACTACATTTGGACAAATATGCAAAAGCAAACATTGGCTGCATACTTGTTGTTACTTATCATCAAAGAAATTACTGTCAAGGTAACACATCATTAAGGCCTTGATAACCAAAGTACAGCAGGAAGAATGTATAGGTTGTCAATATACAGAGTGGTGTTGAGCCAGCCTTTCATTTTGAGGCCAAGATGAGGACTTCATAATGGCTAGTGTACTGAAGTGGTCTGGTGTACTTAGCGGGCTTGTTGATTTGTGAAGTGACAACAGGGATCTAATTATCTCTCTGTACACTAAACTGCACATATACCTGGAACCAACACAGAGATATTGAAAAGAGATTCTACTGGTTGAAAAACAAATTATTGAGAGTTAGCACTATAAGATATAGCTCATTAAACACACACTGGTTTTTAATGGAGGCTTTAGTTTTTAGGCTTTAGAGCAATGTAGCAACGGAGTAGAACAACTGGCAGTGAGAGGTTTCTGGAGAGTCAAACAGGTCTACCTGAGCAGCTCCGAAACTTCTCCAAATCAACTGGACTGTCTGGGGATTGAGTCTCCATTCTTCAGGGTGTGTAGCTCGTGACAGCTCTTCGGCCGTATGGTTGAGCAGACCCAGAATGTGAATGGCACAAAGTGACCTCAGAACCTTCCGACTTCAAAAGAGGGTGTGGCGGGTGAGTTCCGACATGCAACGGGAGGATAGACAACCTTGTCAGTTGATGTACGCAATGGTCGCAGTATTGTCCATTCATACCAGCACGTGCTTGCTTTGTGAGCATCCTTTCAGATGGTTCAAGGCAAGACGCACCGCTGTCTACTCTAGACAACTGATATGCCAGTGCAGTTGGGGGCCCGTCCACACCCCGGACACTGCGTGCCTGTTGTACGTGCCTGTTATAGGGGCACTCCAGCCCAGAGGAACGTAAGGTCTGACCACGGGGTGAAGGTTTGGCGACAGGCCGGTGTAACTTGGACCCGGTAAGTGCCGTGCTGCCACGCCCACCTCGGGACTCGGCCATGAAGCCAGTGCTGAAACAGTCTCTTATGAAGCAGCCCCAGCAGCGTAATTGCTGCTGCAGCTGCCATATGCCCCAGGAGCCTCTGAAATAGTTTCATTGGGACCGACATCCTGCCCTTGAATTAATTCAAGCAGTTCAGCACTGACCGCCACATTCCTCTGTGAGGTATGCTGTCTGTTTGCTGTCTGTGTATCGGGGAGAGTTTGTTCTTTTCCCAGTTCACCCGAAGGTCCAACTGGCTGAGGTGCCAGAGCACCAGGTCCATGTGCTCGCACAACTGATCCCGAGACTGTGCTAGTATAAGCCAATCATCGAGGATGAGGATGCAAACACCCTGTTCTTCGAACGTGAACCGCAGAAATGGTCTGTGGCGTGGAAGGATCGACACATGAATCTATGCCTCCTTCAGGTCGATCACTGCAAACTAATTTCAGGGAAGGATGCACCCGAAGATGCGTTTCTGCATCAACATCTTGAATGGTAATCAGCCGCCTTCACCATCGTGAAGCAGATGCCACTGAACTTGGGGGCGACGCCGGGTGTTGCACCGGCTGCCTTTTCTCCACCCGGCCCTCCTCTGGGGGAGGGAGAGGTGCCTTCACCATCCTCCAAAGAGCAGCTTCCTCCTACTCTGGTCACCCGTCCCGGGGCCTCTTGCTCTTCCGCTCACCGCCAGGTTTGACCTTGGCCTAATGAACCTGCAGTAACTCTGTAGCGTGAAAGGTCAGAGGAAGCTTCTCCACAGGCCGTATAAGTACCTACAGACCCGGTTGGAGGCAGAATTAGGACACAACTGCATCGCAACCGACTGCTCCACCAGGGGATCCCTGTATACACCCTAGCTGTACCACCGTCGAGGGTGGTGAGGGAGGAGGAACCAGCAGATCAGTTTCCAGCAGTAAAATGTGCCATCCATGACCTGGTGAGCTCCTCATGCACCTCCGGGAAGAAAGGCACCGAGGCGGGGCACTGAGAACCAGCGCGAACCACCCCGAGAAACCAATCGTCCAACCTCGAGGGCTCGGGATGAGGTGGATATTTCCACTCGAGCCCTACCCTCTCGGCGGCCCAGGAAATCATAGCTAACATCTCAGGTTCTTATTCAGGCCTTGCCATCACCCCGGAGGGCGGCAGCACAGCTGAATCTTCCTCTCCAGAGAGCTCTCCCTCCGATGCAGTGATTGACATCCAGTCGTCGGGAGGAGCACCGAAGTATACTGCTGGTACGCTCTTTGAAGAGGGCCCAGAGCATTCCTTTGGCGGCTCAACTGGTTGCGAAGCGCTAGAGGAGCAATGGTACCCCCAAGGGTTGGTTCTCTGAGTAGTTTGCCACCACTGTAACCCTCAAACCACCCGTGCTACTGCTGGAAATAGCCCTCACCTGGCAGTCGCCAGGACGACCACTAGATTGCGGCAAAGGCAATGGAGCTCCGCCCCCCTGGAGGAAACCTAGCCTGGCACACAACCCTGAGATGGTTATCTTCCCGCAATGGGAACATGACTCATCCACGAACGCCACCGTGTTTAATGCCCAGACACAGCACCAGGTAAAGACTACATCCAGAAACACATGGGTGAAACAGCATCTTTAAAAAGACGATCTGTTGTCTTTACAAAGACGCACCCATGTAAGCTCTTTTAGAGAAATAGGCTCTTTCAGGGAAATGCCCTTTTAGGTGCTGAGACGCACTGGGGAAATGGCCATTTACAGCATGACAGGGGGTAGTGCAGCCTGAAGTGCGCAACCCACTCGACACAGGAATGACCACCGCAGAAGCACCGTCCGAAGCAGTTTGTTAGGAGCAGAGCGATGTTGTCACTCGGCTCCGAAGCGAAAAGCTGGTATGCGTTGCACCTGCTGCCTTTTTATGCTCACACTGTGATCAGCGGCAGCTGAATGCAATAATCGCATACCAATGTGTATTGGCTCACTTAGTTTACACTCAAAGTAGATTGGTCTCTCTAAGCAAGATCCCAATTCATTGGTCACAGACGTGACGTTGAGAGTGTCCAACTGAAAGGGAAACATATTTTATATTATATTACTTTGTCATTAAATTACAATTGCAACTGTAAATAAAACTGCAATATACACCTCTCCTTCCCCTCTTGCTTTGCCTAACCAGACATGACAACGATCATCATCATATACATAAATGTTATAAATAAATGTTTTATATAAATGCCTTATTTGTAAGTCAATATCATGAGTTCCCTTTCAAGGGAACTTCGAACTGCATCCTCTAGGGGTAGCTATGGGGAAAGCCTCTTCGTGACCCGTGTCTGAAGAATACATTGAAAAAACACCAACAAGTTGGCCGGCAACAGCCCCTGACGTCACTACCGGTGCGACTATAGATAAATAGGTGCCAAGAGAATACGTCATCCTCGTCTTTGTCTTCACAGACCATTTTGTTTGAAGCGTACAGTGTCTAGGAGTGCATGTTTCTCGCCAGAGACTTTGCTCTGATACCTGCAGTTCACACGGCTCGCATACTGTGGTGTGTGTGTAGTGAAGAGCAAGTGCATGCGTTCAGCTCTTGAGGGAGTTAGATGTGCTCTGCTGAGCTCATTGTGATGCATTTGCAAGACTCTGAGGGGATGTGAGTATTTGACTATTTACTAGAGTTTGTAGCAACATTTGCATGAGTGCGTTCGCCTCTCGCGGGAATAGCGATGCATACCCGGCAGCAGTTTTTAGCTCACGCTTGATTCCTGTGGTAATCTAGCAAGTGGACGGAGCATGTTTAGCTCCCGCGGGAGCTGAATACATGCTGCACTGTATCGCGGTAAGAACTTGTAAAGGATCTGACGGGAAATTTCTCCCTATCAGTAATTTCCTTTTGTTTATGCTGCACTCTGGCTTAAATATATATATAAGGTCTAAGGTGATGCTCCCCTCGCCAGAGGTTTGTAATTTGAGCTTGCATCTCCCGTGCAGTTCGGCACCACTGCGATGCTTAGGAAGCTTTAAGTACACACACTAAGCTCTGTGTACTTTCTGAAATCCATATGGTGGTAGGTGTGGACGTTAAACACTCTGCACACTTTCTAAAATCCATGTAAGTGGTAAGTGTGCACGCTAGCACTTTGCGCATTTTCTAAAATCCACATAAGTGGTAAGTGTGCACGCAAGACTCAGCTTCGTTCCCTTTCTTCAAGTTCGTTAGACCTTGGTTCCTTGGGCTCCACTCAACCAGTGTCTTTTTATTAATACACATCAAGCATCGCTTCCCTCAACATGAAGGGCTATTGTGAGCCTGGCGCTTCCCCTTAAGCGCCCGAGTTCTCTCCCCTTGTGAGGAGTTGAATTCCTCGCTTCATGGGCTGTTCTCGTGGTAGTTTAGCAGCGCTCCCCTTTACTCTCTTTCTGAATTCTGAGTTCTCCTCTAACGTAAGTGTTGAGTTCTCTGTTTTTCCCAAAGCACCTGGCATCCAGCAGCATCAGGTAAACTAGGCCCTTCCTTCGCCTCTCTGATGCGCTGACTTTTTGGCTAGCTTGCAGTACGCTTACCCTTCTGATTCTCATGATCAGGCTGTAGGTCGAGCCCCCTCTCTTGTTGAGAGTTGGGGTTGTGCTCCCTCAGCTAGGTAGCCTACTGCTGGCCATTCCAGCATGGAATATGCTGCAGGTTGAGCCCCCTCTCTCGTGTTCCAGCTTGGAACATGCGGTAGGTCGAGCTCCCCCTCGTTTGAGAGCTGGGTGTTTGCCCCTCCCATCAGCTAGATATTTACTGCTAGCTGTTCCAGCATTATTACCATAGGTCGAGTTGATGACTCTCAAACGTATTGTTATGGGATGCATAACTCCATCTATGAGTTGTTCTATCAAAGTGCCATGAGAGCCCCCCCCCCTTAGAACAGTATTTAAAATCCATGTTATGGTAAGTGTGCACGTGAAGTCTTTGCGCACTTTCTGAAATCCACACTGTGGTAAGTTCGCACACTAGTACTCTGCGTTCTTTCTAAAAATCCTTTATGGTGAGGGCTTCACGTGGTTGCTTCATGCACTTGGTAAAAGCCCCGTTCATCTTGGGCGCCACTCCACCTATGTATCCTCGGATACCTATCTAAACAGGGTGTTACTACTAGGGTTCTGTTGAGACAGTTCCTTCAGCAAGAGCAAGTTGTAGCCCCTGTGTGACAGGCAAGACTTAGTATAAAATGCTAGGCTCTTTGCCATATCCCTTTAAAGGAATCTTTCTTGGTTCCAAGCCTTGAGCTCTAGGTCGAGGCCATAACAGGTAAGTTGGGTATGTAGCCTAGGCCTTTGGCCATAAGGGATAGTGTCACGGACACCCGTCTAACATCCCAGTTGGTACTTAGTGCTCGCCATGATTCTGGCCTGCACTCCCCTCAGCATGGCGGCATGGGTATACTGTTCCCCATAGCGACCCCTCGTTCACTACTCAGGGAAACATGGTTACATTCGTAACCTGAGATGTTTTTGCTACTCTTAACTTTAGATGAATAATGTTGTGCACGGAATTGGCTAAATATTATGATTATTATGGTATGTCTTAATATTTAGATTTTGTTCATTTATATTGATTTAGAATTTAACATACTGTCAATTATTGCATTTGTTCTCTGAATTTAATTACAGGTCCTTCTCAAAAAATTAGCATATTGTGAAAAAGTTCATTATTTTCCATAATGTAATGATAAAAATTAAACTTTCATATATTTTTAGATTCATTGCACACCAACTGAAATATTTCAGGTCTTTTATTGTTTTAATACTGATGATTTTGGCATACAGCTCATGAAAACCCAAAATTCCTATCTCAAAAAATTAGCATATTTCATCCGACCAATAAAAGAAAAGTGTTTTTAATACAAAAAAAGTCAACCTTCAAATAATTATGTTCAGTTATGCACTCAATACTTGGTCGGGAATCCTTTTTGCAGAAATGACTGCTTCAATGCGGCGTGGCATGGAGGCAATCAGCCTGTGGCACTGCTGAGGTGTTATGGAGGCCCAGGATGCTTCGATAGCGGCCTTAAGCTCATCCAGAGTGTTGGGTCTTGCGTCTCTCAACTTTCTCTTCACAATATCCCACAGATTCTCTATG
Source organism: Cyprinus carpio (assembly GCF_018340385.1). NCBI lineage: Eukaryota > Metazoa > Chordata > Actinopteri > Cypriniformes > Cyprinidae > Cyprinus > Cyprinus carpio. Next base: position 5,333,734 of record NC_056598.1, read on the forward strand.
GGTTCAGGTCAGGAGAGTTGGCAGGCCAATTGAGCACAGTAATACCATGGTCAGTAAACCATTTACCAGTGGTTTTGGCACTGTGAGCAGGTGCCAGGTCATGCTGAAAAAACAAAATCTTCATCTCCATAAAGCTTTTCAGCAGATGGAAGCATGAAGTGCTCCAAAATCTCCTGATAGCTAGCTGCATTGACCCTGCCCTTGATAAAACACAGTGGACCAACACCAGCAGCTTACATGGCACCCCAGACCATCACTGACTGTGGGTACTTGACACTGGACTTCAGGCATTTTGGCATTTCCTTCTCCCCAGTCTTCCTCCAGACTCTGGCACCTTGATTTCCGAATGACATGCAAAATTTGCTTTCATCTGAAAAAAGTACTTTGGACCACTGAGCAACAGTCCAGTGCTGCTTCTCTGTAGCCCAGGTCAGGCGCTTCTGCCGCTGTTTCTGGTTCAAAAGCACACGCCTGTGCACGGTGGCTCTGGATGTTTTCTACTCCAGACTCAGTCCACTGCTTCCGCAGGTCCCCCAAGGTCTGGAATCGGTCCTTCTCCACAATCTTCCTCAGGGTCCGGTCACCTCTTCTCGTTGTGCAGCGTCTTTTTGCCACACTTTTTCCTTCCCACATACTTCCCACTGAGGTGCCTTGATACAGCACTCTGGGAACAGCCTATTAGTTCAGAAATTTCTTTCTGTGTCTTACCCTCCGCTTGAGGGTGTCAATGATGGCCTTCTGGACAGCAGTCTTACCCATGATTGCGGTTTTGAGTAATGAACCAGGCTGGGAGTTTTTAAAAGCCTCAGGAATCTTTTGCAGATGTTTAGAGTTAATTAGTTGATTCAGATGATTAGGTTAATAGCTCGTTTAGAGAACCTTTTCATGATATGCTAATTTTTTTGAGAATTTTGGGTTTTCATGAGCTGTATGCCAAAATCATCAGTATTAAAAACAATAAAAGACCTGAAATATTTCAGTTGGTGTGCAATGAATCTAAAATATATGAAAGTTTAATTTTTATCATTACATTATGGAAAATAATGAACTTTTTCACAATATGCTAATTTTTTGAGAAGGACCTGTATTTTATGTAGTCAAGAAGGTCAAACCCCTGAGGTGGGATAGGTCAAAATAAAGCCTACTAACCTATACGTCATATAAAATAGTTAATCAAACAAATTTAATCTCTCTCTCTCTCTCTCTCTCTCATACACACACACACATGTACACACACACACACACACACACACACACACACACACACAAACACAGACACACAGGATTTCTGCCTAAGATACTTATCACTTTATTTGTGAAATGTACCAGTCACAATATCACATGAGGATCAGTAAAACAAACCCTTGTAATTGTCACAATTAAAAGATAAAACTGCTCATATGGCAAATAACGTCAATGAGTAAGTTACAGAACAGACCATAAATACTGCATACACAAAGATCGTATATAATATAGGCATAAATATAACAAAGAAAATTTGTTCCAGAGGATAATTGCAAAACGCCAACCGAAAAGACATAACTGTAACTTTGTGTAAGGAGCTCAAAACCTGGATCCATGGGTAGTATTACCATTGTTCTTTTGAGTTTTATTCAACCCTCTACATTGCGAGTAAATCACTCGCATATGCGACAAAATTTTACTCTGGGCAACTAAATTATGTCTAATGTTAGCCATTGGCTAATGGATTCTTAGATTTTACTCACCAGTGTGTGTTCGAGGCTATTATAAGATTAGCACAGATATATTTTCACTCGCTGAACACTGATTGAGTGCTTCAGAGTTTTGCTGTCCATCAAGCGATATGTACTTTTTCAATTCATCTCAATGGACGCACAGCACACCTGTATTTGACGCTCTGTAAACTCTGTGTGAAGGAGCACGACTCGCCGTCGCTTTGCTGATAGCGCTGTTTTTCACACATGCATAGAGAGAGATTGAGAGTCTTACCATGCTGAATCGACCCGCTACATGTAAACTATATTACTATATTACTATAATGCATTCATACATGGTTATCAAGTTTTAGTTCTAATCACTAAAGTTCTATCATTAAATAGTGCTTAATACCATAATACAATGCTTGACTGACTGACTAAGAAGCTAAGATTTAAGAAGCTGTACCATTTTACAAAGATAAGCTGATTGGAATCATATATGTATATGTATTTGTATATATGTATATATATATATATATGTGTGTGTGTGTGTGTGTGTGTGTGTGTGTGTGTGTGTGTGTGTGTGTGTGTGTGTGTGTGTAAAATAGTATATCAGTCTGGCGAGTAAACTAAAAATTTTACTTGCCAATGGCGATTATATTGTCAAGGAGAGGGTTGTATATTGTACCCTGTTGGCCAAATAAGAATACTTAAAAAAAAAAAAATTGCTAAGTGTTATATATTACAGGACCCCTAATATTGCAAGAATCTAGTGGGAGTTATTAGACTTTAATTTTACACACAAGTGGTTTTATTGAGTCATGTTTCTGAGGTTTCCCCAGCTAGCAGACCTAATCATCACGGAAACAAGTGTTGGGGGTAACGAGTTACAAAGTAACGGATTACAGTAACTATATTACTTTTTTGGGTGACGAAGTAAAGTAACGCATTACACTAATAATATTGGTAACTACACTACTTTACTAGACTATAGGAACGCGCTTTCCTGCGTTACACAAGCCGTGTTTGCCTGTGTGTAAAGTTCTGGGCAGGGTTTCCCGATAACTATTGATCTTAGCGCTTAAGAACGTTTTCTACGAGTAATTTTACGATCGTTCGTTATTGTTTCACGCGCGTTTCCCAAAAATGCACGTAAAGCAATCGCACGTAGTTGTGCTTTAAGTGCTACTTAGGAGTCGCTATCCGTTTGTCACAGGCAGGAAGGAAGTCGACCGGAAGTTGAAGTCGGCCGCATGCCGCCATCTTGTAGCAGAACTTCACTCGCGTTAGCATCCCATTGACTCCCATTCATTTTGGCGTCACTTTGGCAGCGAATAACTTTACATCTGAGGCGTTTAAAGACTCCATTTGTCCGTTATTTATTTCTAAAGATACACGACAATGTATAAAGGGCTCCATTACCTTCTATGTTACATTATGGCCCCGTAGAAACAGTTTTTGCAAAAATAGGCTAACGATTGCCTCATAACCACTCGACTCTCTGTCGCACAGTAGAGAAATTACCGTACAGACAGGAGGAGAAGCTCGCAGGCAATCGGGGAGACGTCAGGAGATATGGCGTACTGGCGTTACATTTTAAAATACTATACAAAATAATTAATCAGAATACTTACTCCTGCTCACTCAGGCCAAAGAACTCCCCGCTCAAGCTCGCCGTCTCTTGAAGATTAACGATGGCAGTTTGCACGCACAGCTACTAGAAGATTTACATCTGTCAGGCAGCTTGCTGACGTCATCAAGCTTAGTTTGAGTCTGCGCGTCAGAAACGGAAGTGCTAAAAATCGCTAAAAATGGGCTTCACTTGTCTCAATTGAGTTCCAATGGGGTCGCTGTGTCCATTTCTTTTACTGTCTATGGTTTGTCAATGCTGAAGCGTCACCTTAAAGAATGGCTCTTAATTGTAAACGAAAGTTTATTGACGTTAACCTAATGTTGCTTTCCAGACAGACAACTTGGATATAATAACTATAATACAATACAATATCAAGGGCCCTATCATACACCCGGCGCAATGCGACGCAAGTTTCAGTCCGGCGCCGTTCGCATTTTCCCGTCCAGCCCCACATCGTTTAATTAGCAGAGCTCATGGGCGTGCTGTTCTAAAAAAGAGGTGTGTTCTGGCGCATTGCTATTTTAAGGAGCTGAAAATAGACTGCGCCATAGACCAACTCAAACCTGGTCTAAAGTCTGGCGCAATGTTTTTTCTTTGTTATTTAAAGAGCGCGTTAGTATAGGCGGGTCCACAACGCGCGTACACGCTGCTTATTAAACACAGGGACGCACAGCAGCACACAAACCCAGCTAACAAAAGTACGTAACTGTTACGTAACTGCAACGTAATCTGGTGAAGAAAGTTTCCTGCCTAAGTTTTAGGTTGTTGTGTAGTGGCAACTGGAAAAGTGAAAGGTGCGTATACGTCGCCACAACGTAACTTTGTGACGTTGGCAGTAAGTAACTGAGACGTCGTGGCAACGTCGCGGATCGGTAGTTGTGTGCTGGTAATCAGTTGGTAATTTTTGATAATTATTTATTTTTTATGGGCGGACATGCAGTAGTTTAATCTAATTTATGTCCTCATATGCCCAAACTAATTTAAAGGCTGTTTCAGCAGCTGTGAATGATGAATACAGATTCGAAATGAATTCAGTTCATTTATTAACAAACAAATATGACCAGTAATACACCCAAATTATTAATAAAAACATAGGATATACAGCAAAATATGAATGAAAGCATTCAGCCCATACAGAAGCACATAGATTAAAATATATTAATAATAAATAAATGTCCATATATTTAAATATCTATATCCTTCTGTAAGCATCCAGGATCAAAACATTATGCACAAATATTCAAGTCTTAGTAGTCACTCAGCCCATTGCATTTAAATATTTAAGAGAGCCATCATTAACCATGCACACATCAACTAATCACATGCTCCCACAATAATACATCAGCTAATCACACCCTTAACCAAACCACTACAAATAAAATTAACTGAAAATCATATGCAATATCTTATGAACAGATGTATTATAGCAAATCAGGTTTAATGAATCTCACACCTAACATACAGCATTATGGCCAGTTCACACTGCCAAAAAAACTATTTAAAAAACATGCTTATTTTGTTTGAACTGCTGGAGTATGGTGGTGTGAATTGGCTTTTAGGTGCTTTGGACACCAAAAAAAAAAAAAAAAAAAAAACTATTAATGTTAATTGCTAAAACAGTATATATAATGTTTAAGCAATTAACATTAAATTCTTAAATCTTCAGTAATTCTTACTTTCTCTATGCTTGCAATATTCAAGTGTTCATGTCCCTGAGTAATATCTGCATCCACCGAAGTATGCTAGTAGACAGCAGTGCATATGAGAGAGAGGTCTGGTGTGGAGGGTGGATCTGGAACTGACTTCTGTACTGTTTGTCACATCTCTTGATTATCTGTCTTCACAAACTGCCCTGAAATACAATTCAAACATTAACAATCATTGTTATAAATGTAACGTAAGGCTCTTACATTCATAATGCTCATTTTGGCCTCTACAGCTCATTTTGGAAATATAGTTAATATCAGTAATATGCAGCATGCTCAATACAAGGAAGTGGTCAGTAACATCGTCACTTCCGAGGTATGATATCAGTGATATATATATATATATATATATATATATATATATATATATATATGATATATCTATATATGATATATCAGTAAGGCTACTTTAAGAAAAAATAAAATGAATAAATTAAGTTGTGTTATGCATTCAAATAGTTAAACATGCTAAAACAGAATTTGGTAACAATAATAATAATAAAAAAAAAAATGGTGAGAAAAAATAAAACATTGCATAGGGCCCTAAACGTATTTTTTTATTTTTTTTGTTAAACTTTTAATAAATGAATGTGAAAATGTATAAACTATTAAAAAGGAGTTGAGAAAAATTAAATGGGAAAAAAAAACTTTTTTTTTTATTAAAGTGGAAATAAAATAAAATATTACTAAATAAAAAACTTGACTGACTGCTACTTTAAAGGAATATTATTTGTGTTGTTTATTATTTATTTTTTTGTATACTATATTATTTTGTGCAATTACTTGCCTGTCAGTTGAGTTTGTGGCAAAACCTTTTGCAGTGTTTACATGTTGTTTATACCTGCATAAAATGTATTAAAATAGAGGTTTAATTACATAAAGTACAATTTTATTTCAAAATGCTACTACATTTTTTTGCATTTTGTGTTTTTCAGTTGAATAAAAGACAAATTTTCCCTTTATATTTCATCATTGAGGATTTCTTTAAAAAAAAAGTTTAAAAATCTCGTCTCCTCTCGTTCTCATGAACCCAGTCTCGCGTCTCGTCTCCTGGGATAAGGGTCTCGTCACACCCCTAGTAGCCAGACCAAGAGATACAATAGATTTCTTTTGCATATCTGACAGTGTAACATTAAGCATAAGTATTTAGAATGATTTAAACCTGTATCCTGTTTTCTGGGTAACACTGAGAATATCACTATATATTGTTACAACACCTCCCCCACGACCAGTCTGACGGGGCTCATGTTTATAACAGTAGTTTGATGGAGTAGACTCATTTAGACCAATATAATCATTTGGTTTTAGCCAGGTTTCAGTCAAGCAGAGTGCATCAAAACTATTATCTGTGATCATTTCATTTACAATAACTGCTTTGGGTGTGAGTGATCTAATGATTATGAGCCCAAACTTATTATTTTTTTTTTGTTTGTTTATTAATTTTTCTGGTTTAATCATAATTAGATTTTTTTCTAGAACATGCATTAAATTTATATTTTGACCTCACTATTTGGGGAACAGACCAGTGTGATTTAAAAAAAAAACTGAAAATATTCGTTAATGAACATTTTTTCTGTAACTAAGATGAGACGTTGACGAGCTAAAACTAATATCTCATGATAAAAACTATGACGAAATTTACACTGCGTCTTCGTTAATAAGACGAGATGGGACTATAATGTTATTTATCATTTATTATTATTAAAATACAGTCGGACTCGTAACACAAAAAGGTTGCAGGTTCAAGTCTCATACCGGCAGGGATTGTAGGTGGGGGAGTGAATGTACAGCGCTTTCTCCAAACTTCAATACCACGACTGAGGTTCTCTTGAGCAAGGCACCGAACCCCCAACTGCAAAAAATGGCTGCTCACTGCTCCGGGTGTGTGTTCACGGTGTGTGTGTGTGTTCACTGCTGTGTGTGTGCACTTTGGATGGGATAAATGCAGAGCACGAATTCTTAGTATGGGTCACCATACTTTTTATCACTTTCTTAATAAAGTACCCATCCGAGTCATTAATGTAAACAACAAAAGATGTTAAATAAATATGTAAAGTGAACCTACTGTATCTGAAAAATGAGTTTAATTTGTATTAGAGTTTAATATATCTTTCGTATTTGTCTTATTGTCTTATTCTGCATCTTTCAAAAATGATAAATTATATATATTATAAATGAACAACTATCATTTTTTATAAGTTGCTCCCTTTTCACTACTGTTAAAGGTATAGTTCACCCAAAAATGAAAATTGTCATAATTTTTTCAAGTTTTTCCAAATTCAATCCTTGATTCAAATTTCTTATAAGCTTAATTGATTAGGTCTAAAGAGAGAAGAATTAATTACTATTTTTGTTTGAAGACTACATATAATGACTAAAAGTTGAAAAAAATGCAATGACTTTTCATAGACTAAAACTATGAAAGACTCAAAAGACTAAAATGTGACTAAGACTATTAAGCATTTTCGCCTCAAGATAAAGACTAATGCTAAATCAAAAATGCCTGTCAAAATTAACACTGGAACAGACACAGTCTTAATAGATTGGACAGTGCAAGTACTTCTATTTAAGCAGGTAGAACAAAAGCCATCATAGCAGTTATTTGAGAATTGGCTTACTAGTCATATGGAGCGTAGAGTCCTGGAGATGTTGTCCGACAGGAGTTCTGCTCCGACTCTGCTGGGGTGCAGGCCAGCAGCGCGAAAAAGCCTAGGACGCTCCCAGAAAAGATTACAATTATTAACAAAGAGCAGTTTTTGTTCTTTACACCATGACAATAACCATTCATTTAGAGCAAAAAGTCTACTGAACCTTTCGTGTCCTCATCTATACATGGGAAGAGGTGCTGAGATGATGATCATCGTGCAGGCGATATGCTGCACACCGTCTCGATCAGGCTCCTGAAGTCCCTCTTTAGTGTCTGTGTCTGGCGCAGCTTGGTGTTGTTAACCCCGGCGTGAAGCACTACCGCTCCGATGCTCTCTTCGCCCTTCAGGATCACGGGTATCTGCGCAGAAATATCAAGAACACGAGCACCAGGGAAACAGTGAGTGTGCACATTACCTTCAGCTAACATAGCACGAATATGCCGGATGATGGAGTCTCCGACGAGCACAGAGTCGTGTTCTGTCTCGTGAAGTGGAGCAAATCGGTTTCCAGTGGAGTTCCCGAAGACTGGAGGCGGCGGGGGGAGAGAGGTTGTCGCCCAGGGCCTGGCTAATGTCTTCCGCTGTGGCACGGGGTGAAGGACATCTGGGAAGATTGCGTCCTGGGTACACCGGGCCTGTGCAGAGAACCACACAGAGTAGAGGTGGTGGGAGAGTTAGCAGCGTGCTGTATACTTACCCCGGACTTATGAGCGTCAACCCCTGAATGTTTCCAGCACGGCTCTCCGCTCTCTCACATGAGCCTGCTTCTCCACGAGGTCACGGAATCGGATCTGCTTCTCCACGGCCTCCAATAACTCCTTATTAGAAATAATCAAACTAGGGAAATGCAGAAAAGAACAATAGTAATATGGAAAAAATACAAAAAAATGTTAAGATACCTGAATTTGTTTACAATGAAAAATCAAAACGTGTTTGAAATAGTTTCAGCCCATTTTAGACTGCGTGCAAGTGACGTCACTGACAGACTCTACAGTGCAGACTTTTAGGTTAAATTAATTAGCTTACTTCCATATATCTATTGACAAATTATCAGCAAAAACATTTACAAAGCTATCAAAACCGCCCCTTTACACATAAGATGTGATTAAAAGCCCAAACTTTCATTAATAAGAGCTCAAATCTAGTACGTTATGCTATAATTATGTTTCTACGCTAGCTAGCGTAATATTTGCTAGCAGACATTTCAGATAATTAAGGAAATATACCATAATCACAGAGGTATAAATATTAACAAAAGTACTTAAAGTAGACTGTGGATGATATTAACATGTGTTACTTAACCAATCTGTCGCAGTTGTTGAACTTTTCTTTGGTATAACTGACGAGAAACAGAGAAAGTGTCAGACGCGTCCTCTCCTCTCCAGCAGCTGACGTGTCCGCGGTTGCCATGGTAACTCTCAACGGATAATAGGCTAATAAAAACAATATTATTAAAAAAGGGTTTTAGCGTCTTTACAGAGTTCAAGACGTTTGTTTTTACTTTGTTTTATACATTTTATCAACCTATTTATTTATTATAAATTGTAAGACTCACCTCAGAAAAGCTAATTCTCCGGTCAGACACAGTTGAAGTGAGATGGTGTAATCAGTCTGTGTTATTATTTCACGTTCATAACTCCTTACGAAATAGAAAGTTTCACAACTCAGAAAAAATGTATTTCGTTTCTTGTCAGTATACTGTGCGCGCGGTGTGTCAGCTGTGGAAGCGCGCGCGCGCTGTATGTCACGTCATTATATATTAAAAGCATGTCCATATTCTGACTTGGTGAAAAGAAACACATTTTATCTTTAAGGAACGTTTAATCTTGTGTCTGAAGTTTAATTACACTTTTTAAATATCACTATACTCAGAAAGCATATAAAGAACGTACAAAAGTTGTGGTAATGAAATTACGTGAATACGACGTTGTAGTTACGTTGCCAGTAAGTCATGAAGTTACCAATATATTACGAATAGAGAACCTATCTGGGACGTTCTTGGTTATCTGGTCACGTTGGAAGGACGTACTGACGATGTTGCGAGTTGGTAATGTGATGGTAATAAAATTACGGGCATGCGACGTCGTAGTTACGTTGTCAATTGGTAAGTCACGGAATTACCAAAAATTACCAATACTTTACGTAACTGTTACGTCGTGTGTTAGCAGGGAGTTTGGTAAATGTTAAGTATTAAAGGATTGCAATTTGTGTGTTTTTTTTGTAGGTTATTTTGGTTATAAAAATGCCTACATGTCATAATGGATAGTCATCGCATATATCAGAATTAGGCTATCTATTTGCTCGCAAACGAGCAGCTCCGTTTCATCTCGGAGACGCGTTCTGTCTTTGCGCTTGCCAAATTCCGCCGTGTAAATAGCAAATCCGTCATGGCACGAGGGCAACTGGCTCTTAAAGGGAATGAAAGATGACACTTTGATTGGTTTATTGCAGTGTTAATTTCGTTAACGAAGACGACGACGAAAAATATTCGTTAACGAACATTTTTTTTTGTGACGAAGACGAGACGTTGACGAGCTAAAAATAATATCCGATGACGAAATTATGACGAAATTTATGCCGCGTTTTCGTTAACTAGACGAGACTGGACTATAATGTTATTTGAGGACTACCAGACATTCAAAATGCATCCTATAGGCTTTTGTCTTTCAAAATGTGCGTCCCTGTCATTGGATTGCGATCAGATAAGGGGCGTTTGCATATCTAGTCAGTATAGCAGCCGCAGTGGATAGATAGACTACAAAAAACGCGAACTAGCGATCTGAAACAATGGCCTCAGCACCCGAAGGGGAAGGGATAAGGTAAACAGACGTCCAGTTTTTTCCCGGGAGACACAGTTCGTTGTAATAACTTAAAGTTAGTGAAGGCGGGATAGGTGGAATCGTGCTGATAGAAGTGCTCTCTCTCTCTCGTGCGCGCACGCTTCACTTCCTCAGTTCTCATATACAGCGCGCAATCAATTCTCAGCGCTCAAATACACACACAGCAGACCAAATGTTTATCGTGTAGAGTATCTCACGTAAATACAGTAGGTTATGGATTAAGTGAACGTGAACAGGTGGGTGAAAACTGAACGTGTGTCAGTATTTCATGCATGCCTTCCGTCTTAAAAGGACAGCATTCCAAATTAAATACCTATCTGTCATTAATGTTAACCAACAAAAGATGTTAAATAAATGTATACATGTTAAGTAAAACCTACAGTATCTGAAAAATGAGTTTAATTTGTATCTCTATTGTATTTGTCTTATTGTGCTTCTTTAAATATATATATATATATATATATATATATATATATATATATATATATATATATATATATATATATATATATATATACTATTTTTATAAGTTGCTCCTTTTTCACCTAAAGAGAAAGTTCACCCAAAAATGAAAATTGTCATAATTTATTCAAGATTTTCCAAATTCAGTCCTTGATTCAAATTTCTCATAAGCTTAATTGATTTGGTCTAAAGAGAGAAGAATTAATGATTATTTTAATTTGAAAACTACATATAAAATCGCTACCAAAATAAATTCTGGTAACTACAGTTTGGCTAAAACTATTGACTAAAAGTAGTGACTAAAAGTTTACCAAAATGCAATGACTTTTCGTCGACTAAAACTAGAGTAAAACTATGAAAGACTCAAATGACTAGAATGTGACTAAGACTATTAAGCATTTTCGTCTCAAGACTAAGACTAAGACTAAATCAAAAACGCCTGCCAAAATTAACACTGGTTTATTTTAAGTTTTTTCGTATAAAGACACCCATTACTCATTAAGAGAATAGGGACAACCCGTTTAGTGGATGCGGGGTGTTCGCGCCAACCGTTTTTAAGTTTTTTCAACCGCGTCGTTAAAATAGCAAAAGTGGATTTGGACACGCCCTGAGTGCACCTGCGCCGTGCGCTTTACACTTTGCGTTTAGATCGTTAAAATAGGGCCCTAGATTACATTATATTATATTATAGTGTATAATATTATACTTTACATAATAATATATAATGTAATTTTTATACAATAGAGAGAGAAAGAGAGAGAGAGAGCTAAATTATTTCCGGGTCTAATACATACATAGCTGGTTTTCGTGCACTTCAGCAAGTCATTGACATATTTACATGCATTAAAATAAGGCATCTTAAGAAAAAAAATTAATGAATTAAGTTGTTTTTATGCATTTAAATAATTAGACATGCTAAAACACAGAATTTGGTTACAATGAAACATATGGTGAAGAAAAAAATAAAACATTTCATAGGGCCCTAAATATGTAATTTTTGTTAAACTTTTAATAAATTGTTGTGAAAATGTATGTGTTATGATTTAAATTAATTAGACATGCTTTTTGATTAATACAATTAAATTGAACCATTAAAAAGGAGTTGAGAAAAAATAAAACAGAAAAAAATGGAATCCAGAAAAACTAAACCGGAAAAACGGAATTTGGGAAAAAATAAAACGGATTTCATAGGGCCCTAAAAAAGGAAAGTAAAGTAATAAGTAGTGAAGTTACTTTTCAAATGCAGTAACTAGTAAAGTCATCTCATTACAATTTACAGAAGTAACTAGTAACTAGTAACTAATTACATTTTTTGAGTAACTACCCCAACGCAATGCGACACAAGGCGCAGCGCAAGTGTGTTTGCTAGTTTCAGTCCGGCGCCGTTCGCATTTTCCCGTCCAGCGCCACATCGTTTAATTAGCAAATGCATTTGCACCCATTTGTGCGCCCATGGGCATGCTGGTCTAAAAAAAAAAAGCTGTGTTCAGGCGCATTGCTGGCGCATTGCTATTTTAAGTAGCTGAAAATAGACTGCGCCATAGACCAACTCAAACCTGGTCTAAAGTCTGGCGCAATGTTTTTTCTTTGTTATTTAAAGAGTGTGTTAGTATAGGCGGGTCCACAACACGTGTACACGCTGCTTATTAAACACAGGGACGCACAGCAGCACACAAACATGGCAAATATAAATAAATTAAAGTACTGCAATGCGTAAGAATTTTTTGTAGGCTAATTAAATATAAAAATGCCTACATGTCATAATGGATAGCGCCGTGCGTTTTACACTTTGCATTTAGATCGTTAAAATAGGGCCCATAAATTCAAATGTTTGAGTTAGTTAAGTAAATATGTTAGTCTTTGTTATTACTATGACGTCTTAAATCAGAAGGCAGTTTTAAGATTTCATCCAGTAATTAAAAAAGGAACAACCCACTTTATCGCCATGCCCATTTAAAGGCAAAAAAAATATTCACACTTTGACTAATGGTACAACATCTCTGCTGTTTTGCTGAGCTGCATTGTGTCATCTGGCATGAGTGAGCAACTAATGACTGTGATTGAATTTTGACTCAATCTCCCGTCATTTCAGTTTAGCTTAGCACTACATCCTCATTCCTCTCCCAAGGAAAAGCTTTTCATGTTCATCAGAAAATAGTCATAGAAATTACATGCCTGCACACATCAGTTCTCAGACATTACTTGGTTACTAAGAACATTGTTGTTACAGCACATACTGTATCTGACGGAACTTAAACCGCTGTTATGCAGAAGAACATGAGCATAGTTAAACTCTTATGACAGGTACAAAAGACACTAAAAACGAAACAGAAACGGAATTCTTTCTCTCACAGTTATCTCTACAAAAGAATCCATGTTTTCCAGAGTATTAAGCTGCAGCTTACAGGCAAAAGACAAGCTAGTCTTGGAATCAGCCAATAAACTACAACTGTCTGGACCATCTAAATGATTAACGACTTCATCTTTATCTTCATCATTCTTTCATTACCATTCTAACATGCCTCACAAAGTTGAATTAAATGTAAAATTGTACATTGTTTTCACTCATGTGTAGCAGGTGTATCACATTCTTTTCTTATTTTCGCTGAATGGAGATGCCGCCATGATTTTTATTTTTAATTTTTCTTATAATTGACCAGAATTCCAGGCACGGAGCTCAAGCCATAAATGTTTAACAGGTGGTTCCTCTCATATGATATAAAAGGCATCTGTTGGATGACATCTCCCAGACCGACCGGAATGATCACAGGCCCACTAGAGCCACTGCATGAATTTTCATGGGAATATGAAGCCCCAGACAAGTATTATGTGAGGGTGTGCACATGTGTGTGCAAGTGTGTGGAATATAAATAAGTGTAAATTGAAGCTCACAACTCTGGGCAGGTAGGAGATAGGAAGGATATGGTGAGCTTGTCTTTTGCTTGTCAGCCATGCTTAGGGTGATTTTACTGTACTGCTCCAGCATGTTAAGTACAGTTTCTGTCATCTAACCTTTTTTTCACTATAACCTTCTTGAACTGGAGGTAATGCCACTAGTCAAACACAAGCTCAGCACCAGAAGTGTACACACACCATGTGACATTAGGCAAATGTGTGCAGCTTAACTAAAAGCGAGAAAGGTGATCCTAAGAAATGGAACATGAATGTAGCCATTTATCCAGATAACCTGAATAAAGCAACATAATGAAGAGGTGGAACTGTGAAAAAAAATAAAAAAATAAATAAGAGCAACTTTTGAAAAAAGAAAATAGGGCACTTTCTAAATGATCTCACTGGTTTAGGGAGAAATTTTGACTTTCACTTATTTCCCAGCACTGTCGGTGCCTCATCTCCCAGGAGTGCAGATCTAGACATGTAGCACTCTCCTTTAAATATAATAGGGCTGCATATTCGACTGGGTCATCAGGCCACTGCACAGTCATTTATCAAACCGCTGCTTATTTAAATACAACACCGCCACAAGGAACAGTATAGTATCTGTATTCTGAAGGCCAGTTGTTCATGCTGAAAAAGTCTGATGCTCTACAAAAGCATTGACAAAAAATTATCTGCTCATTGTCATCCTGGCACACATCCTCATGATAAATTGAAGGTTGCTCTGATAGTGCTTTTAGGGTGAGGGAAGTATAAATCATAAGCCATTAGCCTTTGCATACAGAGCTAATCGTTGTGTCTGCCAAATCAATACGCAAAGTTATGTTTTCAAAATGCAATTTCACAATCAGTTGCCACTGGGCATTGATGGAACTTGTTATGCTGCACAAAAAAGCAATCATCCGGGGAGTGTAATATTATTACCCCTCTGGTTCTTATACATCTTGTTCACCTGGACCTGGCTGTGGATCTCCAGGGGAAAGTGATTTTAAAAGGATTTACATCCAAAACATCACAGAGCCATAAAGTCATCCTATGAATTTAGAACAATGCAATAGTTTTCTATGTCATTGATGGGTAAATGGGATTCCCACATCAATACCGCCTACATCCTCTACATGACAAGGCAAAGGCACTAATACACAGTATTGATTATTTCATTTAATAAATATTAATTTTGATATGTTCAATGTTCTGTAATATGATTATTTAATTAATTATTAAATGTTCTGCATTATGATATTCAGTGAAACAATTATTTTTATTCATTTAAGAATCAAATTACATTGGTAGATACGACCATTAAGCATAAAAATCAGAAGTTACGAAGGACTTCCTCTTTTGAACATTTTGATAATGTTAAATGCACTTGGAAAGCAGGGGTGTTTCCTCAGGTAAGGTAGTGTCACGTGTATATTCTGTTTTGTTCTGGTGTAGTTTTCTTTTCTTGTTTGCCTGCGTTTCTGATCCTTGATTATTTCCAAAATTACCCATTAGTTCCCAGACTTATTCTGTTTTACTTTGATTACACATCTCTGTTATTTAAGCCCTATTTCTTCCTCTGTTCCTGGTCTGGTATTGTTTATGTTTAATTTGTTGTGTTGCATTATCTCCTGTATTTCTGTTGAATTTATTATTAAAGATTATTAGTTTTCAATTCTCCTGTGTTGTGTCTCCTGCGCTTACTACAGTCACCACATCATGACAAAATACTGGACCAAAACAACAGAACTCGCCAGCAGTGCATCACCTCCGTCACCCTGAACAGAGGAGTTTGCTGGAGTATGTGGGTTGGGCACTTCGGCATGGGGGCATTTCCATCACTGCCTGTGACCCAGAGTCCGGCCAGCCACCTCCCCTCTGCATGGACAGGATGCCAGAGCCCACTGCAGATGGAGAGCTCGAGCATACCTATAAATGCCTATGAAGAGGACTGAGCAAAACATTGCCCTAGAGCCCGAGCGTCACAAAACCTCTGACCAGGTGTGTGAGCCAGCAACATCATCCATCATTGAGGTCATGGAGGGTAGCCCTGCCTACATTTCACATACCACTGAGGGTGAGCTGAACTGACCCCTGAAATTTTATGTTCAGAGGAGGTCATTTTTTCCCATCCCTGCTGGTTCTGCCAAGCTCCTGTTCTCCTGCATCTCTCTTGGTTTGCCAAACTCCTGTTCTCCTGAGTTCCCACCTGGCCTCCCTCTCCTACCTCCTCCAATCTCCACCTGTTCCTCGGCCTTGCCTCTGCTGGCTTCTGTCAGTCCCTCGGCTTATCCTCAGTCTGCTACACCCTGTTGTGTGAATCCGCCTCAGGCCTTCCAGTCCTCAGCTTCACCTTGGCATGAGGATCCCATGTCTCAGCCTTGAGCCTTTGAGCCCTGTACTCCACCTCGGCCCTCTGACTTATCAATTCCACCCCCCTCATCTCCACCATGGCCCGTCAAGCCTTGGTCAGTTGTCGACTTACCTTCGCCATGGAAGTCCACTCATCTGGCTTTGCCTCATCCCTACATTCCTCTGGCTCCTCCTTCCCTCCAGCTCCAACTTTGTGCTCAGTTGCTCCAGCTCCCCATATCCGCCTCAGATGTATGAGCCGTCATCTTTGTCTTGGCCTTCCATTCATGCATTCATGACCTCAAGGTTAGATCATTGTAATGCTTTATTGGGTGGTTGTTCTGCACGTTTAATAAAAAAAAACTCCAACTAGTCCAAAATTCAGCAGCTAGAGTACTTACTAGAACGAGGAAGTATGACCACATTAGCAACACTGTCAACACTGCACTGGCTCCCTATTAAACTTTGTATAGATTTCAAAATCTTGCTTATTACTTATAAAGCCCTGAATGGTTTAGCACCTCAGTATTTGAACAAGCACTTTGTAAGGGAAATCACTGTTTCACGGCTGATCACTGAAACGGCCAGCGATTCACTGAACGAGCTGTTTAACATCAAATCTGCACTGGATATTAATATCCAAAGTATAGTGAAAACACTATTAATTAGCACAGTAACAAGATCGGCAGTTTAAGACATTAACTTGTAAGCACAAAACACAAGATACTTCTCTTTTCAATATAAATAAGGCTTTATTAGATAAATCTAAGACATATAAACTAATCTAACACATAAGCACACGCACTCACACATTCACACACATTTTGCAGGAGGATAGAGAGTTAGGAAAGGATGAGTTTAAGAGAATGAAAATGTGAAATCCCAAGTTTACAGCAATACGTGAAATTGCATAGACATGAACAACCATTAATCACTTAATTAACCCTCGCATTGAGTTCCTCAATGAGGTTAAAATTATATTAGATTCACCAGTACAGGTACAGGTCAGAGTCTGGAGGTACATTACTTGTGATGCCTGTGTAACGGGGTTCCCTTTGTTGTCGCTGAAAAGGGGGTTTCCCGAGGTTGCTGATTGGCTGGAAGTTCAGTAGTCGTTGAAGTGACGTCTTGGGAAGCCCGTGGTTGGGCGTTGGCTGACGATGCGGAGTTGTGGGCTGGATGAAGTTTCAGACAGGCACGTGAGGTCAGACTCGGAGACACGGCGTTACAAAACTTAACTCAGAACACGAACTCTCAAACGGAAAAGAAACTACAGTAAAAGAATAGAAGTAAAGTTTGACAAGACTAGGTGGTGTTTCTTCTCATCGTGGCTAAGTAGCAGCAGGCGTGCAGGCCGAAGCACGCTGGAAGCGCGCTCAAAGAACGCTAAAAGTGATGACAAAGCATGACTAAAAGCAGCAGCTAAAAAGCAGGCTAAAAGCCGGCATGACTGATAGCAAAAGCTAAACGAAAGCTAAAAGCTAAAAGCCAAATTTTATGGTGTCCTGAGTATTTAAACTGGCATTTTGGCCACACCTCAAATGTTGTCTCGACCAATTAGATATTGTCTTTTCTCGGGGTGTTGCATTGTTTGTCCCACCCATTCATAAATCATATGTTATCTTATCAAGCATGTGGTCCGAATTTTCCCGCTCTTGCAGGGGTATAATTTGGACATGATTCCTATAACAAGAATATGATACATTTGACAAATAACTGATGGTCAGAAACGTTTCAAGCAAGAAGATTCGAACACACACATACTAAACATGAATATGATCCATTAAGCTGTTCAAGAGTTATTTAAAAAGACATACAAAGTAAGTGATTAGAAACATTATAATCAAATGTGTGGATTACATGTATAAAATGGAGTTAAGCAATGGACTGATATCCATTTAGAAGTCTTTTTTGAGTTCATTTTGGTGCATATATGCATTGGAAGGCATTCTCTGTGCCAATTCTGTGGAGTAAGGATATGTCCTGTGAAGACCAGAGGGGTTAACAGGTCTCCTTAGGAATTTCAGTCTGGTTCTGCTAGGTGGGGGTAAGTCAATCCAAAGATCTTGTTTACTCTCACGGCTTTACATGTGAGGGTCAGACTGTCCATCTCTTCGATTACTTGCCCCAAATTAGACAATCTCTTCTTCGAATTGAAATTGTCAATAATTGTTCTAATGGTGTTAATGTTGAAAGCTGTTCTCTGAAAGAGTTGGTTGGTTATCAGACTGTGGTGCTAGGAGTTGATTTACAGCATCCTGTTGCCTTTCCGAGGAATTTGGCTTCTCTTGTTTCAACCATGCTCACGATCAAATTTTTAATTTGTCTGGTTCAGGCCTCATACGCTACAACTTATTGCACTATAGTCCTCCACATCTGCTGTGTTTTCAAAACTCTGGCAATTTGATAATACCTAGAATATCAAAATCAACTGTGGGCGGCAGAGCCTTTTCCTATTTAGCACCTAAACACTGGAATAACCTACCTAACATTGTTCGTGAAGCAGGAAAAACAACTAACAAACACTCTGTCAGTTTAAATCTAGATTAAAGACCCTTCTCTTTAACCTGGCTTACACATAACACACTAACACATTTCTAATACTCAAATCCGTTAAAGGATTTTTAGGCGGCATTAATTAGGACAACCGGAACCGGTAACACTTCCCATAACACCCGATGTACTTGCTACATAGTTAGAAGAATGGTTTCTACACTAATATTAGTCTGTTTCTTTTTTATTCCGAGGTCACTGAAGCCACTCAGTATCCTGATCAGATGGTCACTGCAGTCACCCAGATCCAGTACATATCCAGCCCAGATGGTGGATCAGTACCTAGACATGACTTCTACAGCCCTGAATGTCAGCGGAGACCAGAACAGCTAGATGAGCCCCAGAGACAGATCCCCAGTAAAGACCTTGTCTCCTAGACAGCCACTGGGACAGGACCACAGGAACCAGATCATTCTTCTGCACAATCTGACCTTTCTGCAGCCTGGAATTGAACAGCTGGTTTTGTCTGGCCAGAGGAGAACTGGCCCCCCGACTGAGCCTGTTTTGTCCCAAGGTTTTTTCTCCATTCTGTCATTGAAAGAGTTTTGGATCCTTGCCTCTGTCACCTCTGGCTTGCTTAGTTGGGGACACTTAATTTCCAGCGATATTGTTGACTTGATTGCACAGGTACTATTTAAACTGAATGATGAACTGCCTTTTTGGCATTATTGACACACTATTTTCCTATTTAATGCTGCACAGTTGCTTTGACGCAATCTGTATTGTTAAAAGCACTATATAAATAAAGGTGACTTGACCTGACTTGTGCACATATATACTGTATTCAGTTTTGTTCTGTTCTGGTTTAGTTTTCTGTTCCTGTTTGCCCATGTTTCTGCTCCTTGTTTGTTTCCATTGTTAGCCATTAGTTCCCACACCTGGGGAAATTTTGAAATCTGTTTTACTTTGATTATGTTCCTATGTTTTTAAGCCCTGTTTCTCCCATTGTCCATGGTCCAGTATTGTTTAATTTAGTTGTTGTGTTGCATGTTCTCCTGTATTCCTGTTGGATTCATTATTAAATGTGGTGAGAATATTTGGCAATATTATGGACTTGACTGCACAGACACTGTCAGAAGAGAACTGAGCTGAATTTCAACTTTTCCTTTTTTTTTTTTTTTTGATAGAGTACTTAATGTTTATTCAAATGTTTATTTGAGGTCTGTATCCAGGGGTGATTGCAATGTACCCAAAAGAAAGTCTGCCTTCTCTCAAT
The DNA here is from genome assembly GCF_018340385.1 of Cyprinus carpio. Lineage (NCBI taxonomy): Eukaryota > Metazoa > Chordata > Actinopteri > Cypriniformes > Cyprinidae > Cyprinus > Cyprinus carpio. Next base: position 5,353,700 of record NC_056598.1, read on the forward strand.
CAGTCTTTTCCTATAAAGCCATCAAAGAAAGGAGTGGGCTTCCAGACAATCTAAAGAATAATGCAGATTTTTACAGCTTCTCACGGACAGTCAAAGACTGGCTCTTAGACCACCAGTCCTGTTCACACTAAAAGCACCAGACGGGTATCTGGCCATCAGATGATACCCTCGTGGGTACCATTTGATGGCTTTTACACTGTATTGTGTTTTTTGTTATAAAAAAAAAATAAAAACTGTTGCACTCCATATATTTAGTACCTCATAACATTGCAACTAGCTAATTTTGCACACAAATTGGTAATTTGCACTTTATATTTGTATATTGTACCTTTTTATATTGTATTAACCGTCTTTGTTATATAATTTTTTATGTTAATTGCTTTTGTTATGTAATTTTAACTCTGTTATGTAATTTTAATTGTGTAGGACTACAGATGGAAATTAGCATAATGCTAAATCTGGTGCAGCCATCTTTTTTTAATGTAAATGCACATTGTCCTGATATAACTAAACTAAACTAAACTAAACAAGGAAAATGTGTCAACATTAAGTATTACTAGTACATGAATTTACATTTTTATATATAAAAAATAAATAAATAAGCAAACTGTGAGGTCTTTGCCTTCTCATTTCATAACACCACTGCATGTCACTTTTGGAAAGGTATTTTACTGAATTTGTAATAGAGAGCAGGGTAGATCACGCTTAAGCAATCAAAAAGGGCTACAAAGGTAAATAATAATAATAATAATAACATCTGGTTAATCGACAAGTATAGCACCAAAAGAGTTGCATACACTGAAACAATATGTTAATACAAAATAACATTATCCAGAGAAACAAATGTTAATGATAAATCCCCTGTGATGTTTGTACTGGCTACTGTATACAGGCCACCAGGGCACCATACAGACTTTATTAAAGAGTTTGCTGATTTTTCATCCGAGTTAGTGCTGGCTGCAGATAAAGTTTTAATTGTTGGTGATTTTAATATCCATGTTGATAATGAAAAAGATGCATTGGGATCAGCATTTATAGACATTCTGAACTCTATTGGGGTTAGACAACACGTCTCAGGACCTACCCATTGTCGAAATCATACTCTAGATTTAATACTGTCACATGGAATTGATGTTGATGGTGTTGAAATTATGCAGCCAAGCGATGATATCTCAGATCATTATTTAGTTTTGTGCAAACTTCATATAGCTAAAACTGTAAATTCCATTTCTTATTACAAGTATGGTAGAACCATCACTTCTACCACAAAAGACTGCTTTGTAAGTAATCTTCCTGATATATCCCAATTCCTTAGCATATCCAAAACCTCAGAACAACTTGATGATGTAACAGAAACTATGGACTCTCTCTTTTCTAGCATTTTAAATACAGTTGCTCCTTTACGCTTAAGGAAGGTTAAGGAAAACAGTCTGACACCGTGGTGTAATGAGCACACTCGCACCCTAAAGAGAGCAGCCCGGAAAATGGAGCGCAGCTGGAGAAAAACAAAACTAGAAGTATTTCGTATTGCTTGGAGGGAAAGTAACCTATCTTACAGAAAAGCATTAAAAACTGCTAAATCTGATTACTTTTCGTCTCTTTTAGAAAAAAACAAACATAACCCCAGGTATTTATTCAATACAGTGGCTAAACTAACGAAAAATAAAGCATCAACAAGTGTTGACATTTCTCAACATCACAGCAGTAATGACTTTATGAACTACTTTACTTCTAAAGTCGATACTATTAGAGATAAAATTGTAACCATGCAGCCATCAGCTACAGTATCACATCAGACAGTGCACTATAGATCCCCTGAGGAACAGTTCCACTCATTCTCTACTATAGGAGAGGAAGAATTGTATAAACTTGTTAATTCATCTAAACCAACAACATGTATGTTAGACCCTATTCCATCTAAGCTCCTAAAAGAGGTGCTTCCAGAAGTCATAGATCCTCTTCTGACTATTATTAATTCCTCTTTGTTATTAGGGTATGTCCCAAAATCCTTCAAACTGGCTGTTATTAAGCCTCTCATCAAAAAACCACAACTTGACCCCAAAGAACTAGTTAATTATAGACCGATCTCGAATCTCCCTTTTCTTTCAAAGATACTAGAAAAAGGTAGTATCCTCACAATTATATTCCTTCTTAGAGAAAAATGGCATCTGTGAGGATTTCCAGTCAGGATTTAGACCGTATCATAGTACTGAGACTGCTCTCCTTAGAGTTACAAATGACCTGCTCTTATCATCTGATCATGGTTTGTATTTCTCTATTAGTGCTATTGGATCTTAGTGCTGCGTTCGACACTATTGACCACACTATTCTTTTGCATAGACTAGAACACTTTGTTGGCATTAATGGAAGTGCATTAGCATGGTTTAAATCGTACTTATATGACCGCCATCAATTCGTAGCAGTGAATGAAGAGGTATCATATCGTTTACAAGTGCAGTATGGAGTACCGCAAGGCTCAGTACTAGGGACGTTACTCTTCACGCTTTACATGTTACCCTTGGGAGATATCATCAGGAAACACGGTGTTAGCTTTCACTGTTATGCTGATGATACTCAGGTCTATATTTCATCGCGGCCTGGCGAAACATACCAATTTGAAAAACTAACGGAATGCATAGTCGATATAAAAAACTGGATGACGAGTAATTTCTTACTGCTAAATTCTGAAAAAACAGAGGTGTTAATTATAGGGCCTAAAAGCTCTGCATGTAATGACCTAGAACGCTGTCTAAGCCTTGATGGCTGCTCTGTCAATTCTTCGTCATCAGTTAGGAACCTAGGTGTGCTATTTGATAGCAACCTTTCCTTAGACAGCCACGTTTCTAGCATTTGTAAAACTGCATTTATTTTCCATCTCAAAAATATATCTAAATTACGGCCGATGCTCTCAATGTCAAATGCAGAAATGTTAATCCATGCGTTTATGACCTCAAGGTTAGATTATTGTAATGCTTTATTGGGTGGTTGTTCTGCACGCTTATTAAACAAACTCCAGTTAGTCCAAAATGCAGCAGCTAGAGTTTTTACTAGAACCAGGAAGTATGATCATATTAGCCCGGTCCTGTCAACACTGCACTGGCTCCCTATCAAACATCGTATAGATTTTAAAATCTTGCTTATTACTTATAAAGCCCTGAATGGTTTTAGCACCTCAGTATTTGAATGAGCTCTTGTTACATTATAGTCCTCCACGTCCGCTCCGTTCTCAAAACTCTGGCAATTTGATAATACCTAGAATATCAAAGTCAACTGCGGGCGGCAGATCATTCTCCTATTTAGCGCCCAAACTCTGGAATAACCTACCTAACATTGTTCGGGAGGCAGACACACTCTTGCAGTTTAAATCTAGATTAAAGACCCATCTCTTTAACCTGGCTTACACATAACATACTAATACACTTCTAATATCCAAATCAGATTAAAGGATTTTTAGGCTGCATTAATTAGGAAAACCGGAACCGGGAACACTTCCCATAACACCCGATGTACTTGCTACATCGTTAGAAGAATGGCATCTACGCTCATATTAGTCTGTTTCTCTCTTATTCCGAGGTCACCGTGGCCACCAGATCCAGTCTGTATCCAAGTCAGATGGTCACTGCAGTCACCCGGATCCAGTATGTATCCAGCCCAGATGGTGGATTAGCACCTAGAAAGGACCTCTACAGCCCTGAAAGACAGTGGAGACCAGGACTAGAGCCCCAGAGACAGATCCCCTGTAAAGACCTTGTCTCAGACGACCACCGGGACAAGACCACAGGAAACAGATGATTCTTCTGCACAATCTGACTTTGCTGCAGCCTGGAATTGAACTGCTGGTTTCGTCTGGTCAGAGGAGAACTGGCCCCCCAACTGAGCCTGGTTTCTCCCAAGGTTTTTTCTCTCCATTCTCTCACTGATGGAGTTTTGGTTCCTTGCCGCTGTCGCCTCTGGCTTGCTTAGTTGGGGACACTTCATTTACAGCGATATCGTTGACTCGATTGCAAATTATTGCACAGATACCATTTAAACTGAACTGAGCTGCATGATGACATCACTGAATTCAATGATGAACTGCCTTTAACTGTCATTTTGTATTATTGACACACTGTTTTCCTAATTAATGTTGTTCAGTTGCTTTGACGCAATCTTTTTTGTTTAAAGCGCTATATAAATAAAGATGACTTGACTTGACTTGACAAAAGTTGTATTACAATTATATATGCCATTTTGATTTACTTCAGAAGCAGAAACCAAACCATGGAGACTCTCCTTAAATCACTGTTTGTGGTAACAAATTGACCAACAAATTTAATTTTACATTTTCTTCAGTTTTATGAACTTAAGTTGTCCATGAAATGGTAACATTAATGTGTTGTTGTTTACTACTAGAATAATTAATAGAAAATTCATATAAGAGCTCGTACACAGTCTAATTGTGGTTTTATTTAATTTCTTATTTAATTGCAGATATCTAATGTTTAGCTCACAAAACTGATTTTGACAGTTATATTACATTATTTTCTGCAACGCTTCCAAGAGCAATCACTGCCAGCATGTTAGCTGCAACATTCCAAATATTTTCAAATGTACTTCACTGACGAAAGAGCAGAAATCTATCGATTATCTAAACATGTGCCTCTGCCTTGAATGCGAGAAAGAGAGAGAAAGAGACTCATCAAAGTCACTGAGTAATAATAATTCAGACTGGCAGTGGGCTGTGCTTCCAAGAAGAGATGAAGCATGTGAGGACAGATGGATGGCTTTTTTTGCAGACACAACCAAGGTTGTTAATCAAAAGACAAGAGGTCCCTATGGAACACAAGGCATTAAAGAACTCCTCCCTGAGTTCAGCCAGTCAAAGATATAGCAGCTGATGGCTAAATGGAAAAATACAGATTACAAAACTGTCAAAGTGCCAAAAAGTCTGGTTTGAGTACTGTGGATTTGACTCAAATATTAAATTGGCCAGAGTAGAGAGAAAAAAATCATGTTCAATTTGTTTAAATGAGTCCTCATTCACTGTGGTCCAATACAGTTTCCTTTTGTCTTTCTTTTTTTCTTTTTTTCCACAAAAAAGAAATGAGTAAAGACAAGAATGTGAGTAAAGATTATGAGTAAAGACAGAGCAGCTGTGTAACTGCATTTCTCATTAGTGAGGTGGCAGTGCCAGACTGTAGCCCTTTAGTAATGAAGTTATTTTATTGACCAAACCTAACAAAAAGGGACGTGCCCAGACATTTTGAGGGCCAGGGGCTCAAGTGGAAAAAGGGCACTTCTCATTTTGTTTATTATTATTATTATATTTTTATTATTATTATTATTTCTAAACATAATGTTAAATATATTAACACAACTCTGACTTACCAGTTTATTTTAATTCCATCACACTCACCCAATTGTTTCATGTTGTTACATTTTAGAACAGATGTCTACAAAATAATCAGTTCACAATGTTGTTATGATGACTGTACTATGCACACACACAAACTGATGGTGACTAGAACTTTGTTTCACATTTGAGGGGGGGCTGTTAAGATCAGTCAGCATACAACATAGTAATAGAATGGATAGTTATTAGATGAGAAGAATGAGATCAAAATTATGAAGTTATTGTTTAAGGCAGGACACTTCATGTACTGTTCAATTTTGTGATTTTGGTATATTTTGCCTCCATGTCTTCTTTTTCTCTAATGGAAAGGAAATTTACAAAATACACATTAAGGTGTTTGTTTTAAGCCTACTAGCCTCCTCAGTTTGCTTCTGTATTTTTCTTCTAAAGTAACCAAAAACAAGCTATCTGTATATTTAAACATAACATTTCAAAGGAAAAGACTCTTGATGTAAGTCATGTACTAATAACTGGGGAAGTTCTGTGGTGATATGCTTTAGTTATTTTGTTTATCCTATTCATCTGCAATGCCTTGTTTCAAATGTATGCAAATTAGCGCATTTTAATTAGCCTACTTAACGCCTGATTTGCATATCAGTGTGGCTTTCTGATGACGTTATTCATTTTACTGTATTCAGCAATTGTTTCTCCATTAAGTTAGCCTGTATGCCTATGATGTATTGCCTTAGCTAAAAATTGCCTTTTGTCTTTTGGATAATTAGCTGTAAATTCAAGGCACAGGCAGCTTAGTCTTTTGCTCATCACCACTCACCTCCACACCAAGACAAACAAAACTGGAAAGAAAGGGAGAGCTTCACTTCTGTGGCTCTCTGCCTGTCTGTTGATGTGCCGATCAAAGTGTGCTATGCTGCTGTGATGCGCGGAGGGGAGAAAGGCATCGGAACTCAACAGAGTCTCAACAATTCCCGACATTTCAACATTTCCCCTGATATTTAGATGTTTTATTTGTTTGACAGGGAAAGCTGTGCGCAAACAGAAACACACACACGCACACATAATACATATATTTATTTATTAAAACTCCCCAGAAAAAAGGGCACTTTCTCTTGAGGAAGTAAAAGGGCAGCTGCTCAAGCCCCATTTGATGTCTATGTGTGCACGTGCCTGCTAACAAAGGCAAATAATAATAATAATAATAATAATAATAATAATAATAATAATAATAATAATAATAACATAGGCTACTGGAAATAGCATGCCTCTACATTTTAGCAAAACTCCAAAAATGCAGCAACTATGGTTTCCAGCCAAAATGACCACTAGCAGCAGTACAACACTAACAACTGTTCCTGTTCCTGCAAATTAGTATTACAGGGAAAGATTATATAACCATATTCTGCTGTTGTAAAGCAGCTCTAACAAGAAAATATTGTCATTTTTCAGCTCAAGTCATTCAAGTGTAAAGTTCATTTATTATGAAACAAGTTAAGCTCAGCAACTCTACAGAAAACGGTATCATTATTCAGCCTCAGTTCAATGTTCATTCAGTTCAATTTGTTAATGTTGATGTAGCAATATTATGAGAAAAAAAAAATCTATTCACATATAAAGCAGCTCTACATAAGACAACTGTCTTTTCATCCAGTCTAAATCGTTTTAAGTTTTGTTTACACTCAATAGTGCCATGTGCAGTCGACTAATATTAATATTAATATTATGACAATAATATCAATGAATATAAGTGTCTTTTAAACTTCAACTAAGCAAGCCAAAGGCAATAGGTGATGGCAAGGAACCCAATCTCCATTAGGTGACAGAAATGGAGAAAAAAAAAATCCTTGGGAGAGGCTTAGTCATGGGACAATTACTTCTTTCACGTAAATTTAGCCACAGGCATGCTTTTCTAATGAGCCTGGGTTACAAAAAAGTACTATATATATATATATATATATATATATATATATATATATATATATATATATATATATATATCTATATATATATATAGTACATATATATATATATATATATATATATATATATATATATATATATATATATATATATATATATATATATATAATTTTAGAAAATAAGAAAGTAGTTGTGTCAACAACAGGTATGTGCATTATTTTTCTTTCTGTAGAATAAGAGCTAGCGATGTCTGATTCACGAATTAATAACTTATAGACAATTCGTTTCAATGACTCTATTAAACTGGTTGGCAGAATGGGACTGAATTCAGGACAGCATAGTTTTAAATAAAACAGTATTCAAGTATATTTTACAAGAAAATAAAAATCTGTTTTTTTTATTATTATTATTATTTATTTTAATTAATTTTGCAGAAAAAATTGTCATTCTTACTCCAAGTCTCATACAGTATCTATATCTACTTGATAGTATCTTTTTGCTCCAACAGGAATGGCAGACCACTGAATTGCTTAATCCCTGCGCAAAGCTGCTGACAACACCCTGTGATTATTCAGATGTGTTCCACTCACACTTTGAGACAGCCATCCTGTAAATACAAAATGAGATCCATATAATCTCCCTAAGAAGCCATTTTCTCCACTGCACAGGGCTAGTCATTGTTTATGCTCTCTACCACTGTGGTAAGCGAAAATTTAATTGACTGAAATTTCTATGTCATCCTTCCTCATATAACCTCAGAGAGTTTAAATGCCTTTTGCTTAGAGTCCATTCAGTATGTCATTAAGGGCTTCTGAGGCTATATAACATTGTTTAAAACATTGTTTTTGTTTTTGAATGCATTATTAAAGTGCACTTTTCGTTAGGATTCAGACAGTTATTCATTTATTATATATTAAATTTGACATTTTTACAGTTATCAAACATTGTAATTTTGCTATTGGGGCAAATGAGAAAGCAAAAAATATATATCTTTAGTAGATTCTGTTGACCTAGAAGTTAAAACATCTGTGATGACTTCCACATCTGAGAACCCCAGAAATGTGAAAATTATTCATTTTGCAAAAGAGTAAAATCATCTGAATGTCATTGCATAATTCACACACTGATAATGACCCCATACAATGAATAGAAGGGAAATAGAATTACCTGCAGAATAGATGGAACTTCTAATGGCCACATGAAATTGTATAAACCTTGGCTTGTGGAAAATAAATCATTTTTGTGGTGTCCACAATGTTTAAAAATCATGAATTCCGAAAAAAAGGCGAAATTGTAACAAAAGGGGGATTGAAATATATATAGATGATCTTCCTCTCTCAAATGCATGGTGGCATCTATGTAAGAGAGTGACATATTCCTGAGAGGGGTCATGACATTCACTGTCTTAGAAAACAGCTCTATGCAAACTGACTGCCCTCATCACCTTGAACAACCACAGTCTGTATGTGACAACATTTTTTAACCCTTTGGGGTTCTTCTTCTTCTTCTCATTATTTTTATTATTATTATTTAAGAATTCAGGGGAGTCTTTTTGTTTTTCAGAGTGAACAGGCTACACTGAATAAGATCAGTTACTTTAATTACATTTACTGCTGATTTTGGAATATGAATGATTACCTGATAAAGCAGGTCAGGTGACCATGTTTTTGACTACAACTTAATGTATAATCAGCATCACCATTTTCAGTTCTTTAATTGTCCATTCTCATCTGCCTTCATTTATCCTTAAAGGAAAGGTCAAAAAGTGTTACAAAAGCACTGAGTATAGTCAAGTCAAGTCACTGTTATTTATATAGTGCTTTTTACAATGCATATTGTGTCAAAGCAGCTTTATAGTATTAAACAGGGAAATAGTGTGCTGAAATAATATGCCATTCTAATCTGGCCAGATGAAACCAGCAGTGTAATTCTAGGCTGCAACAAAGTCAGACTGTGCAGAGGACAAATCTGGTCTTGTCCCAGTGGCCCACTAGGTGATGAGGTCTTCGGAGGGGATCTGTCTCTGGGGCTTATCTTAACATGGGCTCTGCTGACATTCATGGCTGTAGAGGTCATCTCTAGGTGCTGATCCACCATCTGGTCTGGATACGGACTGGATCCGGGTGGCTGCAATCAGCGATGACTTATCTGAACATCTTTGATTGGCCATTGCATTCATAAGCTCAACAGCAACGTGTGTGATTCGTTTTAATGCAGAGCTGTAAAAACTCGTCTGTCTCTGTCTCAGCGTCAGCCAGCAAAGGCAGATTTGAATTTAGCAGCTGATGATATGAAGCGCTGAACGATTTAATCAAGCTGGTGTAATTGTATCAAAAATAGAAAATATTATTTGGGGTTTTTTTGTCTTTTGGAAGCTGCATTCAAAATCCACTTGACCCTGACCTAATTAATGCAGCCTAACAATCCTTTAATGGATTTGAATTATACAAATGTGTTAGTGTGTTGTGTAAGCCAGATTCAAACCTTGATTTAAACTGTTTAAATTGTTCCAGAGTTTGAGAGCTAAATAGAAAAAGGATCTGATGTTTATTTTGATATTCTAGGTATAATCAAATGGCCAGAGCTTTGAGAACGCAGCGGACGTGATAGACTATAATGCAATAATAGCTCGCTCAAATAATAAGGTGCTAAACCATTCATTCAGGGCTTTATGTGTAATTAGCAAGATTTTAAAATGTATACGATGTTTAATAGGGAGCCAATGCAGTGTTGACAGAACCAGGTTACTATGGTCATACTTCTTGGTTCTAGTAAGAACTGTAGCTGCTGCATTTAGAACGAGCTGGAGATGTTTATTAAGCACACAGAACTACCACACAATAAAGCATTACATAAACTATCCTTGAGGAAATTTAGATATATTTTTGCGATTGAAAAATACAATTTTACAAATGCTTGCTATTAAAAGATTGCTTTCAAATAGCACACCTATGTTCCTAAAGGCCCCGATATACTTCAAACGAAGTTCGTTTTCGTTCTTCATTTGGGGGCAAAAAGAAGTTTGAAAAGGGTGAGGGTCGGTATACTGTTTTCGAACATTCCAACACCCCACGCTGCTGGAGGCGGGGTGTAGATTAAAAGAATACTCCACCCCAAAATGAAAATGTTGTCATTACAGTTTTTTACGATCGCTATGACAGTTTTTGCAATACTTTTAACAATTTTCCTAAACTCTTAACTCAGTTAGCACAACATCCATCTGTGTAGGCTATACAATTAATACATTTCTTGTTGCTCTGACACAAAATGCATAAAGTTGACACAAATTTAAAATGCTTGAACTTTGTTTACACACAAGCTCAACCAAGACCAAAACAATGTAATTTTACTGGCAAAATTTCGAATGCTTTCACACTGTATGTCAGAACAGATAACATCATGTTCTAATTTATGTTTCACATATTGTGAATTGAAGGACAAATATGTCCCCTGTATTTTATATTACAGTTTTTCTCATTTGCTAAGACACACTAAATGAAACTGGGATCCGCTTGATCTTCATCATCACATTATTAGCACAGCAGAAGTCTTCTCTTGCAAATGTTTTAACACTTTTTCATTTGTTTCACACATTTTTCACACCCTTTTTCAAAACAGTTACCACAGATCTCATTGAAAGGCCCCAAACTCTATTGGATTCACTGTGTTGAACAAAAGAAAAAAAAATCTATTCACAGCTGATAGAAACTACTTGCATAATTATAAATCTCTATGCACCTGTGTGAAAACTCATTTGCACAACTCTTCAATCAGCAATCAGTCCTCATCCATCTATAAAAGATGCCACCTCTGTGTTGCTATTTGCAAGCATGGATCAAAGAGGCCATAGGCACGGAAGGAGAGTAAGAGGCCATGGCAGAGGGGCCCGAGGAAGAGGAGTTTGTATGCGTGGTGGAGGAGCTGCAGCAGCAAGAGGACAAAATCGAGCTCAAGTTTCAAATGAAATTCGGGCAACAATTATTGACCATGTCATCAATCATGGCTTGTCCGTTAGAAAGGCTGGACAAAGGGTCCAGCCCATTCTGAGTCGGAGCACTGTGGCATCTATTGTCAGGCTTTTTTGGAATGAGAACAGGTAATTCACAGTGTTACTGTAATGTATACCGCTGTGTATTTCAGCTTTACTGTATTGCCCTGTTAGCAGAACAAACTGTGTCTACAGTAATGCAGATGTTTTATCAATCCCATTTATGTGACTGTCATACAGTAATGTCAATTTTGACATGCTTTTTTTGCTTTTACTTTATAGAATCCACACATTGCCACACACTGGCGGCAGAGGAAAGATATTTAGTATTGAACAGGAGTCTGCCATTGTAGATATGGTAGTGGCAAACAATGCAATCAGGCTGTGTGTAATCCAGGCAGCAGTAATTGCAGATCAGGGAGCATTTCGAAATATAAACTGTGTGAGTTTGGCAACTATAGATCGAGTCCTTGAACGAAACCATGTCAGAATGAAGCAGCTGTACAGAGTTCCATTTCAAAGAAACTCTGACATCGTAAAGGAGGCACGATTCCAGTATGTGCAGGTACAGATTTTTTATTGTAATACCTTGTTTACCATAGTTACATGTGACTGGAATAATTTGCTTTATGAATTTGCTCTTTCTTTTAGAGAATAATGGAGCTTGAAGCTGAAGGGGCACATCACAAATTCATTTTTGTGGATGAAGCCGGCTTCAACATCTGTGTTGTGTGTGGACGCGGGATGAACATCATTGGGCAGAGGGCCACTGTCACAGTGCAAGGTCAGAGGGGTGCCAATATCACCATGTGTGCTGCCATCTCCAATGATGGAGTCCTTTGCCACATACCAACTATTGGCCCATACAATACAGAACACCTCATCACATTTCTTGATGCATTGAAAGAATTACTGATTCCACCCAAAGAGAGAGGGCTGTTGAGGCCTGGCATGACTCTGTATGTCATAATTTGGGACAATGTGGCTTTCCACCACTCTCGCCTTGTGAATGAATGGTTTGCAGCACAGCCTCGTATTATGATACAATTCCTCCCTGCATACTCGCCTTTTCTGAACCCAAATCGAGGAGTTCTTCTCTGCTTGGAGGTGGAAGGGTGTATGATCACTGGCCATATGAGCAGATGCCCCTCCTGGAGGCAATGAATGCTGGTTGCCTGGCAATAGGTGCAGAGGACTGCCAGGGATGGATATGCCATGCAAGGAGGTATTTCCCTCGGTGCATTACAAGGGAAAACATTCAATGCGATGTTGATGAGAACCTGTGGCATAATCGTCAAGAACGAATGGACTAAATGTGAAAGATAAAATGTATATATCTTTCTTTTTTTAAAAAAAAAAGGTATTTCCACCCATAAGTTTCCTTTGGTAGCTTTTTTTTTCCAGTATCCATTTGAGTTTGTAAAGTATCATATTTCATATCGATGGCTGCATTTTGTATTTTGTTGTCCATTGTGTAATGATTGATTGAAAGAATAAATTAATTTGACCAAGTTGTGGTGTTTGATGGAAATATTTGCTTATGTTGCATGTTTTGTGAGTGTTAGAGCATTTTGCTAACAAAATGAGTCATTTTGGCCATTGAGCTTCAGTTTTATCCTGTGTGTTAACGGTTTTGAAAATGTGATGTCAGAGTGGGCAAATGTGTTTAAGCATTCGAGAAAAACTGTATTCCATAGCTAATGATAAACAGCTGATTGCAAATATATAAGCTGATTCCCATATAGGAAACATACTCAGGTGTTGAGGGTCTTTCAATCCCATGATCATACGGTATACAGTAAAAGAGGACCTCTTTGGGCTGATCTTGTGTGGAAAAAAGCACTCCTGCATAAATGTGAGATTTTAGAAGATCTGTACCAAAGATTGGTAATAGAGAAAAGGAACAGGTGGGAGACCACTTGTCAAAATATGTGATCACACCATTTCCAGTGCAGTCAGAGCCTGGTTTGACAGCCATTCGAGAATGATGTTTCTTTTCCTTGCCCTTTACTCCCCTTTCCTCAACCCCATTGAAGAGTTTTACTGAGCCCTGAGATGGAAGGTTTTTCACCATCGTCCCTCCAGATGTCCCTCCAGGATGCAGTGGATGCTGAATGCCAAGACATCACAGCTGAACAATACAAGGAAGGAGAAGGCATACCAAAAGATTCTTCCCAAGATGCCTTGCTAGAGAAGATATCAGGTGTGATGTGGATGAGAGCATGTGACCAAACGCAGAAAACCAGGCATTTTTTTATTCTTCTGTGGCTTTTTCTGTTCTGTATATTTTGTATTTTCACATAATAAATGACTGCTATATTGTACATTTTTTTTGTCATTGTTGTTGGTTTCTTGCATTCTTTTTTTTTTTTTTTTTTCTAATGTCCTGTTGCAAATAAAGCCTTTACTGCTGCAATTCTGTCTCAATCTTTGTTCCCCCCATAAACCGTTCATTCTATAAAGCTACTCTGAGATGGGTCATTCAATTTTTGCATTGAATTTCTGCAGCAAAATCAACAAAATACATTTATTTACTAAACCCAAAAAGAAAAAGAAACTGTAGTGTAAAACACAATCTATGATCAATGCAATATACTGTCTATTGTAAAAGGTCAGACCTGACACCTAAAATAATGCAGTTTCTGTAATTCCATTTGATGTCAGTGTTTTTTATGATATTGTGCTATGATTGACTAAATGTTCCAGTTGAAGGAGAATATGTGTTAGTGTTTTGGAATAATAATTTGATTTTGAGACATGTTTGCAGTGTTTTGGTAGATGTAGTGTATTGTGTTAGGGTATTATTGTAATTTGAAAATGTGTGTTGAAGTTTAGTTTACAATGTGTGATTTTGAGCATGAAATTAACTGTTTTGCTATAATTGTGTGTTGTAGGTGTGTTGGTGCGTTAAGAGTTTAGAAAAATTGTTAGAAGTATTGAAAAAAATGTCATAGCTATTAAATGAAAAATGGCTCATCTAGTTGTCATAAACTGCCAAGCACATTTTTATTTTATATTTACACATTATTATTAGACTTTTTGTAAATTTGGCATGAATTGTGCAAGTGAATTTTGACTAATGAAGAGAATGTAGATCAACCAATGATAAACCATTTCTCTGAAATAGCTCAAAGGTTCATCTCATGAATCTTCAGTTGGAAAGAATATACTGTATAGACAGAGGACAACACAAGAGTTACAAATTGTAACAGTGGACTTATTTTTTATTTTCATCTTTTTGCACATATTTTTTTTCCTTTTCTATATCACAATGACAAAACAAAGTGTTGTTTTTTTTTTGTTGTTTTTTTTGGTCAGACCACTAGTACAAGTGTAACTAGAAATTCTATCAAGTCTCCTTCAATCAATATCCCACATACAGTAATGTGTAATTTTGTACTTTTGAAATGGATATATGGCACACATAAGCATATGGCATACTGTTCAATACAGTAACTGTCATCCAAAATGTTGCCATAGTTTACATCAGAACATCCCTCTAGAGTACACTGTTATATTGACAACATGACTAAGCAATTTGACTGTCTTATCCGTATACAATGACACAGGGACTTGTCATTCTGATGGCACTGACATGTTCATTGACACAGATATTTATTTTTGAGAGATGAACTAAAGATTTTGAGCAAGAGACTGGCTTTTGCAGGTAATCCATGCTGTTTTGCTATTTGTATGAGTTGTTTTAAGAAATGCACTTAATGTCAAGGATGATTCGAGAAATGTACCAAAGCGACTGAGATAAACTGTAGTGTTCATTTATCTCATTACAGTTTTTTTCAATTGCTAACATCCTTTTGTCCAATCTGTAGGCAAATTTTCAAAACACTATACACAATTAGCACAACATCAGTGTACCTTTTACACAATTCATTTTTTTTTTTTTTTTTACACAATATTCAGTAAATGGACACGTTTCTAAAATGCTTAAATTTTCTATTCACATAAGCTTACCCCATACCAAAATCATAGATCTTTTTTTATCTTTTTTACAAATGCTTAAACACAGCATGACGAAATGAAGACCTAATGTTCCAAACTTTAAATATAGTGTAAAGCCTCTACTTCTGCAACAACAGCAACTCAAATGTATTGAAAAAAAAATCTCTATATAAAATATTGTAACAACTGATAAGCATTTTTAAGTAACAGATCATTAAAATACTTAGAAATAGCTGATTCCAGTCTCAGTTGGAGAAATAGTCAGGTGTTGATGCTCTTTCCATTACATCAACATGGAGGAAAAAAGACCTCTTTGAATTGGTTTTGTGGATGCAGAACAACACAAAGAATCAGAGAGAGAAAAAAAATTATGTCTGGGAGAGGGAGAGGAATAGTTGGAGGAGGGAGAGGAGTAGTTGGATCAGAAGAAGATATGTAAGTGAGGGGGTAAGATTGTGTGCTGGACTGTGCATTTTTATGTTTGTTTGTTTTTCCCTCTTACACATGTGGAACCTATGAAAGCTTATTTCTGCCATGGAATATAAGGGTTAAAGTGTACTTGTGACTTTGTGACTCATCTCACAGTTCTGACTTTTATTTCTTGCAATTGTGAATTTATCTCACAATCCTAATAAAAGTCTGAATTGCAAGATATGAACTCACAATTCCAAGAATAGAAGTCCAAATTGTGAGATAAAAAGTTTACAATTACCGTTTTTTTCTTTTTTATCCTGTGATGGAAACAAGCTTGCAATAATTTTTGTTGATCACTGGCATCAGCTACCATGGAGCACCATCCACATCCAACCCCCACCCACTGGACAGCAATTTCAAGGTTCCAATTGAATTTCTGCATAGAGGACCCTATTTTTTTCTATTGTACATTCTATAAAGTGACTCATTCAGTTTTAGACAGTATGTTGCCAAGAATGAACACATTCAACACTTAAAAATGTAAAATGGGTTTCAGTTGAAGGTAACTAAATTACAAAAAACAATGGATTTTTATATTATCTGTTCAAGTAGAACTGAAACATGTATGTCAAACATGTACAAGAAAGTAATGCAGTTTTTGTAAAGCCATCAACTGTTAGTATTTTGACAGTAACTGTGCTATGATTGACTATATGTTCCTATTGGATAGAAAAGTAGTGCTAATGTTTTGTCCGAATGACTCGATTTTGAATTGGGTTTGCTGTGTTTTGGTAGAGTTAGTATATGTCGAAAAAGGTATTCAGCATTTTGAAATGTAGAGTTTGTATTTATTTAACAAAATGTGGTTTTGGCCAGAAAATTAGCTATTTGGCTAATTGTGTGATGCAGGTGTGTTGCTGTGTTAAGAGTTTAGAAAAAGTACTTTAAGTATTGGTAAACGCTTGTTAGCAATTGAAAAAAAAAAAACTGTAAACTGGATAAATTGTTATACATTTTTATATTTTATGTGGTGTCATGATTTACTTTTGATAAAAAACAAAGTTTTATTATTGTATACTCGTTTGGCATTTCATTTATTGTATACCCTTAAAATTCGCTTATTGAAAGAGCAACAGCAGCAGCAGCAGTATGGTGTAACATTTATTTGAAACACATATATTTGGTAGTTGCTACCTTTTATCTTTACTCTTTCCTTTCATTCTTTACATGGCTTTGAAAAACTTGCATCTGATGTATCTCTGCGTCACTTTTTGCATAACTCTGGGTCGTCAACACCAAGCTTCATTGCAATTTCCTTCTAGGAATTAAATGTTTTCTCTGAATCTTTAAAATATGTCTGCGAGAGATAGTACAGGTGCGGATATATTTGTGCCAGCTCAGCTATTCGACACTCCAGTGTATTCATGTTGCTAGTGACTAGGCTGGAGATATTGTTCTCTCTGGCCTGACCTCCATTGAATGAGAAACGGTGTTCTCTTGCCTGACCTCCGTTGAATGAGAAACAAACCTGGGGGAAAAAAATTGCACGTCAAAGAAGGTGGAGTTTCAGAACACACCCACCGACTGTGTAACCGCCATGGACCAGTGGAAGCTCAAAGGTGTTTAGGAGCCAAAACAAACTCCCCCAGAAAGTTCGGTTTGGTCAGCTGTTTCCAACTGCCAAAATGTTCGAAATGACGTCATATCAGTTCGTTCTTCCATTTCATTTGAAGTATATCAGGGCCTTAACAGATGAGAATTGACATAGCAGCCATCAAGTGTTAGGAAGATATATACTGTATATACTGTATAGGTTATTACATGTTGAGGTTTTTGGCCCTATAATAGTTTTTTTTTTTTTTGAACTTAACAGTAAGAAATTATTAGTTATCGAGTTTTTTATATCAACTATGCAATATGAAATACCTCTAGATTTGTTTTCCTCCAGCTGTGCTCCATTTTCTGGGCTGCTTTCTTTAGGGTGCGAGTGTGCTGATTATACCACTGTGTCTTGACTGTTTTCCTTAATCTTCGTTAAGCATAAAGAAGCAACCATATCTAAAGTGCTAGACAAGAGAGAGTCCATATTTCTGTTACATCATCAAGTTGTTCTGAGTTTACGGATATGCTGAGGAACTGAGATAAATCAGGAAGATTATTTAGAAAGCAATCTTTTGTGGTAGAAGTGATGGTTCTATAATATTTGTAACAAGGAGCTAAATTTGCAGATTCAGCTATATGGAGTATACACAAGACAATAATCTGAGATATCATCGCTCTACTGCAGAATTTCAATGCCATTAACATCAATTCCATGTAAGACACTGACTATAAATAAAGTATGACATTCTTGCTCATGTTCATGCCCCTTGCACTTTAAGAAATCTGATTGATGTTGTTGGACCTTAAATCTGAAAATTCCTAATGTTACCATTACACTTTTTTGATGGTCCCTTTTAGATATTTTGTAAAATTTGCATGTTAACTAACTCTCATCAGAGTATTGGTAGACTGTTAGTGGTAGGGTTAGGGTTAGTGGAATAAGGGTTTAGGGGACATTTCTTGGTGGAACAGAATGTCTAAAGGGGACCATCATAATAAAGTGTTACCAATATTAGTAAAGCTAGATGCACTTTTTAAGTATCTAAGAAAATGTATGGTTTATTCAAACACTTTAATAACTTAAATTACACAAATTAAACAACTTCAACAACTTCGTAGTAAATTAGCTCAAAAGGGAAATGTATGTAAATAATTACAGTTAATTATGATTAATTATAATTATTATTATCGGGGCAGAGACAGAATTGCTGTAGTAAAAGCTTTATTTGCAACTGGACATTAGGAAAAAAAAACTAAAAAGAAAACAAGTACAATATAGCTGTCATTTATAATGTGAAAATACTAAATATGCAAACAGAAAAAGCCACAGAAGAATAATAATAAATAAATGTAATCTAATCTGCCTGGTCTTCTGCATTTAGTCACATGGTCCCATCCACATCACACCTGATATCTTCTCTGGCAAGGCATCTTGGGAAGATTCTTTTGGTATGCCTTATCCTTCCTTGTATTGTTCAGCTATGATATCTTGGCATTCATTGCATCCTGGAGGGACATCTGGAGGGATGATGGTGAAAAACCCTCAATCTCCAGGCTCAGTAAAACTCCTCAATGGGGTTGAGGAAAGGGGAGTAAGGAGCAAGGAAAAGAGACATCATTCTCGAATGGGTGTCAAACCAGGCTCTGACTGCTCTGGGAAAGGTTGAATGCCAAATTGTTCCATGTGATCATATATATTGAAAAGTGGTCTCCCACCTGTCCCCATTTTTCTGGCAGCAGTCTTTTTTGCAGATCTTCTAAAATCTCACATTTATGTAGGAGTGCACTTTACATTACATTTACATTTACATTTAGTCATTTAGCAGACACTTTTATCCAAAGCGACTTACAAAATGAGGACAATGGAAGCAATCAAAATCAACAAAAGAGCAAGTGCTATAACAAGTCTCAGTTTGCTTACAGTAACAGTACACGAAACACTTTTTTACTGTAAATTATATAATTATATTATACATAAATTATATAATTATAAAATAAAAAGAAAACAAATAGAATACAAAAAGATTAGAAAAACTAGTGTTAGTTAGTTTTTTTTAAAAGAAAACAAGCAGTAAATGAATATAGTGCAAATAGAAAGGGACAAGTTATTTTATTTTTTATTTTTTTATTTTTATTTTTTTTTAAGAATAGTACTATTGCAAAATTTAAGAATAATACTTTTCCACACAAGATCAGCCCAAAGAGATCCTCTTTTACTATATATCATATTGTCATGCAATTGAAAGAACCTCAACACCTGAGTGTGTTTTCTAGATGGGAATAAACTGTAATTTGCATAATTTGTATTTGCACAATTTCAGTCAGCTCTTTCTCATATAGCAATGGCATAAAATACAGACATATTTGTGTTTAAATTCACAATATGAACAACTGTTCACTTTGACATTAGCCTATGAGTTAGTTTTAGAAAATTATGTTATCTGATCTGACGTACAGTGTGAAAGCATTTAAAAATTTGGCAGTACAATTACATTGTTTTGGTCTTGGTTGAGCTTGTGTGTAAAAGAAGTTCAAGCATTTTAAATCTGTGTTAACTTTATGCTTTTTGTGTCAAAGCAACAATAAATGTGTTAATTGTATAGCCTACACAGACAGATGTTGTGCTAACTGTGTTATACTAAAATTGTTAAAAGTATTGAAAAAATTGTCATAGCGATCGTAAAAAAAACTGTAACACAATCACACATAGCCATGCTTTAAGTACTACTTAGGAGGCGCTATCCGTTTGTCAAGTGCTGAAATGTCACCTTAGAATGGTTCGTAATTGTAGTACATGCTTGGTTATTAAAATGTTAACCTAATGCTGTGTTACAGACAACTCGGATAATGTAAAATAATATAATATAATTAATATAATATAAAATTATATTATATTATATTGCATCATACATATAATATTATACATTACATAATAATTATAATAATGACAATAATATATATATATATAGAGAGAGAGAGAGAGAGAGAGAGAGAGACATTATTTCCGGGTCCAATAGGTTGCTGGTTTTCATGCACTTAAATTCACTTTCGATGCACTTAGGGCTTTACGATTACTCCAGAGCACTCGTAGATCTACAATGATTTTCAAGTGCTACTTAAGTTACGATGCTTTTGGGAAATGCAGCCCTGTTCGTCCAGCAAACATTCAGTGTACGTTCATATCTTTCATATTTCCGTGGCCACAGAAAATACTTTCATACAGTATTTATGCATTAGAGCATGTAATAAGGATCAAAATCGTAAAGGGACAATTAATTTGTAAGGCAGAATCAGAAACTCATGTAATTTGTGCAGAAGAGTTTTATTAACTAAACACTAACACAAATTAGTCTAACAAACAAACAAACATACATACAATCACTCATACAGGGGAAAGGGCAAATGAGATTTGATGGATGATACCATCAGGAAAACCAGAGAATGAAGCTATGAAAAGAGTCAGTTAACCACCTGTGTAAAACCATCAGCGCCGTTTATAACGGGGTCTATAGCTTATACTAAATCTCTGTTTAATTTAGTTAAATGTATGATACTTGCATTGCCTTAGCCTGGAATGAGCGTCGGGATGCAGTCTCGGATGAAAGTCTTGATGGTTTGGAGGTTCGGTGTTGTAGGAGTCGTGATCACCTTCTTCCAGGTTTGAAAAGTAATGAATTCCAAAGATGTTCTGACTAGATGGTGATTAGGAGTTTCTTCCCAGTGTAAAGTGAAAAAGAGCTAAGAGAGACATCATCTGAGATCCTAGGATCTTTGGTGAATGGAAAGTCAAGGCACGAGGCCTGGCACGAACTTTGGGTGTCCTTAGAAGTGTTCTAGCTCACATTCTCGTCTTCTCAGAATCTAACAGAACCGCAGCTAGGGGAGCTATGTGTTGGAGCCTCTTCTGTCTAGAAATATGGCACATAGTCTTAGAGTTTGTACTTGACTAACTGGGGCCCAGGTCAGGAAGCAGACAGACTGGCTAGCCGCCTCATGTCACAGAAGTCAGTTAATTCTCAGCACATAGAGACTCTTTCACCTAGATATCACACTATAGAGACTGTGTCTGTTCCCCAAACTAGAAAATACAAAAAAAACGTCCAAACCAATTTAAGAGCAACAATTTAATTGAGGTTCAACAAATAAAAAACAGATGCAATACGGATAAACAAATGATAAAGCTTGGCTAATTTAATATCAGTTCCCTTTTTACGAAAGCACTTTTTGTAAATAATATGATCACTGATCATAATCTAGATGCACTCTGTTTGACAGAAACCTGGCTAAAAGCTGATGATTACATTATTTTAAATGAGTCTGCACCCCAAGATTACTGTAATAAACATGAGCCACGTACAAAAGGTAAAGGGGGAGGTGTTGCTTCAATTTATAACAATGTTTTCAGGATTTCTGAGAGGGCAGGCTTCAAGTATAACTAGTTTGAAGTATTGGTGCTTCATATAACATTATCCAGAGAAACAAATGTTAATGATAAATCCCCTGTGATGTTTGTACTGGCTACTGTATACAGGCCACCAGGGCACCATACAGACTTTATTAAAGAGTTTGCTGATTTTACATCCGAGTCAGTGCTGGCTGCAGATAAAGTTTTAATTGTTGCTAAAATAATATAATATAATTGGTGATTTTAATATCCATGTTGATAATGAAAAAGATGCATTGGGATCAGCATTTATAGACATTCTGAACTCTATTGGGGTTAGACAACACGTCTCAGGACCTACTCATTGTCGAAATCATACTCTAGATTTAATACTGTCACATGGAATTGATGTTGATGGTGTTGAAATTATGCAGCCAAGCGATGATATCTCAGATCATTATTTAGTTTTGTGCAAACTTCATATAGCTAAAACTGTAAATTCTACTTCTTGTTACAAGTATGGTAGAACCATCACTTCTACCACAAAGACTGCTTTGTAAGTAATCTTCCTGATGTATCCCAATTCCTTAGCATATCCAAAACCTCAGAACAACTGGATGATGTAACAGAAACTATGGACTCTCTCTTTTCTAGCATTTTAAATACAGTCGCTCCTTTACGCTTAAGGTAGGTTAAGGAAAACAGTCTGACACCGTGGTATAATGAGCACACTCGCACCCTAAAGAGAGCAGCCCGGAAAATGGAGCACAGCTGGAGGAAAACAAAACTAGAGGTATTTCGTATTGCTTGGAGGGAAAGTAACCTATCCTGCAGAAAAGCATTAAAAACTGCTAGATCTGATTACTTTTCGTCTCTTTTAGAAGAAAACAAACATAACCCCAGGTATTTATTCAATACAGTGGCTAAATTAAAGAAAAATAAAGCATCAACAAGGTGCTTATCGACTTTATGAACTACTTTACTTCTAAAATCGATACTATTAGAGATAAAATTGTAACCATGCAGCCATCAGCTACAGTATCACATCAGACAGTGCACTATAGATTCCCTGAGGAACAGTTCCACTCATTCTCTACTATAGGAGAGGAAGAATTGTATAAACTTGTTAAATCATCTAAACCAACAACATGTATGTTAGACCCTATTCCATCTAAGCTCCTAAAAGAGGTGCTTCCAGAAGTCATAGATCCTCTTCTGACTATAATTATTTCCTCACTGTTATTAGGATATGTCCCCAAAACCTTCAAACTGTATTAAGCCTCTCATCAAAAAACCACAACTTGACCCCAAAGAACTAGTTAATTATAGACTGATCTCGAATCTCCCTTTTCTGTCCAAGATACTAGAAAAGGTAGTATCCACACAATTATATTCCTTCTTAGAGAAAAATGGCATCTGTGAGGATTTCCAGTCAGGATTTAGACCGTATCATAGTACTGAGACTGCTCTCCTTAGATGTACAAATGACCTGCTCTTATTATCTGATCGTGGTTGTATCTCTCTATTAGTGCTATTGGCTCTTAGTGCTGCATTCGACACTATTGACCACACCATTCTTTTGCATAGACTAGAACACTTTATTGGCATTAATGGAAGTGCATTAGCATGGTTTAAATCGTACTTACGTGACCGCCATCAATTCGTAACAGTGAATGAAGTGGTATTATATCAATCACAAGTGCAGTATGGAGTACCTCAAGGCTCAGTACTAGGGCCGTTACTCTTCACGCTTTACATGTTACCCTTGGGAGATATCATCAGGAAACACGGTGTTAGCTTTCACTGTTATGCTTATGATACTCAGCTCTATATTTCTTTGCAGCCCAGCGAAACATACCAATTTGAAAACTAACGGAATGCATAGTCGATATAAAAAACTGGATGACGGGTAATTTCTTACTGCTAAATTCTGAAAAAACTGAGGTGTTAATTATAGGACCTAAAAGCGCTGCAAGTAATAACCTAGAACGCTGTCTAAGACTTGATGTCTGCTCTGTCAATTCTTCGTCATCATTTAGGAACCTAGGTGTGCTATTTGATAGCAACCTTTCCTTAGAAAGCCACGTTTCTAGCATTTGTAAAACTGCATTTTTCCTTCTCAAAAATATATCTAAATTATGGCCTATGCTCTCAATGTCTATACGCGTTAATCGACTCCAGAGGGTTATGACCTCAAGGTTAGATTATTGTAATGCTTTATTGGGTGGTTGTTCTGCACACTTAGTAAACAAAACTCCAGTTAGTCCAAAATGCAGCAGCTAGAGTTCTTACTAGAACCAGGAAGTATGATCATATTAGCCCGGTCCTGTCAACACTGCACTGGCTCCCTATCAAACATCGTATAGATTATAAAATCTTGCTTATTACTTATAAAGCTCTGAATGGGTTAGCACCTCAGTATTTGAACGAGCTCTTGTTACATCATAGTCCTCCACGTCCGCTGCGTTCTCAAAACTCTGGCAATTTGATAATACCTAGAATATCAAAGTCAACTGTGGGCGGCAGATCCTTCTCCTATTTAGCGCCTAAACTCTGGAATAACCTACCTAACATTGTTAGGGAGGCAGACACACTCTTGCAGTTTAAATCTAGATTAAAGACCCATCTCTTTAACCCTTGTGCATTGTTAGTTTTTGGTTGACTTTCGTTATGTTCGGGATGAAAACATAAACTCAATTAAACTGCTGTAAAAATGTATCAGATATATATTTTTTTTGCATAAATCTTTTAATCAACCTCAGTCCTGATCAAAACTACCAAATGTTTTTAAAAAATCCAAGATTTTAACTCTTTAATTGCCAAGTTCATAAATTATGTCACTTATTTGGGGGAAAAAACAAACAAAATGACTTATTTTCAATATAAATGTAATTGGGGCTGGATTTTTTTTTTCACTTTTTATCACATTCTTGGGCATGTCAAAGATTAGTAACAACATTGGCTTTGATGCATTTTTAGTTTTTGTGCAGCATTAGATTTTATTTTTTTTCTCCCTCATTTATTGTTTGTGGCTGTTTTTGCCCCATTGACTTCCATTATAATGACATTTTTTGATTGCAAAGCCATGACACCATAAAATCATGCATTCTTGATGGTTGGTGGTTTTCCCTGTTGGGAAGAGGTAAAATTTGTTGTTTTTACAGTTGATCACTAGGTGGGACCATTAACCCTTTAGATAGGCCTGTGCAAAAAAGGCTTAGTTTCTGGCTTGTATATGGAGTTATATGGAGTATAACAGCAAATTATAGTGTTTGTGTGTGTGAGAGATTCTTGATTGTTGGTGGTTTTCCCTTTTGGGAAGAGGTCAAATTTGTTATTTTTTACAGCTGATCACTAGGTGGGACCATTAACCCTTTAGATAGGCCTGTGCAAAAAAAGCTTAGTTTCTGACTTGTATAGGGAGCTATATGGAGTATAACAGCATATTATATTGTGTGCATTATCACACTATAATAAAGGCCTACACCTAAACCAATTCATCCAGTGGATTAGGACAAATCAGTCAAAGCAGTTGAAAATGGCCATCGTAGTTTGAAAAGGTCCCGCTGACTGACAATTACCCACAAGATATAGGGCCTGTCCAAATTACCACACATGCAATCTTTGCACTTGACACTTGTCTACTTACATGACATTTTTCCATTACAAAATTTTTCATATATATTTTTCCTGTAGAACTTTTCATTACCGATTGGACACACTTAAAGTGTTGTAAAAAAATAAAGAAGTGTTTACAGAGTTTTATTTTGCTATTCAGTACCTTGCATTTTAAAGTAAAATGCTAAATGTCTAAAATTTCTAAATGTCTGTTCAGTAGTCCCTACAGATGACACAGTTTAATTATTGTGGTGTTTCTAATTAAGTGATAAAGAGAAATTGCAAGTGTTCTACAAAATACATCTCTGCAGTCTGGACCAATAAAATGCAACACTTTCCCCCGGTTTCACAGACAAGGCTTAAGCCTAGTCCTAGACTAAAATGTAAATCTGAGCTGTTTCAGCTCAGAGAAACTTGCACTGACTGATCTTAAAAAAATGTCAGTGCCTTTGTTTTGTCTTAAGATGCACACCAGTAATGCTTTTTTCTAAGGCATGTTTATAAAAATGTCCTAATTGAACTATGGCCTAATCCTGGTTTAGGCTAAGCCCTGTCTATGAAACTGGGCCATAATGTTTTATTATCAAATTATATGTGATACCCAATTATTATTAATATTTAACTTAAGCTGGTCATAAACTGTGCGAGAATCAAACGAGTGGGGTCGAATTTCAGTTTTGTCATTAAATGAGAGGCATTTAACCTTTGCTCACCGGTAATCAGATGGTCAGATGAATTTGTGGATTTTTTTTTTTTTTTTGGTCACCCCTCGTGAGGTTATTGCAAAGTTGAAGCAGAGCTATGGACCTGCACAAAAACAGAAACAATGGCAAGACAGCACGTGGTATGGACGGAAGCAATGGAGGATACACGGTTCTGGGTTCAGGGAGTTCCACATGTTTATTTGACACTTATAGTGTGAGCAGTCAAGTCACAGCTTTAGGACCAAATAATGTGAGCAAGTGGACAAACCCATACTTTCATGATTTTGATTCATCAGCATACAAATCACCTCACCTCATCTTAAAAGTAGACAAGAGTAAATGGCTACAGTGAGGCAAGGAGTGAAGTAAATGCAGACAAGACAGACAGTTTTGACTTCACATAGTGGATCAGACACCTACAACATCAAAGGCGGATATCATGTGATTCACGCTTGTAAATGTTTGTTTATAAATTGAATGTAACTTAATAAACTGTAACTTAATTAGCTGGATGCCCTTTGCACACATTTTTAACCGCCATGCATCTCATGGTGCATTTCCATCGCCTAATGTTACTTCAGTATCACTGTCTCCACCCATGTGTGCTGTCAGCTTTCATCAGATTTAATGCTGATCCAACATACTTTAAACACTGAAATGTCAGTCTCAACAAAAATGATGGTTTGGATGAAAACTCAACATTGTATCAATGTTACCTTCTCTAATCTATGTTTAGTAGGCTAAAGCAAAAAAATAAAATAAAAATAACATCCATCCAAAGATTTATTAGTAATAGTGTCATGAATTACGGCCACTGGAGAGCACCCTCACCTGAGTATTAACATTCATGCCGGACTCCATTTCCCATAATCTGAGAGTTACAACTGGATCAGATCTCCCGATCGAATATAAAGATCTCACGGAAGCATTCATTAAGTCAAAAGCTTCTCATCTTCCACCATATCTGTCCAGTGATTGCGCAATCGACCTGCTTCCTGGAGCGTTGTCTACAAAAGGTAGAGTGTTTCCCCTATCTCAACCAGAGTCTTAGGAAATGAGGCAATACATCGAGGAGGAACTGGCTAAAGGTTTCATTAGACCGTCCACCTTTTTCTTCGTAAAGAAGAAGGATGGAGATTTACGGCCATGCATTGATTACCGAAGTCTGAATGATGTCACCATTAAGTTTCTTTATCCCCTGCCACTGGTTCCATCTGCTCTGGAGCAACTGCGCTCTGCCAGATATTTCACCAAGCTCAATCTCCACAGTGCCTACAATCTGATCCGCATCCGGGAGGGAGATGAATGGAAAACAGCCTTCTCAACCACATCCGGGCATTACGAATATTTGGTTATGCCGTTCGGGCTTTCCAACAGTCCGTCTGTCTTCCAAGCCTATATTAACGACATGTTCCGTGATATGCTCAATCGCTGGGTCATTGTCTACATTGACAACATCCTCATCTACTCGGATTCCCTGGAGACACACGTGAAACACGTCCGAGCAGTTCTGCACTTCACCACAGCACCCATCCTTCATCATCTAGATCCCCATCTCAAATTCACGGTAGAGGTTGATTAATCCAACACAGGTATCGGAGCCGTCTTGTCACAACGTCAGGGCAATCGTCCTAAGCTATTCCCCTTTACCTATTATTCACGCAAACTGAATGGGGCCGAAAGCAATTATGGCGTGGGTGATTGAGAATTGCTGGCAATGAAGGTGGCCTTTGTAGAATGGAGGTATTGGCAAGAGGGAACTAAAATACCTTTCCTGGTCCTCACCGATCACCGCAACCTGGAATACATTCGCTCAGCCAAACGACTTAACCCAAGGCAAGCCTGATGGTCACTCTTCTTTTCCCGCTTTGACTTCAATGTCACATACAGGCCAGGGTCCAAGAACTGTAAGGCGGATGCATTATCCAGGTTACACCATTCTTCACCTACTCTAATAAGCACAGAAGAAACTGTAATCCCACCAACTCTGATTGTAGCACCAGTTCAATGGGACATTATCACAGAGATCACCAAAGCTCAGGTCAATGATCCACCACCGCCAAACTGCCCCAACGACCGAATTTATGTGCCAGTTGATCTTCGTCAATGTGTGTTGCATCTGGTACATGATTCCCCCAGCTCAGGGCACCCCAGGATTACAGCTTCAATTCAGCTGGTGTCCGAACGCTTCTGGTGGCCATCCCTATTACCAGATACAATTACATTTGTTCAGCAATGCCAGGTCTGTAACATGTCCAAATCCTCTCACCAATGCCCTGCCGGTTTATTACAACCCCTTCCCGTTCTTCAACGCCCATGGTCTTATATAGCCATTGACTTTGTTACTGATCTCCCCAACTCCAGAAACCACACCACCATTCTGACAGTAATCGATAGATTTTCCAAGGCCTGCCGACTCATACCCTTACCCAAACTGCCTACTGCTTTTGAAACCGCTGAAGCTCTTTTGGAACAGGTCTTCCACTTCTATGGCCTTCCCAAGGATATAGTTTCTGACCGAGGCCCACAGTTCACCTTTCTGCCAACAACTCAACATCAACATCAGTCTCACCTCCGGCTACCATCCACAATCCAATGGCCAAGTCAAAAGGCTCAATCAAGAGATCACCAGGTTCCTACGCTCATACTGTCACCAGAATCAGAATGACTTGAGTCGGTTCCTGTTATGGGCCGAGTATGCACAAAACTCGCTCTGCAAGCCATCAACCAGCCTTACCCCTTTTCAGTGTGTCCTCGGCTTCCAGCCCCCTCTATTTCCCTGGTCGGGAGAACCCTCCGAACTCCCTGCTGTCAACAACTGGTTAAGGAGAAGTGAGAACACATGGAATACAGCTCATGCCATCTACAAATAGCAGTGTGTCAAACCAGGCAACAAGCTGATCGTTGGAGAAGGGAGGTACCTGAATATATCCCTGGGCAATGGGTCTGGCTGTCCACCAGGGACCTGCGACTTCGACTATCCAGCAAAAAACTAAGTCCCAGGTTCGTGGGTCTGTTCAAAATCCTCAGGCAAATTACCCCAGTTTCATATCGTTTAGATTTACCTGCAAATGGATTCCCGATGCAGAGGACGAGTGCTGCAGTTTCTGGTCGACTGGGAAGGATATGGCCCCGAGGAGAGGTCCTGGGTTAATGCCCATGATATCCTGGATCGCACACTCACCCTTGAGTTTCATCAAGCCCATCCAAATCGACCCACACTTCGTCTCCGTGGAAGGCCAGAGCATCGGCCAGCCCCTCACGTCCGGAGCCGCTCGCAGGGGAGGGGCTCTGTCACGAATCAGACCTCTGTGGCTCTCTCCAATGGCCACCGGAGGGCACCCTCACCTGAGTATTAACATTCACCCCGGACTCCATTTCCCATAATCCCATACTGGACTGATTACCGGCACAGGTGTTGCTCATTATTGGGCCTATTTAACCAGCGTTCACACCCACATACTGCGAAGTCTTGTTTTGCCCCGGCTGACATTTCTAAGCCTTTACCCTGCCTTTCTGAGTGTGTTCTGTGTATGACCCTGGGGTCTCATTTATAAACGTTGCGTACGCACAAAATGGGCATAGAAACATGCGTACGCAATTTTCCACGCACATATCGTGATTTATAAAAAATAAACTTGGCGGAAATATGTATGCACTGTACGGACATTCTAGACCATGCGTACGCACTCTTTTTTTAAACTCTGTTTTCATGTCGATATACACATTTACATTAAATACTCCACTTGCATTAATGGAGATAAACACTGAAATTACATAATTTTACAAAAAACAGAATTACATAATTTTATTAACAATAGGCTAAATAATTTGTAATGATAGCGAGGTGTGCTATAGGTGCACAATAATTCATCTTTAAACTAAACTAGATCACATGTTATGAGAAATATTTTAGCGAGAACAATGATCAATGATGCGCACTTACTTCATTATTTGGGGGACACTGCTGGATCAGGACCAATGATAATAGCTTACAACCGCAGCTGCACGGAGGTGTTGATGTCGTGTGACGGCATCTCCACAACATAATGAAAAATACCACTATATTTGAAGATATAACTAGGAGAAAATGGTAAGATTTGCACGTTTACTTTTTAAAATACTTTGTCAGTGACGAGGCGAATCAGACAATTGTATTTACACTACAATAAATTTGGGATATATAAAGGGATTTTTGCGCAGGTTCTGGCATACGCAAAATCTAGCTTTCGTGCATACATACACTTTTAGAATGAAATCTACGGAGAGTTTTATAAATGCCACCCCTGGACTGTTTGACTATTCTGATTCTCTGCCGCCTACCCTTGTGATCTTGTAACCTGAAACTCTGACTGTTTGCTGGGTGCCCTGATTCCTGCCTGAGCTGCAAATGGATCCACAAGCTTCTGACCGATTGTTACAAATACATACTGGAATATGAAATGTATTATTAAAAACCTATAGTAGTTGAATTAATTTTTGTTCTGCAAATATTCTACTGTACTTCAAATTACAACTCTGCATAGTCAGTTTAAATTCAATTCACTAAAACACTATTACTAATATTCTCACATATGAGTGACAGTCTACAGAAATGTAGTCAATCCATCAGTTCAAGCATGAGGTCACTCATGGACGTGCTGTGTGGTGATCCACAGTGGTATAGACTGTATGTAAATTAACAACAAGCCCACACAGAGACATAACTCGCTGACACAGAGAAAATGACAGCTGCATCCCCATAAAATACACTGAGGTACATTTTGCCCTTTGCTGCTCAGCGATGCAGAAGCTGACTCTGAATTGCTGAGAGTGAATTCATAATTCCCTGTATTTCAAGGATGAGAGACACTTGTTTCAATCCCAGTCCCATTAATAATACACAACCCTCCAAAGCCCCCTGTGCACATTACTCAAGAGACAGTGCAATGAGATTTAAATTGAAGGAGACAGGAGACATATTCATTGAGTTGCTGTTGTTGTTGTTGTTGTTGTTTATCTTGGTTGTCCTTGACATAATTTGTCTATCAGTATTCACAATACATTTTTCCCCATGTGATATCAAGTGATGATCTGTGAAGTCAACAAATACAATGGTTACATGGCCATTTAGAAACTGCAGTATAGTCACAAACTTATGGACTTACACATGTGTATCAAGAAGATCCTTGTTGTCAAGTAGCAATGTAAAAAAGAAAACCTTTGTACAGCAAAAACCAACAGTTTAGGACATGTCAGTAAAAACCTGTGTGTTTGTGATCAGTGTTAATTACTTGGCTTATATGACCTGCCTCTATAGTTTTGAACTCGTAGCAGTGAACCTGTCTTCATACAGTTTAGACTGTAAATTAATCACAAAGTAAGCATTCTCTTTTAAAAGACACATGGGGGATATAGTTCATGTTGGCAGGATTATGAAAGTGTATGGAGGAAAAGTAAAAGAATAGTACAATAAAAAAAAATTCTGTCTAGTCACCTACACGCTGTTACAAACTAATGACTTTCTTTTTCTGCTGAGCACAAAAGAAAGTCAATGGGATCTATATGCTCTCAGGTAAAAATAAAGTTTACTTAGTATTAGCTATAGTTCACCCCAAAAAAATTTAATTCTGTCATTAATTACTCACCCTCATGTTGTTCCAAAGCCGTAAGACACAGATTAAGATATTTTTGACGCATTCTGAGAACTCTCTGACCCTCCCATAGACAGCAAGGATCCTTACATGATTAAGCCTCAGAAACATAGCAAGGAGATCATTAAAATATTCCATGTGACATCAGTGGTTCAACTGTAAAGCTATGAGAATACTTTTTGTGTGCAAAGAAAACAAAAATAACATAATTATTTATAGTAAACATAGTAAACAATGTAAACAGCGTATCGGTATAAGGTGCTGCTGACACAGAACAGCATATGTTGTTTACATATATGATACTCTCCAAAATGTTGCTATAGGGGGACACAGAGGAGACGGATTGTTGAATAAAGTCGTTATTTTTGTTTTCTTTGCACACAAAAAGCATTCATGTAGCTTTGTAAAATTACGTTGAACCACTGATGTCACATGGATTATTTTAACGATCTCCTTGCTGCATTTCTGAGACTTAATCGTGTAAGGATCCTTGCTGTCAATGAGAGGGTCAGAGAGCTCTTAGAATGCATCAAAAATATCTTAATTTGTGTTCCAAAAACGAAGGTCTTACGGTTTTGGAATGACATGAGGGTGAGTAATTAATGACAGAATTTTCATTTTTGGGTGAACTATCCCTTTAAATGCCAAAAAAAAAAAATGGTAGGCTAACACTTTATTTTAAGGTGTAATTTTAACACGTTACATATACTTACTATTATAATAACAATAAATTATGCAAAATTTCATGCAAGTAACCCTAAGCCAAGCCCATACAGTAGTTAATTAGTATTACTCAGCACTTTAATGTATAATTACACTGTAACAAGACATCTTAAAATAAAGTGTATCCAAAAATACTTGAATAGAAGCAAGTACATTTGTAGCAACATTTTTGTGCTAAATATAACTGTAAAAGTTATACACTATAAATACACCTATTAAAAGTAGTTAAAACTAGTTCAGTAGCACTTCAGTGCAATTGCAAAAGTATAATAAATACCAGTGATATTTAAATAGATTTTTAGTGCGTTGAAATAAAGTATACTACTACAAAAAATGACTTTTATTAGTTTATTTCTCAAAAGTGTGCTTTGAATAATTTAAAAATTAGTTAAATGTTAGTACACATTTATATAGTCAACCTAAGTTTAAATTAAATAGATTTTATTTAAAATCTATTAGTAATGTAATAGTTATAAGTACATTTTCCCAACTGTGCTAATACACTAATTAGCACTAACACTTAAATTGATTTTAAGTGTAGTCAGATAAAGTACCAAAAGTGTTTTATAATTGTGCAATGAAAGTGAAAGTGAAAAGTGAAAGTGGTAACCCATACTCGAAATTGGTGCTCTGCATTTAACCCATCCAAGTGCACACACACAGCAGTGAGAAGTGAACACACCGTGAACACACAACCAGAGCAGTGGGCAGCTATATCCAGCGCCCTATGATCGCTTTACATAAAATTTAATATATACTATCACTAGTTCTATTTGGATTTTCATGAAAAATACAGTAGAAATGTATTAAGCAAACCCCTATAGGTTACTGTGCTTAGGCTACTATAAATGCACTAATAGCACATGTTCAGATAATTCATTCATATGTGTTTAGATGTGTACCAAAATTCACAGTTTAACAGTAAGTATACTTTTAGCATAAAGTACTTGAAGTGCTATATTTTTAATGTGGAAAAAAAAGTGCTACTAATGACATAGAAATATTGTAGTGTACTTGATTGTAATATTTAAAGACACCATAAACATGTAGTTAAGTATATTATATGAATGGAATGTTAACATAATTACAATAAATTTGAAATGAATTATTTAATCTATAAAAATATGTGGGCAATACATTATAAATACATTTTGTATATGTTCATTATATATTAATCTTATATTTTAAATAATAAGTGTATTCTCTATGTATGCTGAGAATATTTAAAAGTAAAGATGGTTTCAATTGTACTACTAAGTAAAGTAAATATTTTTTTTAAAGAGAAAGTATGTTAAGAGCACATTTTAGTTCATATTCATGGTGTCCAAAAATAGCACAGTTGAGTACACTTATATGTTCTTAAGATTATCTTAAGAAGTACAAAATAATATTTTTTAGCATATTAAGTACAAAATTAGTGTGAGAAAATAGAGCACTTTAAGTACATTATGGAAGAAGTGTACTAAGTGTACTGAAATAAAGTGTATTTTACTTTTCACCTGGGCTTCAAGCTCCAAAAAGGACAAAAAGGCAGAATAAATGTATTGCACCCCATTGACTTTCATTGTATGGACAACAACAGAGACATTGTTAAAATTTTTTTTATTTCACAGAAGACAGAAATAAGAGTTTAGATTGGCATGAGGGTGTGTAAAGGATGTAATCATTTGCATTTTTGGGCAAACTATTTTAACTTGGTGGTGGTGGTTGGCAAGCCAGTGTAAAAGATGTATAATTCACCCAACCGTATATACATATATATTTTGTAATTATCTGTTGTATGTTCCATAAAACAAACAAAAATGCTAAAATTACCGCAGCTCATCAGAAACTAGTTTATTATTTATTTCTAGCTATATGTTACTCAAGCCACATTTAATTAATATTTATATCCATCTTTATATTACATAAGATTTAGTTTATTCTATTTGATAAATGACAAACTTGGCATAAAGTTATATACACTAGCAGTCAAACATTTGGACGCATTTAACTGCAATTAAGTTTCTCATTATCTTAGTGTTCCATTTATGACATAACTAGAGAATACTTTATTCTATATATGAATTCCAATTTAGCATATTGTTTGCATAATTTCTAGTAATCAAGCCCACAAATGCTTAATTAGGATGCATATAGTGCTCAGGTACTCATGTAAAGAGAACCTTTGCAATCAAAGAGTTTCAGAAAATCAGTCGAAGGCAGAAAGTGACTTAGCATAGTCGGGTAAATTAACTGAATGGCATACAGTACAATTTTGGAAAACACTCAGGAATCACTTTGCAATCGTTTGCAATCACATAACTCCACAGAGCATTGTAAATACACTGTTCTGGGATGCTTTGTGTGGTGTATATGTGACATATCAAGTGTTTCTTAGCTGAACTTATTGTGATGGGGAATAAAGTTTTGTACCAGCATCACCCTCATCATGGTCATTATCACATTCAAATGCATGTAGTAATATGCAAGTAATATGACAAAGACACTGCATTCAAAAACAGTATCCTTTTAAAGACCCTTAATCAAAATCGTAGTTCCCATGTGAATGGGATTTGAATGGGACATCTGAATGGGCCATTACATCTGAATGGGAACTCGCACTGCATCTTTTGACGCTACAGGGAATGCCATCTATGTGACAGATGAAGTATGTGTCTTAAACACGACAATATTACTGAACAATGACAGTCGGTGACGTCACTATTCGTGTACCGAAAGTATGAAAGGGTGCCTGTTGTAATGGCTGGAAAAATCAGAATAATGCCTTATGAAAGAATTATCAGATAACATAACTCTACAGCATGCATGATATCAAATTAATCCCTGTTTAGTCCACTATCTATTGGTGTACAACTTCCTCATAACATGCATTGTTTGCTTGTTATATTAATCAGAATATTTAGAGACACAAATCTGCTTGCCCACTATGATCATGCAAATGAGACAGCTTCCAAACAAAGAAACATTATCCCACCTGAAATTACACCCTTTTCACTGGTCATGGCGAACTCAGAAAATTTGACCTTGCCAGAAGTTAAAAGGGCACTATTCAGTGACCCTCCTTCTTTGATTGTTCTGGTCAGGTGCTAACTGACATTTTTTTCCATAGCTTCATTCCCTGGTTTTTGTAACGGTTTCAGTTATTTACTTTTACATCACCTTTTCCCATGTATGTATGCATGATGTATGTATTTGCTTTGTTTAAACTAGTCATGTGTTTGTGTTTTAGTTTAATAAATTTTTTGTGCACAATCACGAGTATTGATTCTGTCACTGCTTGCAATATAAAGGTCTTTCAGTGAGTCAATTTCGCTACAAGCTCTAGTGCATTAGCACTGCAAGAAAATAATTTTCTGCGGCCATGAAAATAACATTTGTTGATATAAAATTACACTGAATGTTCACTAGACAAACAGATTAGCTTCGATACTAATTTTGCTACAGTTACCTCTGGCAGCTGATCTAAGTATTTATAATTAATTAGTACAAGTTAAAATTAATTATTCATATTTCCTTTTTGAGGTAATTTGCTACACTGTAGTACGTTATCAGCTCTTTAAAAATGTTCTCAAAGAAGAATCTTTGTTTACGCCTGTCCCTATACACTACACCCCACAGCTCAGGACCTGCCATAGCCAAAGCAGAGCAGAAACTGAGTTTGCAGGCTGGAAAAGATCTGTCCCTTTTGCATTCTTTAATCAGTAACCTAAGTGATCTGCTGGATCAAGATTTCTCTCAAATCATCCAATCCAGCAGAGCTGGATCTGGCTGAGGAGGGTAGAGGTGTTATGAGTGAACCCTCCCAGCCTGCCAGCCGAACATATAACAATCTGTTAGATCACCAACTGATTCACAAAGTGTGGTACGCAGAAAAATCACTGAATGCAACGAGACTTTCAACTAGCATAATAAAAAATGTTTTTGAACCAAATCACCTAACCTGCCTTTAATATGACTGCAATAGCCAATTGCACTGGTGTATTTGTACACATGCTTCAGACACAGAGCACAGGGTGAAGATATCCCCTCAGCATCAGCAACTCAGAAAGTGGGGTTTCATATCTGAGACATTTTATGGCTTTAGTCCATTTTTGTTAGCTTTGAATTCATTTATCTGCTAGTTTAACAATAAAAGCTCCCTAAATAGTTTTACCAGATATATGTCTTAATATTATACATTTAGGTCCATATATATATTTGAACACTGACACAATTTTCGTAATTTTGGCTCTGTATGCCACCAGAATAGAATTCAAATGAAAAAAAAATCAAGATGAAAGTACAGATTTTAAACTTTAATTCAATGGGTTGAACAAAAATATAACATATAAAACTTAGGAATTACAACAATTTTTATACACAGTCCCCCCAAATGTAATTGGACAAATAAATATAATCATAAATAAAATGTTCATTTTTTATATTTTGTTGAGAATCCTTTGCAGGCAATGATTGCCTTTAGTCTGGAACTTATGGACTCCACCAGAGACTGGGTTTCCTCATTTGTGATGCTTTGCCAGGCCTTTACTTCAGTTGACTTCAGTTGTTGTTTGCTTGTGGGTCTTTCTGCCTTTAGTTTTGTTTTCAGCAAGTGAAATGCATGCTTAATTGGGTTGAGAGGAGATTAACTTGGCCATTGCAGAATAATCCACTTTTTTTACCTTCAAAAACTCCTGGATTGATTTTGCTGTATGTATTGTGTCATTATCCATTTGTACTATGAAGCACCATCCAACCAACTTTGCTGCATTTGGTTGAATCAGGGCAGATCCCTATACACTTCAGAATTCTTATGGCTGCTTCTGTCACGTCATCACTAAACACCCGTAACCCAGTGCCACTGGAAGCCATGCATGCTCATGCCATCACACTGCTCCACCGTGTTTCACAGATCATGTTGTATGCTTTGGATCATGAGCTGTTCAAAGCCTTCTCCATACTTTTTTCTTTCTGTCATTCTGGTACAGGTAGATTTTAATTTCAGCCGTCCAAAGAATGCTTTTGCAGAAGTGGGCTGCCTTTTTTAGATGTTTTTTGGACTAAAAAAAAGTCTAATCTGGCCTTGTTTGCACTTTGTGGTGGACCCTCTGTATTTGCTCTTGTGAAGTCTTCTCTTGATTGTAGACTTAGATTGACAGATTGACAGACTCCTGGAGAGTGTTTTGAAAGGGTTTTTCTTTACCATGGAGAGGATCCTCCGATCATCCATCACTGTTGTCCTCCATGGACGTACATTTGACTGCATGATGTGAGTTTACAGCAACAACTTCCAAATGCAAAAGGCACACTTAGAATCAGAGTGTGCACTTTAAGCCCATATTCATTATATAACTGTAACTTGAATATGTTTTGGTCAACAGCTAAAATAATAAAAAATGTGCTTATGTCCAAATATATATGGACAACATTTATCTTTCTGGGAAAGTGTTATGATCACTGCCAGAAGGAACACCATGCCATGGAATACACTAAATAGTTTGCTCGCACCATGTTGATGATGGGCTGAGGGTGAGCAGAGGGGCTGCCAGATGACAGCGGAGGACGAGGCAGGTGGGAGGGCAGGCATTTGTGAGCCTCTGGGCTTTCAGGGCTGAACTCATGAACAGGAGCCCCCCTTGGGCTGGACGTAAGAACAGGAACTTTCTCTGGGCTAAACTCGGGGACTGGATCCCTCTCTGGACGGGACCAGCGGGGACGAAGGAGAGAGGAGAGGGGGCAAGTTGGGTTCCAGCTCTGTTTCCCAGTCTATAAGTTCCTCCTTGCAGTCCCAGCTGTATAATCAGCTCACCCTCAGTTGCAGTGCAATGGGCGAAACTCCACTCTGCGCTCTCTGTCCCTGGCATTGTCCCTCATGGCAAGCTCTGTTCCTGGCTCTCGCTCCTTGATTGACATCATTTGCAGCTCTGGCTCCACGGCGATCCTCAGCACTGTTGCTCCGTGTAGCGATGGCTCATCGGTCGCAGTGGGCTCTGGCTCTCCATCAGCGGTGGGCTCGGGCATGCGCTCTGCACATTGGGAGATCATGGGCTGTGGGCTGTGCACTAGGTCAGGAGTGGAACTGGCGAGATTCTCCTGGGAACAGGTGGGGAACAGAGATCTGTTTTTCGCCAATGTCCACTCCACAAAGGCACCAAATTTGCTCAATGACCATCTTCAGACGACAGTGCTCTGCACGAAACATTTAAACTGGCATCATAGAATGCACAGAGCGCATTGTCCAGGTAGCTGGTTAGAGCAGCGAGGACCAGGGACAGTCTGGTATGGCCCTCGAGCAATCTAAAAGGAGGTATTCAGGGTAGGCGAGGGGATCCATAAATGCACAAGAGAAACAAAATATACTGGGTAAAAACGAAAAAAAAATGGAGGGAGACATGAAGGTTACTGTTTAGCTCTGGTCTTCTGTCACGATCACTTCTGGAAGGAACATGGAGCTGTGGAATACATGAAATAGTCTTTATTAAATCCAAGACACAGGGGTGAATCCAACTCAGAAACTAGGAACGAGGAATAACACACAAACACAACATAGTAGACCCGACAAACACAAACTGAACAAACTCGTACTTAAGTACACAAATTAATTTGGGAACAACTAGACACACCTGGAATCAAATTAAACAATTAACATGGGAAAACTAGGTCAGGGCAGGCACATGGAGAGGGAAAAACACAGAAAGAGTCCAGAGGCGTGACAAAAAATAGGCCAAAAAAAATTTACTTCTCATTTTGTATGCATTTATTTAGTGCACAACTGCATATGCAAAAATTGTTGAGTAAACTGGGCACTACTAGCGTAATATGAATTTGTCTTTTGAACTTGTGAAACTGCCACTTCTATTGCTATATTAATCAGCCTAGACCAGCAACATATTTAAACATATTTTTTCAACATATTTAAATTATTTAAATGATTATGACATAGCAGTTATATACGGTAAATTATTATATTAATTATTTTATTCACCATTTCAGCAACTTAGAGATCGATATAAAAAAGTTGAAAGATGAAAAATACTGGCAAATATTGACAAATAAATATACAAATTAAACAAAGACTAATTCAGTATGTCAAAGTAATACAATGAAAAGATAAAATGAAAGATTTTTTCATTTTTATTGTTACATTCATGGATCGACAGGTGGAAGCCCACTGCGTTGCAAAACATTTCTTAAAAATTACAATAAAAAGGATGTATCATTTTGAATACATGGATATATTATAACTTCCTAACTAACCTGTAATAATTGAAAAGTTTTTATTTGATTTGTTCTACACTATGTCCAGTAATAATGGACAGAATTAGATTTATGTGTCTTGGCAAGACACAAATGGTAATTCAGAGAGTTTGCCGCACTGAGACTTTCCTCCTCATCTCGTCCTGTTCAGTTCACCACTGTCAGTAAGCACATTAGTGACCAGTAGAGAAGCATTGATCTGTTTATCTGAATAGAGAAGAGATGGAGTATAAAGAAAGGAAAAAAATACGCAAGTGAGAGAGAAAGAGACTTAGATTTAGCACACCATAAGTGCTCTATTTTACAGGCATAATACTTTAAAAGTGCACATATTTGGGTGGGTGTGTGGGGAGGGAGAACTAAACAAAGTGGCTTTAGCTGAAGAAACTAACACTTCAACTTTAACAGATCATTGACGGATGGAGTGGAAGTGGCACATTTTTTTTTTTTTTTTTTTATGTCTTCCACAATGAAAAGTCCCAGGAGACTTTATTGGTAGAATTGATTCATTCAAGAGTGGTTTATCCCTGGTTTGCCTGAACCACCTCATCTTCTTGGCTGTTGTGTGATCCAATAATCAAATCAAATGTATGTCCCCATGCTGGAGAATCGATTTCCAATGTGAAAGAGGAGTTAAAGGAACTGTGTTATACCATCCCAGCATGTAACATTCAACACTTTTGTACTGTAAATATACTACCAACAGTCAATTATGAGTGACCTCACTGCTTTCAGAATTTCATTTTTATTTTTAATACTTTCATCTGCTTCACATTCTCTTACTGTATATCAATGGAAATTTTATTTACAAAAAATAAAAATATCATTTCAAATAAAATTTGAAATGAAAAAGAAAACGTTTTCAAAGGAAGTGATTTCATTGTTGTATAAAACAAATGCTTAAATGTTGTATTATTACAATTCTTGCATTCTTATAATGGTTAATCAGATTTTTTTGTTTTAATTACCGATTTAAATGGCAATCATCAGATGTCAAATCTGAGTGAAAAGTTTTGTTTTGGTTTCTATGGATCTTTGTGCAAAACTTCCATATTTTTCAGTATGATTTTACATTTTATTTCAGTCAATATGTTCACTATATATATAAAATGATTAACTGCTGCAGCATCCTTGAAATACTTTCCAGAGTGTCCCTTTCCAGAAAAAGGAGGATGACTAGGCTATCAAGGTAATACTGCAAGTAATGATTATCTCCATTACAGGAGGTCATGTGAAGCGCCAAGCAATTTTCAAAGGATCTAGAGGAAAATGGGCTTGTCGATAAGGTGCCATAACCAGGAGTCTCAGCCATCTCTGTGTTATATACAAAGGGGACTTTAAAGATAAGTGGTATCCCTGACGATCTCTTTCATATAGGCCACCATGATAACTTCAGCCTCTCAATGGATATGCTGACACCAAATCACAACTTCATGGCTGTGAATTAGACATGTCAGACCAGTATGAAAAATGAGACTCCAAAAACAGAGCCAGTTCGCTCTCTATGGAGAAAGCTGAGCTTTTATACAACACATGAGATGAGAGAGGAAATTTGGGCTGGAATGTGTAGACATGTACATTCACTGGAGTGTTTCTAGTTTAATGCTGATCAGCTCTGTGAAACACATACATTCATAGACTCGCAGGAATCCATTTAAGAATTCAGTCTGCATGGCAAAACTTTAAAGGGCAGATCAATATTAGCAGTCCAGTGAAATCACCTCAGATGGTTGTCAATGGCGTTAACCCACTTAAAACACACAGCAGGGGGAAGCAAGAGATCTGGTCACACTCAATTTCTACATCGAGTGCTGATATGCTTCCAAAAGCCTGGGAGGCCTGTGGTAAAGCTCTTTATTGAATGTCTGCTGACAAGATATCTAAATCACCTTTTGATCCTGGGTAATTATTTGTAATCAATAACAAAAATAACAACAACAAAATAATAATAAAATAAAAAGGTGTGGTTGACATACAGTATTCTGATGTGTTACCAAGCTCCTGATGAATAACATGTATTTATTTATTTATAATCCTATCCTACAAAATTCCTATTTAAAGACAGAGGGACAAAGTCCTGGTCACATAGACAGGAAAAATAACTTAAATAGGTTTAACAGCTTAAATAGTTTAGATCTCCCTCTGACATTATTATGAGTTATTAGTAGTCAATACACATGACTCATTTTCAGGCAGACAAGGACAATTCAGTGTTTTGTGAAAGTGTCCCTATTATGGGTAATGAAAGGTTCATATTTTGGTTTTTGGAGTCCCCAACAACAGGTTGACATGCTTGCAAGGTCAAAAAAACACTTTGTCTTATAATATGCATTTATTTTTACCTTACTTGCTCAACGACTCCCAAATGATTTGCTCAATGATTCATTTTTCCAAACCTCCTTTGCGTGATGCTAATCTGCGGTGATTGGTCCGATTGGTCTCA
This sequence comes from Cyprinus carpio, assembly GCF_018340385.1. Lineage (NCBI taxonomy): Eukaryota > Metazoa > Chordata > Actinopteri > Cypriniformes > Cyprinidae > Cyprinus > Cyprinus carpio. Next base: position 5,395,675 of record NC_056598.1, read on the forward strand.
TTTTAATTTAATTTTGCCTGTAATGCCTGATAAAGCAGCGTTTGTGAGCGCAGTGCTGCTTTGTGTACAGCCTTACTGGGGAAACCGCTATTTTTATGCTCCAAAAGCAACACCAAGTGACTAAGAATGAGTTAGAATTTTCATTCAGACCAACGCGAAAAGACCAACAAGTGTGCGGGCAATATGCTAATGTTTCATGTTCAACATGAAAACTGCAACATGAAACTTGGGATTCGTTTTAAAAACGACTTATTTCAGTGATTCAGAGTCGACTCTTTCTTTTTATGTTTTTTCATGACATTTCTTATAAAAAAAAATGTTCTTTTTTTTTTTTGACGAATTGCTTATGTTATTTTTTTTTTTAACTGTAACAGCCTTCTGAGGAGCATCAATCATGTTTGCTTATAGCATTGAGGGGTAAGATATATTAGGGCTAGGGCTAAACAAATGCACAATAAATAAGTAAATACATACATACACACATACAAATTTACTGTAACTTGTGCTTTATTTTATTATACGTAATGGTATGGACTTGACATGGTTTAAAATAGTTAAGTATTTAATTTAAAAATCTGAAATTAGTTTTCTGTCATTTACTCAACCACATGTCATTTCAAACCCATAACCCAATGAGGTTAATCTACAAACACAATACTTCTGTCCCTCTACTGAAAGTCCAGATAACCAAAAATTAGGAGATCCAAAGGGAACACGTCACTTCCTGTTTGTTGCTGCCGTGTGTCGTGAGTTTGAGCTAGAGCACGATACTTCTTTATCGTCTATTTTTTATCTTAAAATCTATTTTATATACCGTCATTTTCGCTTCTATAACGTGTGACTATATCCTCTATCATATTCTACAACAAAAACAATCAGAGCGCCTTGTTATCACTAGTTTTATTTTGATTTCCCTAGTCCGCTATTAGCTTATAGCCCGTTAGCATCGCCAGTGTGGTTGCCACTAATCCCGTCTGCATTGCTAATACTCTATTCACACACATTACCATTGCTTTACTCACTGTTACTTGCTTTAATGGCAGATGTATGTCTACCTTTGAGTGCAGGTGAGGACACGTTCGGCCCAGCTAAGAGAGCAGAGAGCCACGCTGTAAACCTCCCGGGCTGACGCTCACAAGTCCGGTGTAAGTATACAGCACGCTGCTAACAGTCCCACCACCTCTACTCTGTGTGTTTCTCTGCACAGGGACACAACGGACCCTGGGTACACCCACAGCGGAGGACGCGAGCCAGGCCCCGGGCCTGGCCCCGGGCGATGACCTCTCCCCCTCTGGTCTTCGAGATCTCCACCCGGAACCGCTTCGCTCCCCTCTGCGAGACGGGGATTTCAGGGTCCTGATCAGTGTGCAGCACAATGCCCGAAGCGACGATCATTGTGTCATGACCACTCCCCACATATCGACGAGGACACGTAAGGTTCAGTAGACACTTTGCTTTAAATGAATGGTTATTGTCATGGTGTAAAGAACAGAAAATGCTCTATGTAAATAATTGGAATCTTTTCTGGGAGCGTCCTAGGCTTTTTCGCGCTGATGACCTGCACCCCAGCAAAGTTGGAGCAGAACTCCTGTCGGACATCTCCAGGACTCTACACTCCATATGACTAGCCTATTCTCAAATAACTGCTATAATGGCTTTTGTTCTACCCGCTTAAATGGTAGAAGTACTTGCACTGTCCAATCTATTAAGACTCTGTCTTTTCCCCGAATAGTGAGGTCAAAATATAAATTTAATGTAGGATCTAGAAAAAATCTTATCATGATTTAACCAGAAAAATGTCAAATAAATGAACAAAAACAATTTTTAAAGTTTGGGCTCATAAACATTAGATCACTCACACCCAAACCAGTTATTGTAAATGAAATGATCACAGATAATATTCTTGATGTACTCTGCTTGACTGAAACCTGGCTAAAACCAAATGATTATATTGGTCTAAATGAGTCTACTCCACCAAGCTACTGTTATAAACATGAGCCCCGTCAGACTGGTCGTGGGGGAGGTGTTGCAACAATATATAGCGATATTCTCAATGTTACCCAGAAAACAGGATACAGGTTTAAATAATTCGAAATATTTTTGCTTAATGTTACACTGTCAGATATGCAAAAGAAATCTATCATATCTCTTGCTCTGGCTACTGTGTATAGACCACCAGGGCTGTCCTCTCAGACCTATTGGTTACCGTTGATAAAGCGCTAATTGTCTGAGATTTTAACATTCACGTTGATAATACAAATGATGCATAAGGACTTGCATTTACTGACCTAATAAACTGTTTTGGAGTCAAGCATAATGTCAGCGGGCCACTCATTGTTTTATTCATATGCTAGATTTAATTATATTGCATGGAATCGATCTTACTGATATAGATATTGTACCTCAAAATGATGATTTTACTGACCATTTCCTTGTATTGTGCATTCTGTGTATTACTGATATTAATGGTATGGCTCCGCGTTATCGTCCGGGCAGATCTATTGTTCCAGCCACCAAAGACAGATTCACAAATAACCTGCTTGATTTATCTCATCTGCTCTGTGTACCCATAAATACACATGAGCTAGATAAATAACTAGCAACATGGGCACTATCTTCTCTAATACATTAGACGCTACCCCCCCCCCCCCCCGTTCCATCAAATTGAAAAAGGTTAGAGAAAAACGTACTGTGCCATGGTATAACAGTAATACACATTCTCTCAAGAAAGAATCTCATAGTCTTGAGAGCAAAAGGAGAAAAACTAACTTGGACGTTTTTAGAATTGTGTGGAAAAACAGTATGTCCAGCTATAGACAGGCTCTAAAAACTGCCAGGGCCGAGCATATCCACAAACTCATAGAAAATAACCAAAACAATCCAAGGTTTTTATTTTGCACAGTGGCTAGATTAACAAATAACCAGACGCCACCTGATCTAAATATTCCCTCACAGTTAAATAGTAATGATTTTATAAATTTCTTCACTGATAAAAAAGATAACATCAGAAATGCAATAACAAATGTAGATTCTACAGCGTCTAATACTTCAGTTTCATCCATCGCACCCAAAGATAAACTGCAGTGCTTTACAGGTATATGACAGGAAGAGCTAGATAAACTTATCACTGCACTAAATCATCACTAAACCAACAACATGTTTATTAGATCCTGTACCCACTAAATTACTGAAAGAGTTGTTACCTGTAGCAGAAGAACCGCTTCTCAATATTATTAACTCGTCGTTATCTTTAGGTCACGTCCCATTAAGTGATGTTTCATAAACAAATTTCGGGAGGAGCATGCACGGATAATTAACATGGCCAGTTCATCATTAGTGATTACACTGTTTACCAATCGGCTCAAGAGGAAACACCTATAAATAATCAAGTACGTCCTACCTTCGTTATCTCTCGACTTTCAGCATTTGGTTCGCTCTGTTGCCATCTTATCACAGACCCAATTTTCTGTCCAACAAAGAGATCTATACCGGGAATTTTTTCAGATCTGCCGCATTTGCCGGCCCCATGATAACTCTTACCCCGCCAAACACAGCCGCCGAGCACCAGGCATTATCGCGACAGCTGCTCTTCTCGACCAGCCACACGCTGTGGTCAATAGACCGTGCAAAGCCCCGAGCTCGCCTCGCTCGACACCACCTCAACACCACCATCTCCTCGAGCACTGGATCATGGCAGCAGCAGGCATTCAACGAGCCTGGGCCGCACCCCAGATCTCACTGCAGCAAAGCCTCACTTGCTTTCTGCCTTGGCTCAGCCTTTCACCGCGGCTTTTCCAGCCGCAGCACAGTTTGAGGCTGCCTCCACTAGCGGCGCAGGCCGTGTGTTGCAATTTAATAAATTTTTAGAGTTGTCATCCACACTGAAATGTCTGAAGGCATTACATTTGCCTTACTGTGCATGTATAAACCTCACCAAGATGATACAGACATAAGTTTCATGCAATTCTTCTGGCAGAATCAATTTATTTATGGAAATATTTCACCATTTACTGGCGCCCACTCAGAATTGTGTTCCGCAGGACAGCAATTGTGAGTACATTTTCTGCTGTTTTTTTAGGACTGCAATACGAAAAGAGTACAAAGTAAATATCTTTAGAAACAGTGTGAAAGTGAATAGCACATAACGTTACTGCTATAAAAATGTCTATTGGTACAATGTGCAGTGTTTCCCACAGCCTTACACTCTATTTGTGGCGGCACTCCCCCGCCCCCATATATACATATATATGCAAATTCATTTTCTGCCAGCAGGAGGCCCTTTAAGAGTGGGAGAGATACAGGATTCTCCGGTGACGGCTGCAAAACAGCGCTCACAAACGCTGCCTTATCAAGCATTACAAGCAAAATTTTCTAAATACAGTCGGTTTCCTTCTGAAATACAGTGATTATAAAAACACCCGCATCGTTTTTTTGATTTTGAAACGTGCAGTGCTCATGTTTATTCAATGAAGTCAAAGCCTTTTGGAAAATCTATTTGTGGCGGCCCACCACAAATAAATCAATGTGTGTTATATGTACAATGTGTTACAAGACTAAACATGCTTCATCGTTTTCAAAAGCCTCTGTTTCCACAGTCCATACTACAACGTGAAACAGCATTCTCAAATTTATCCGCTCTGGAGAGCGTTTAAAAAGGCTGGAATGCCAAAATGAGAGGAAAAGATGCTTTTCAACAGGAACCTATTAATGTGGACAAGGCTTGAGGAATTGTCAAATCAGGCAACCAATTGTTAAACCGGCAACACAGTAGGCTACCCAGGCATTTTTTAGCTTGCCCCGTCAAATGTTACTTACCCTTCTACTTTCCCACAGCCAACAACTACAGCAGCCAAAGCAAGCATGAAGCTGCTTCTACTTGCAACACCGGCCCGCACATCCCAGTATTTCCATCCTGTTACTTCTAACCCCCTTTTTTCTTTTCAGTGTCCTCCTGCTCACGTAGCAGACATTAGCATAAGGTTGCCTCTGCTCGCAGTGCAGGCTACACAAGTTCTTCAAGACATCACACACCCCAACCCCTTCCCACGGCCTACAGCTACAACAGCTGAAGCAAACCTGAGGCTGCCTCCATTTGTAAACATGCCCACAACTCTTCCGCTCCCTCATGCTACTAATAACCATTTTTCTGTTCAGTGGCCTCCAGCTCCGGTAGCAAATGCTAGCGTGAGGCTGCCTCCGCTAGCAATGCAGGCTGCACACAGGGTCTTCAGGATTCCCTTCCTGTGGCCTACAGCACGTGAAGCAAGTGCAAAGCTGCTTCCACTTGCAACACAGACACTCACATCTCAGACCTTCCTCCTGCTGCTACTTACACCTTTTTCCTTTTCAGTGGCCTCCAGCTCCCGTAGCAGACACTAGCGTGAGCATGCCTCTGATAGCGGTGCAGACCCATCCACACCCCTTTTCCGATAACCCCTTCCCCTACTCATGGCCTGCAGCCCCACAGTCTAACCCCAGTGTGAGGCCACCTCCATTAATGGCGCAGGCCCCCATGCCCACCATTCACCCTCTTTCCCTCTCTCTTCTTCCACTTCCGGAGCCGTCCCAAGCATGAGCACGTCTCCGCTAATGGTGCAGGCCCCCAATGCCTGCCATTCCCCTCTCTTTTCCCCTCTTTCTTCCACTCCCGGAGCCATCCCAAGCATGAGCACGCCTCCGCAAGTGTGAGCACATCTCCGCAGGCGATGTGCTTTCCTCCTTCTCTCATGCTCCCCCCTCCCTCTCCGCTCCCACACCCCACCCATCCCTCTGAACTCTCCTGGTGCAGGCCCTGAAGCCCGCCATTCCCCCCCTCAGTGCTCCCTCCCTGAGCCGTCCCAAGCATGTGCATGCCTCCACTAATGGCGTAGGTCCCGACACCTGCCATTCCCCCTTCTCCATAACCCAGCCCCCAGAGCTGTCCCAAGCACGAGCATGCCTCTGCTAATGGTGCAGGCCCCGATGCCCGCCATTCCCCCTCTCTTTCCTCCCCTTTCTTCTGCCCCTGGAGCCATCCCAAGCAGCGCTAACCTTGACAGGCATTTTTTGATTTAGTCTGTCTTTATCTTGGGTTGGAAATGTCAGTTAATGAATATTTTTCATCTTCGTTGACTAAATTAACAGTGATCCCAAGCGTGAGCACACCCCCGCAAGCAGATCCGGCAGCTATCCTTCCTCCCCCCTGCATGCTTGCCCCTCCTTCTCTCCATCCTCCGCTATGCCCTTACCCATCCCTCCGAGCACTCTCGCCTTGGAACCACCCCCCGTAGCCAGCAATATCAGGACACAGATTTTGTCAAAAGGCAGAGCCCTTCAAGATCTACGTGCGGTCAGACCAATTCCATATCAGAAGCTCACCGAACCCTCATCAGCCGACCCCTTTAACGCCAGTCCATCCCTGTTCACTCAATCTCCTGAACAACCATAGCTAACCCCCTTTAACATCACCTAATCCATCTATAACAGCCCATCCCCACTCTAGCTGTCCTAGCAGCTCCCCGCTCCCGCAGGGGCCCCACCCAATTCCCACACTGTCGCAACAGTTCCCACTCCCGCAGGAGCCTTGCCTAATTTCTACACTGCCGCAGCAATGCCCTCTCCCACAGGAGCCTTTCCGTTTTCCCCACTGCCACAACAGTCCCCGCTCCTGCAGGAGCTTTTCCTTATTTCCCCACTGCAGCAGCAGTCTCTGCTCCTGTAGGAAACTTTTCCCTATTTTTTCCCACTGCCGCAGCAGTTCCAGCTCCTGCAGGAGCCTTACCTAATTCCCACACTGGCGCAGCAGTGCCTCCTCCAGCAGGAGCTTTTCCTTATTTCCCCACTGCAGAACTGGCAAATTATAGACCCATTTCAAATCTTCCATTTATGTCTAAAATTTTTGAGAAAAAAGTTGTTTGTGTTTGATTGTTTTTGTTCCTTCATGAAAAATAAAATTATTTTTTTTATGAATTTTTTTAGTGTTTTTTGAGTCACCATAGCAAAGAAACTGCACTTGTTAAAATTACAAATGACTTGCTTCTTGCGTCAGACCAAGGCTGCATCTCATTGCTAGTTTTACTTGATCTTAGTGCTGCGTTCGACACCATAGATCACAACATACTCATAGATCGATTACAAAACTATATAGGTATTCAAGGGCAGGCTCTAAGATGGTTTAGATCCTACCTGTCCGATCACTACCACTTTGTTTATTTAAATGGGGAGTCATCTCATGTATCACCAGTAAAATATGGAGTGCCACAAGGATCTGTCCTAGGTCCTCTGCTATTTTCAATATACTGTACATGTTGCTCCTTGATAATATTATTAGAAAATACGAGATTAGTTTCCACTGATGATACTCAACTATACATCTCAGTGAGACCAGATGAAATTTCTAAATTATCTAAGCTAACAGAATGTGTTAAAAATATAAAAGATTGGATGACCAATATTTTTTTCCTATTAAATTGGGATAAGAAAGAGATATTACTTATTGGACCTAAAAACAGTACACAGAATCTTGTAGATTACAATTTGCAACTAGACGGATGTACTGTTACTTCCTCTACAGTCAAAAATCTGGGTGTTATATTAGACAGCAAATTGTCTTTTGAAAATCATATTTCCCATGTTACAAAAACGGCATTCTTCCATCTTACAAACATTGCCAAGCTACGAAACATGTTACCTGTTTCTGATGCAGAAAATCTAGTTCATGCATTCATGACCTCTAGACTGGACTATTGTAATGCACTGCTAGGTGGTTGTCCTGCATCTTCAATAAACAAGCTACAGGTATTCCAAAATGCAGTGGCTAGAGTCCTTACCAGATCAAGAAAATATGATCATATTACCCCAATTTTACAGTCTCTGCACTGGCTACCTATTAAGTTCCGTATCAGTTAGAAAATATTATTACTCACTTTTAAGGCCCTTAATGGTTTAGCTCCTGCTTACCTAACTAGTCTTCCACCATGCTACAATCCATCCCTAGGGTCACAAAATGCTGGACTTTTGGTAGTACCTAGGATAGCAAAGTCCACTAAAGGAGGTAGAGCTTTTTCGCATTTGGCACCCAAACTCTGGAATAGCCTCCCTGATAATGTTCGGGGTTCAGACACACATTCTCTGTTTAAATGTAGATTAAAAACACATCTCTTCGGCCAAGCATTCAAATAATGCATCACATAATCTTGTACTGCAGTTATATCTGATCAAATGCACAATATTATTCTTTAGCTTGGGTTAAATTAATTAATTTTATTTGGTTGGAACAGCAGCTACGCTAATTATGTCTCTATTTGTTTCTCGGTTTTGCGTAATTAGGATTTACACAAGCTCCAGTCTGGATCCAGAACACCTGAAAAGAGATAAGGCCAACCCCTCAGAGTACCTCAGATGATGCTAACCCTGAAACAACATACAGAACTACCAAATTTTGCTATAAGTTTGATTGCATTATATAATAATTGCTGTTAATAGTGTTCATCGTCTGTTTGATTACGTCTTCATTTGATTTTTCCTTACATTTCTGCCATATGCACATAAACTGACAGTCACCACTGATAAGCTACTACTAAATATTGCAGAAACTTAATTTTCTGTAAAGTTGCTTTGCAACAATTTGTATCGTAAAAAGAGCTATACAAATATACTTGAATTGAATTGAATTGAATTGAATGCAGGTGTCTTAAAACAAATCCATATGAATCGAGCGGTTTAAATCAAGTCTTGTGGAGACACAATCACTTTATATAGGTAACAAATTTAATTTATGGTTTTATTCACATCTAACCATTGATTGACAGACAAACACATTGACATAGAACACATATGCTAAACAGAAGGGCTCCAATGAGCTTGCTTGAATAAAAGCATATAAACCCATCATATCTCTTTATGAGACTTGACAGCTTGATAAAACAGCTTGTTGCGTACGGATTCATTTTAAAGGTGACCTATTGTGCCCCTTTTTACAAGATGTAAAATAACATCAGCCCCAGATAGTATATGTGAAGTTTTAGCTCAAAATACCTGACAGATAATTTTTTATAGATTGCTAAAATTGCTACTTTTAAGATATGAGCCAAAACACGCCGGTTTTGTTTGTCCCTTTAAATACAGATGAGCTGGTGCTCCCAACCCCCTTTCAGAAGAGGACAGAGCTTCAAAGAGCTCAAGTTCCAGCATACAAATAAACATTCCACTATTAGTACAAGCCTGTTATCTTTACAGAAAATGTACTCGGTTTAAAAATTATTCATTTGATTGTACTGTGCATAAATGTACATTTATGAATTACATAGACAGGGAGCATGGTGCGATAAAAATAATGACAGCTGGTCTCATGGTGCCTATCAGAAACTTTATAATTCCCACTTGTGAATTTGAGCTTGACAAATTCAAGCGGTCGACTTCAAATTGCTTTCATTTGCAGTTTTTAACTACCACATTCCTATTTATGATCATTCTGGTAGCACGTGAATGCAGGCAGAGACAATAGTAGCTTTAGCAACATTAGCCTTACAGAGTGCAAAGAAGCTCTTTCAGAAAGGCGATTTGGAAAGCAAACATGTGATACTTACTTTGTCTGGAGCTGATGTTCGTGCACAAAGCATTGGTATTGATCCCTAAACAAATAGGGGACTTTAACCATTTTCTTCCGGGCCATTTCCTTCGAAAATGAAATTTAACCACAGTGTCCCCATTGGCTCAGATGAAGGAAGTGTATGGAGACTCCTTTGTTCATTGGTGTATCCCAACACAACCCTTGTAATGCCTCTTTGGTGCTGACATTGTATATCTCCAGCAGCTACAGCAAGAAAACAGTAATGGCGGACTTCTGCTTCTCAGTAATTGGGCAGAAAGCGTCACAAATGGGTGGGACTTTTTCCCTACGATGATTTGTACATAGGGAGAATCTGGAATCGTTTGTTCAGAGAGACTGTTTATGATTTATTGGGATTATAACAAAAATGAGTGGGTGGATTTAGCTATTATAGGCTGGTTGTTTTCACACACTGCTGCCACACAACTGTGTTCAAACACCTTATAAAAGTGATTTTGGCATAATAGGTCCCAATTATGGCACCTTTATGACTTTTTAGATCGTCTAAGTTTTGGTCATTCAGTTATTTGTCATTGTCGCCTTTTGGCTTGCTTAGCTGGGGAAACTTTATTTTTGGCAATATTGTCAACTTGATTGCACAGGCACTATTTGAGGATAACTGAACTGAGCTGGACGATGACATCACTGAATCAATGATAAACAGACTTTAACTGGAAAACCGACTGTTTAATATTGTCCTCTATTTGGAGCTGCTTTACAGCAGAATTGAAATTTGTTTACATTATTGAAATACTACTTGTGGGTTGTGTTGGTTAGTACCTACTTATTACACAGGTATTATAATTATTTTTTATATGTGTAAAGAATTTTAAGTCTCCAAACACTAAAAGATTTTCATATACTTTCATTACAAGAAGGTTTTAGAAGGGTTTCCACATAACAGCACATGCAAATGCACAGAAATTGTCTTGAAAAGACCAAATGATTATTCCCAAGCCTGGATTCAATTACAAATCTTAGGAAAGGAGAAGCGGTGATGATGATAATGTGCTTAAAAATACAATCCATGTGTGTCGAGTGAATTTCTTATCATGCTTATGTGCCATATTGAGGCTTTGTGTGACATTTCAGAATGATGAGATTTTTGTAAATGCAAAGGCCATGAATCAGAAAACAGGCTGATTCAAGCTGATCTGCACATAGCCTGTAGGTTAAGAGAAGATCTCTGGTAATCCACTCTGTACAAACAGCCTGAATGTGTGAACAGGTGATAAACCTGATAAACTGAATTATGGTTTATATGCTTTCAGCATTTATCCTGCCAAGCAATAATATTACCTTAAACATGCATGCATTTTAATCTGATTTATTCTGTGATTGATTAATACATTTGATTTCATACCTCCAGCCAGATGAACAGGCTTTTTGGCTAAACTCTGATAAAAAACATACACTTTGGCAGATAATATTCATACATCGGCACAACAAGAGAAAAGCTGCGCTAAAGGGATTAATGTCTAACATGGTGTGAGTGTGTGAGGATAGATGTGTGCATGTAGACAGAGCCTGTGGCTGTACAGGATCAGCTTGGTAATGCAGGCTGGATTACTGATGTTTTTAATTATAGGAAGACACACATCTCCAGTACAAAATAAAGAGCCAACACTGCACCCAGTTCCATTGGGAGCTTTAGAAGAAAGGGATGTGTGGGGAGAGGTGGTTTTGGTGGGCATCAACACTTCCTATCTTTAATATTTGATAATAAGATTCAGGATAGCATTATTTTTTCATCAGTGACCCATGTCTGTTCTGCAGTGTAAAAAGTTTACCTTTTGAATTTAGTGTTGAAAGACAGACCAAAAACAGGAAACAGTAGTTGATGGTAGATTTGATTTAAGTTGCAATCAATCTTCTTGTATATGTGACACAAAACCCATCTGGTGCACAAGGAAACATGCTCAGAATTTCATTCGTACTATTATGTGTGCCGGCTGTTGGTCTCACATTTATCAGGATCAGCATGTACTTTCAGCATAGGAAATGTGGTTGTGGAGTCTTGCGAAAACAGTGCTGCCCATACTAGACTATACTGATATCCATTTTCTCTCAGGGAATGCACTTATGAAAGATCAATAAATACTTAAGTACAGGCTTATTGCAGATTTAAGTAATCCACACAATACAAAGTTTTGTCATATGAATGAGCATTCATAATTCTTTATTGCTTTTTGACATTTAAGAGTGAACTAGATCATTAATAAATGTTTATTCTTTTTTTCACAGACATACTGTCAATTCATTCAAGAACTTTTATAAAGACATGTTTGTTAGTATATTAGGATTAGTAGTATATCCTCACACTGAATGATTTTAAAATCTCATGAACTAATATGGCTTACAAGAAACATTTTTCAAAGAGTCTCAATCTTGTTTATTAATTTTTTTGATTTCTCAAATTGTTTCAGAAATACAAGCCAATTTGATGCTCGGGTATAGTCCATATTGAATATTATTAACAATAAATATTGTTGTACAATATAGGGGTAAAATATAGTAGTTAATACAGGGCTATATTATTGTAGTATAATTAGAGTAAGGCAAGGATTCAAGGTGAAATATTCTCAGACATCTTAAAGGAATAACTTAGAGGGGCATTTTTTTGCCACTGGCTCCTGCAGTGGAAATACACTGAGTACCAGCCCAAAGTCCCTAGTTCCTGGGTAAAGTTCCAGTGGTGGAAACACGGCTTTAATTTATTCACCCTCAGGCCATCCTGTCAGGATAAACTAGACTTAGCTAGTAAACTAGACTTAGAGTAAATAGAGTAAACAATGGTAAATGGAGACTGACCTGAATGTCTTTGCAGGAACCATCCTAAAATTGATCTTACGTTCATTTCTCAAATATGCGTATATACGTGCAATATACGTGTGATTCATAAAATGAACATACGTACAGAACACACACATACGTCTCTTTCAGATGTGAAATCTATGAATGGCAAATTATCTTGAACTTGTGTGCAAATGAATGGTTTCAACCTCTGAGTAACCCACTCCTAATTAATGTAATTACCACCAGTCACCAGTCATCATCCAAATTCTTCAATTTAGAGCAATGAGCTGCAAGAACAGCTTACATTTTCAAAAACCTGCAGTACCCTGACAAGAAAAAGTGCGTACAACTGCTCAGACCCTGACGTGACATTAAGCACTTTCCCACGTCAAAGCCAGTTTTTACAAAATATTAGCACTGGCATGGATTTAAGCGTACGCATACTCTAAGATCAAATCTGAGCTTAAGCATGCTTTATAAATGAGGCCCCTGGACTTGGAGGTGAAGAAGAGTCCAGGACGTGACAGAAAAAGGGAAGAACATACAACTCGACTGAGATTGGTGAGTATCCAGATGACTGATGAGCAGATAGTTGGAGAATCACCAGGAGACAGCTGGAGAGGTTCAAAAAATAGAAAAGAAAAAGAAAAAGACAGATACAGATGTGTTACAGAAAAAGTGCAGGTCCCATGTACTGTATGTGATTTTACACCCCAAAACATTTGGATAAACATTTAAGGATACAGATAATAATGCTCCATGCACTGCTTCAAACAAAGCCTTTGTGATTTTTCAGCCCTGTGATTTTTCCACCCCCTCATTACAAGCTTCTGCACATGGCCAGAAATGAAGATACAGGGACACTTGTAGCTTTTAGGTTGTTGATGCACTGAACAAGAGAATAGCATTTAAACAGTTAGTAAAAAACTGAGAAGACTAAATACACACCACACATTCAGTACAGAATTTCTGCATGCAAGCTTGTAGTTACTGGCGGAAAGTACCTACTTTTGCACTTGAATTAGAGTTTACAGTAGGATTCTTCGCATTTTATGAATAGTTTTAATGTTGTTTGGGAGAAGGGTAAAAGTAGCACAGGATGTGATTAAATGTATGTAGTTTCTCTCTAAACCAGCTGTACTGTGTTGATTTTTATACACATTCCTGCACATTATTTTAAAATGAACATGTATGTAATTATCTAAATTAAAGGGATATTCTTGTCTCTTCATAACATTACGGTTGAACCACTGGTGGCAGATGCACTATTCTGACGATGCTTTTACGATACTTTTCTGGACCTTGAGAGTGTAAATTACTTGGCAGTCTATGGGACAGTCACAAGCCTCCCGGTTTTCATCCAAAATATCTTAAATTGTGTCTCGAAGACGAACGAAGCTTTTTCGGGTTTGGAATGACATGGGGGTAAGTGAATTGATTCGAATGTGCTTATTTGATGAAGTCAAGTCAAGTCATCTTTATTTATATAGCGCTTTAAACAAAAAAAAGATTGCGTCAAAGCAACTGAACAACAATAATTAGGAAAACAGTGTCAATAATGCAAAATGACAGTTAAAGGAAGTTCATCATTGAATTCGGTGATGTCATCATGGAGCTCAGTTCAGTTTAAATAGTATCTGTGCAATAATTTCCAATCAAGTCAACGATATCGCTGTAAATGAAGTGTCCCCAACTAAGCAAGCCAGAGGCGACAGCGGCAAGGAACCAAAACTCCATCAGTGACAGAATGAAGAAAAAAACCTTGGGAGAAACCAGGCTCAGTTGGGGGGCCAGTTTTCCTCTGGCCAGACGAAACCAGCAGTTCAATTCCAGGCTGCAGCAAAGTCAGATTGTGCAGAAGAATCATCTGTTTCCTGTGGTCTTGTCCGGTGGTCGTCTGAGACAAGGTCTTTACAGGGGATCTGTCTCTGGGGCTCTAGTTGTCCTGGTCTCCGCTGTCTTTCAGGGCTGTAGAGGTCCTTTCTAGATGCTGATCCAACATCTGGGCTGGATACGTACTGGATCCGGGTGACTGCAGTGACCCTCTGACTTGGATACAGACTGGATCTGGTTGCTACGGTGACCTCTGAATAAGAGAGAAACAGACTAATATGAGCGTAGATGCCATTCTTCTAACGATGTAGCAAGTACATCGGGTGTTATGGGAAGTGTTCCCGGTGCCGGTTTACCTAATTAGTGCAGCCTAAAAATTCTTTAACGAATTTGGATATTAGAAGTGTATTAGTATGTTATGTGTAAGCCAGGTTAAAGAGATGGGTCTTTAATCAAGATTTAAACTGCAAGAGTGTGTCTGCCTCCGAACAATGTTAGGTAGGTTATTCCAGAGTTTTTGGCGCTAAATAAGCCGGAAAAGGATCTGCCGCCCGCAGTTGACTTTGATATTCTAGGTATTATTAAATTGCCAGAGTTTTGAGAACGCAGCAGACGTGGAGGACTATAATGTAACAAGAGCTCGTTCAAATACTGAGGTGCTAAACCATTCAGGGCTTTATAAGTAATAAGCAAGATTTTAAAATCTATACGATGTTTGATAGGGAGCCAGTGCAGTGTTGACAGGACAGGGCTAATATTATCATACTTCCTGGTTCCAGTAAGAACTCTAGCTGCTGCATTTTGGACTAACTGGAGTTTGTTTACTAAGCGTGCAGAACAACCACCCAATAGAGCATTACAATAGTCTAACCTTGAGGTCATAAACGCATGGATTAACATTTCTGCATTTGACATTGAGAGCATAGGCCGTAATTTAGATATATTTTTGAGATGGAAGAATGCAGTTTTACAAATGCTAGAAACGTGGCTTTCTAAGGAAAGGTTGCTATCAAATAGCACACCTAGGTTCCTAACTGATGACGAAGAATTGACAGAGCAGCCATCAAGGCTTAGACAACGTTCTAGGTCATTACATGCAGAGCTTTTAGGCCCTATAATTAACACCTATGTTTTTTCAGAATTTAGCAGTAAGAAATTACTTGTCATCCAGTTTTTTATATCGACTATGCATTCCGTTGGTATGGACAAATTGGTATGTTTCGCCGGGCCGCGAAGAAATATAGAGCTGAGTATCATCAGCATAACAGTGAAAGCTAACACCGTGTTTCCTGATGATATCTCCCAAGGGTAACATGTAAAGCGTGAAGAGTAACGGCCCTAGTACTGAGCCTTGCGGTACTCCATACTGCACTTGTGATCGATATGATACCTCTTCATTCACTGCTACGAATTGATGGGGGTCATATAAGTACGATTTAAAACCATGCTAATGCACTTCCATTAATGCCAACAAAGTGTTCTAGTCTATGCAAAAGAATAGTGTGGTCAATAGTGTCGAACGCAGCACTAAGATCCAATAGCACTAATAGAGAGATACAACCACGATCAGATGATAAGAGCAGGTCATTTGTAACTCTAAGGAGAGCAGTCTTAGTACTATGATACGGTCTAAATCCTGACTGGAAATCCTCACAGATGTCACATAAAGTCATTACTGCTGTGATGTTGAGAAATGTCAACACTTGTTGATGCTTTATTTTTCGTTAATTTAGCCACTGTATTGAATAAATACCTGGGGTTATGTTTGTTTTCTTCTAAAAGAGACGAAAAGTAATAAGATTTAGCAGTTTTTAATGCTTTTCTGTAAGATAGGTTACTTTCCCTCCAAGCAATACGAAATACTTCTAGTTTTGTTTTCCTCCAGCTGCGCTCCATTTTCCGGGCTGCTCTCTTTAGGGTGCGGGTTTTCTGTTTGATAGGCGGTGTCAGACTGTTTTCATTAGCCTTCCTTAAGCGTAAAGGAGCAGCTGTATTTAAAATGCTAGAAAAGAGAGAGTCCATAGTTTCTGTTACATCATCAAGTTGTTCTGAGGTTTTGGATATGCTAAGGAATTGGGATACATCAGGAAGATTACTTACAAAGCAGTCTTTTGTGGAAGAAGTGATGGTTCTACCATACTTGTAACAATAAGTGGAATTTACAGTTTTAGCTATATGAAGTTTGCACAAAACTAAATAATGATCTGAGATATCATCACTTGGCTGCATAATTTCAACACCATCAACATCAATTCCATGTGACAGTATTAAATCTAGAGTATGATTTCGACAATGTGTAGGTCCTGAGACGTGTTGTCTAACCCCAATAGACTTCAAAATGTCTATAAATGCTGATCCCAATGCATCTTTTTCATTATCAACATGGATATTTAAAATCACCAACAATTAAAACTTTATCTGCAGCCAGCACTAACTCGGATGTAAAATCAGCAAACTCTTTAATAAAGTCTGTATGGTGCCCTGGTGGCCTGTATACAGTAGCCAGTACAAACATCACAGGGGATTTATCATTAACATTTGTTTCTCTGGATAATGTTATATTAAGCACCAATACTTCAAACGAGTTATACTTGAAGCCTGCCCTCTGAGAAATCCTGAAAACATTGTTATAGATTGAAGCAACACCTCCCCCTTTACCTTTTGGACATGGCTCATGTTTATAACAGTAATCTTGGGGTGTAGACTCATTTAAAATAATGTAATCATCAGGTTTTAGCCAGGTTTCTGTCAAACAGAGTGCATCTAGATTATGATCAGTGATCATATTATTTACAAAAAGTGCTTTCGTAGAAAGGGACCTGATATTCAATAAGCCAAGCTTTATCATTTGTTTATCCGTATTGCATCTGTTTTTCATTTGATGAATCTCAATTAAATTGTTACTCTTAAATTGGTTTGGACGTTTTTTTGTATTTTCTAGCCCGAGGAACAGACACAGTCTCTATAGTGTGATATCTAGGTGAAAGAGTCTCTATGTGCTGAGAATTAACTGACTTCTGTGACTGGAGGCGGCTAGCAGACGGTCGGTTTAGCCAGTCTGTCTGCTTCCAGACCTGGGCCCCAGTTAGTCAAGTACAAACTCTAAGACTATGTGCCATATTTCTAGAAAGAAGAGCGGCACCACCCCAGGAGGGATGAAGACCATCTCTTTTCAACAGGTCAGGTCTGCCCCAAAAGCTTGTCCAATTGTCTATGAAACCTATGTTATTCTGCGGGCACCACTTAGACATCCAGCCATTGAGTGATGACAATCTGCTATGCATCTCATCACCACCGTAAGCAGGGAGGGGACCAGAGCATATTACAGTTTCTGACATCATGCTTGCAAGTTCACACACCTCTTTAATGTTATTTTTAGTGATCTCCGACTGGCGAAGTCGAACATCATTAGCACCGGCATGAATAACAATCTTACTGTATTTACGTTTAGCATTAGCCAGCACTTTTAAATTTGCTAAGATGTCAGGCACTCTGGCTCCCGGTAAAACATTGGACTATGGTGGCTGGTGTCTCTATTTTCACGTTCCGTACAATAGAATCACCAATAACTAGAGCACTTTCACCAGGTTTCTCAGTGGGTGCATCACTGAGTGGGGAGAACCTGTTTAATGTTTTGATTGGAACAGAAGAGTGGTGTATAGACCCACGACTATGTTGCCTCACAGTCACCCAGTTGCCCTGCTGCAAAGGCCCTGTTACCGGAACCGAACAATGTACAGGACTCCCTGAGCTAGACACATCCAAAGCCGTATCTAGAGCCCTCACATTCTTACTTTCCTCAATTAAAGTTTGGATGCATGTCTCTAATTCTGAAATCTTCTCTGTCAGCCTAACTATTTCCCTGCATTTATCACATGAAGATATATTTCATTCTAATCTGATCTTTTTTCTGCTTTGGAGTGACAATTTATACAACTGAGCCGAATCCCCCAAAAGTGTATAGGCCAAATGAAATCGCCTCAGAAATTATTCTTCTCCCCCAAGCCTAATGAACCTAACCCTTACGAAAAAGACGTTTATTCAAGTGTGCTATTAGTATACTTCTTTTAAACTAAAAATAGGAAAGTATGCTTTGAGTTTACTTTTTATGTACTTCTCAGAAATGGGCTTTATGTACTTCTCAGAAATATACTTAAAATGACATTTAAGTTACTTGACTTATACTTACAAAAAGTTTAAATATATTTGAAGTATACTTGTGCTCCTAGAATCCGTGTTTTCATTGTTATACGGTAGAGGGCACTAGTACACATCTTCTGTACAGAATTTCCAAGAAAACACAAGTGAAGAAGAAAAAGAAACAACAGATACTAACACATGTAACACGATCATCTGACATGAAACAGCATCAAAACTGTGACGTTATGGAATAAAATGTTGACTGATGAAGAGGTAATAGTTACAGTCAAGCTTTGGGGTGTTGATCGACTCCATCCATGTTTTGATTATCATTCTCATTCCAATTCATAGTCTTTTTTCAGCATTTTGTTCAAAATGTTATTTCTTTATTTTTTATGAAACGTACCAACATTTAAGTGTTTGAAAAAAGAATGCATTAAGATAGAATACAAATGTTTTTGTTTACAAGCAAATACCCTGTTCTTTCTTTGTATGTTCAGATATTCATATAACAAAATATATACAAATTAAAACCTAAATAGGGACATAATAGTAGTATACTTAAAGTATGATGTAAAGTTAATTTAAGAAAGAAAACTTATGAGTATACTTGCAGTATAAAACTACTAAAATAGTAGTTTACTGAGACTATACTTCAAAGTGTACAAAGTACTGTATTTAATTAGTAAACTGTCAGTATACCTATAAGTTCACTTTTAGTATGATTGCAGTACAAACTACAAACATAGAGGTAAACTAGTTGTGTGCTCAAAGTTTGCTACTGTTATACTAAAAGTATACTTTTATTTACTAGAAAGTGGGCCAATTTAGTCTCAAATAGTATTGAAACAGTACACTTACAAGTATACTACTAGAACACTGATATTTGTATACTTGCTACATAAAGTATACTTAAAAAAAGTATGCTACTTTTTGGTAAGGGAAAGCACATTTAAGCTTGATGGTTTGTTACCCAATAATGGCAAATTATGTGCCTGTTCCTGAAAGGGTTAAATTTCATTAAAAAAAAAAATAATAATTCAATGTTAAATACTGAACAGAACTGATGAGCTGATGCACAGTTGGATATAAGTCACAAAACATTGCCCCATAAGACAGTAAACACAGTAAGCGCTGCACCTGAGCCCTCAGGAATACTGCAATACTGACAACAACAATTGATGAGCTATTGCACAACAGGAACAGTAAAAACTAACAAGCAAGCACGGGATTATTCATGAACGGTGTATGAATTATTCATGAGTTTACATCTTCAAGGCAACAAGGTTCATTTTATTGAATATTAAACCACACCTTAAACACCTGAGGTCACCTTCACATTCTGATACTAAGATAACAAAAAGCAAAGGAAAACAGAGTAAAGCAGAACTATACACACAGAAAATGGAATTAAGGAGGAAAATGCTGTGATAAACAGGATTGATACAGAGTGTGTAAATGGAAATAAAGAAAAATAACACTAGAGTTGACCTTTGTGTGAACTGACTGCTGTCGCTGTGGCAGCAGCTGTTAATCTGCCCGGCTCTCTTTCAGTCTCAATGTGAATGCAGCTGTTCTCTTAAACAATCTCTCTAAAGGAACAGATTCTATCCTCATCATCTCTGTGCTCACTCTTTGCCATTGGCAGGTAATCAGTCCCTGTTGATAGGCCATACTCTTTAAAGGAAGGGTTGAAAAAAATGAAAGTAGCCAACTGAAAGTGTTTAAGGAGGCTGAGAGAAGTGTACACCTTCAAATCAGTGAGCCAGAACAACTATGAAATGCTAGGCTTACCAGAATTTGTTAGAATCAGAACAGATAATGGCAGTGTGGACATTTGTATGCTGTATTGCTCAGTTGCTTGCTGCAAAACTAATAAAGATATCATCTTAATCGCCTCATCGGGTAGCAAAAATAAAATCATATATAATAATAGTATAAGCATTCTTAATGTTTATAAAAACAAACTGTATATAGTCATGAAACCGGAAATTGAGTACTCACTGTCCCAGTGTAAAGTAAGCCAGGGTCCTTACCAGTGACAAGATTTGTGTACACTATAGGCTATATTTATTCTAGAGCTTGGGAGCTCAGGAGCTCATTGACATGCACCTGAGTTTTGCAACCCCTGCAATAAATGATGATTTAAGAACACATCAATATTTTCCCATTTACACATCATGTATTATTTGCTATATTATTATTTTATTATGGCTCTAACATTTTGAGTTGTGCATATTTGGAGTTTAAGGTGAAATAAAGATAAATTACTATTTGTGTAATTTACACAGACATAATACATCCATGTGCATTTAAATGACGTTTTATTAACAACGTTCAGGTGAAGCATGTTCACATAATCACAGGTGGAGCTGGTTTAGATAATCAACTGAATTAGCATGATACATATAGCCTATATATATATATATATATATATATATATATATATATATATATATATATATATATATATATATACAGCCAACTCACCTCTGTTCCACAATAGTTTTCCGGCATCCCTCCTCCATCCTAAATCCTCATTCTTAACTATTCTCATCCCAGCTAGGGGATAGGGGAGTCCTCCCATAGGGCAGCATACCAAATATGCGTACTTTTTGCTCAATCTGATTATATGTGAATGTGAACTCGTGAAATGTGCATTTGTTATTGACTTAAAGGGATAGTTCTATAGGCTATCCAAGACCAAGGCTATTTATGGGCATAACAACCGCATTCTGTAACAGAACTCACACCTGTAAATTTTCAGGATTCACAACCGCATTCTCGGAAGACATGCACTATGTGAACAGAACAGGACTGGACAACTATTTGTCTGTCACATCATATAGTGCAAGAGACAGTCGCTCTACTGCACAAACGTGTACTACCGTGTATTGCGTGTGTTCATGTTTGATTTCGGTAACTTACAGTGATGGAGAAATGAGCTGTGTGTCATCTGAAAGTTTTTGATCCAGTCCAAATATAAAAATATAAAAAAGTCCAAATATAAAAATTGTTTTCAGTTAATGAAGATCTGACAGAGTATTCAAGATGCTACTGTAAGCTGCTGTGTGAATGGGAGATTTCAAAACTCACACCTGTAAGTAAATGTGGTTGTCAAATTCCATCTGTTGGCGTACAGCTCGCTGGAGATGGACATGTGCTTGATTCCAAAACTGCCTCACTGCGCTGTATGCAATCATTAATGGATGGGACCTCTGAAGATTCTCCAGACCACAGAAATAGTTTAGATTGGAAAGGCAGCACACATTGGAATGGAGTGAGACAAGTGGAATAAAAATGATGACTGTCTATCGTTTTCCATAAAAAACAATGTCAGTCTAGCACCATACTGCCCGCCAATGCCAGCCTGTCCAACAGCCATGGAACTGATTGCAGGAGTTTTAATTCTTAGTTTTTTACGGACGTTTGCAGTGTATATAGTTATAATCATAATCTTTCATCATAGACCCCACAATAACATATTTTCTCTGATGATGTGTACACTGGCACAAGGCTGAGTAATAAGGCGTTATATGTATGCGTTTAATCTGTCCCCTCCAGCAACCTGTCTCACAAATATTTTAGAATAATACAAAAATTTAAGGTTGTTTAAACTAATATAGAAGCAATCAAGCTCCATTGCTTATTTCAGTGTTTCTAGTGTTCTAAAGCCCTAAACACACTAGACGATTTTCGGCTTTCCCAGACAAAAGATTGGCATCATGAAACAATTGTGGCGATTTCTGTGATCATGGCTCGTAATCAGTGGTCCTGTGTCGTACAGTGAGAGAGGTTCAAAGATGGCTGTTATCACGGTCTTGCGACCAAAGATAGCCTACGATACAGCACGACTATAGCACAGTGTCTTTGCTGGTATGATCCACATTAACTGACCAACCAATAAAAATGTGACATGAAATCAACACGACATGGTGCTAAAACATAAAACTGCTTACCTCAAGCTCTTATCTCTTTTGTCATTTACACTATTTTTTAGCACACATAAAAAAATACAACTGTTAAAGTGTGATTTATCATGCTCTTTTTGTTTAGCACTAGCGAATGCTGATGATGTTTTATTCTTTTATAGTAACTGCATCGTAGTGTACGAGTCAATAGGTGCCATCATCGTACAGTCTACACACATTGTAGCCAGGTTGATGCACAGTGTAAAATGGAGTTATCTTATAGGATTGTTAAAATCGTACAGTGTTTTGGGCTTTTAACATTTTCTATGCTATATTTTTTATAGCATGGAAAATGTTAAAAGATCTTAAAGTACTTGTTTCTTAGACTTTTTAAACAGCTGACCAATGAGATCTATGAGAATTAATTCACTTAACATTCTACAAAGAAACACTTGTTCATTTAAATCGAGTCAAAAGGGATTCAAAAATTAAAACTAAACTGAGTGCACAGCCTGTGTAAAATAATTTAGCCTCATTACCTTCAGGATTATAAAGAAGTGTCAGAAATGTCTTGAGCTGTCTTTGCATACCCATGACAATGTGCTGATTTTATACTCATTAGTGTCAGTCACAGCTCATATTGCCTTGGAGAAACTGGGCATTAAGCCCCAATGGTGACAGGTACCTCTGTTTACAGCAACCCTTCAGTCTGAAGGCAACCGTTCAAACTGAGTTCATGACAGTTTTTCAAGTTGCTTACACACAATTTATGAAACTATGGCTCCATTTCTACACACAAAACCACGAAACAAGCACACAAGATTCAAAATGTCACACAACTCTTAGAAAAAGCAAACACTTTATTTAAAACAATTTAAACTCGGTTTTTGTATAGTAACTACACAGACAAATTATTAGCCAAACTACAGTCATGGTCAAAAGTTTTGGCAGTGACATAAATTTTGTGTTCTGCAAAGTGTGCTGCTTAAAGGGTTAGTTCACCCAAATATTAAAATTATGTCATTAATGACTCACCCTCATGTCGTTCCAAACCCGTAAGACCCGTAAACCAATATCCCGGAGTAATTAATTTACTCAAACAGTACACTGACTGAACTTCTGTGAAGAGAGAACTGAAGATGAAAACCGAGCCGAGCCAGATAACGAACGAAAAATTGACTCGTTCTCGAGTCAAGAACCGTTTCTGTCGGACGCATCCGATTCGAGAACCGAGGAGCTGATGATACTGCGCATGCGTGATTCAGCGTGAAGCACACTGACACACAGTGCGTCTGAACCGAACTGGTTCTTTTGGTGTTTGATTCTGAACTGATTCTGTGCTAATGTTATGAGCGCGGGTAAACCGAAGGCTTGAATCAAGGGCAATCATCGCCAATGAAGTCATTACGTCGAGCGCAAAAGAACTGGTGAACAGTTTTCTTCAACCGGTTTATTGAATCAAACTGTCCGAAAGAACCGGTTCGCGGAAAATAACCGAACTTCCCATCACTACTAGTGATCCGAAAACCTATGCAACCGGTTCTTGACTCGAGAACGAGTCAATTTTTCGTTCGTTATCTGGCTCGGCTCGGTGTTCATCTTCAGTTCTCTCTTCACAGAAGTTCAGTCAGTGTACTGTTTGAGTAAATTAATTACTCCGGGATATTGGTTTATTTGAACTCAGAGGGAGTATCAGCCACATTAAAAAAGTTAACAGCTTAAGTCATTTGTGGATTAATGCTTATTGGAGACGCGAACCATTTCAAATGATTCAGTTCGATTTGGTGAACTGGTTCAAGAAGATCCGGTTACATCGAGTGATTCGTTCGCGAACCGGATATCACTAAACTGCAGTGTTGTGAACGCGCTCACAACAGACCCGGAAGAGAAGACAATGCTGAATAAAGTCGTAGTTTTTGCTGTTTTTGGACCAAAATGTATTTTCGATGCTTCAGAAAATTCTAATGGACCCTCTGATGTCACATGGACTACTTTGAAGATGTTTTTATTACCTTTCTGGATGTGGACAGTATACCGTACATACATTCTCAATGGAGGAACAGAAAGCTCTCGGACTAAATCTAAAATATCTTAAACTGTGTTCCGAAGATGAATGGAGGTCTTACGGGTTTGGAACGACATGAGGGTGAGTCATTAATGACATAATTTTAATATTTGGGTGAACTAACCCTTTAAGCTGTTGTGGTGTTCATTCACATTGTTTCTAGATTATTGTGTAGAGTGATCAGATGCATTTTCATTAATTGCTAAAAGCTTCATGGCCAAATTTGTTTTTGTTTTTTTTCCTTTTCACAAAAGAACAAATTTCACAGGTTTTTGATCCTGACACAAAATGACCAGCTAACATTAATTGATTAATCATATCAGCAGCAAATGTGAAAGTGTGAATGAGTACTAGTCAGGTAAAATCACTATCATACTAATTAGATTGTAAGAGCAGACTGATTGCTAACAAAACGAGGGAAAAAGTGCTTCCAATCATTGTGTTCTTGTTAACAATGGTTACCTCCAAAGAAACACAGGCAGCCATCATCGCTTTGCATCAAAATGGCCTTACACGCAAGGAAATTGCTATAAAGAATATTGCACCTGAAAGAACCATTTACCGGTTCATCAAGAACTTTAAAGGAGAGAGGTTCGACTGCAGTAAAGAAGTTTTCAGGACGTCCCAGAGTGTCCAGTAAGCACCAGGACAGGCTCCTCCTGAGGAGTCAGCTACAGAATCATGTCACCACCAGTGTAGAGCTTGCTCAGGAATTAAAGCAGGTTGGTGTGAGAGCTTCTGCACGCACACAGTGAGACCAAGACTTTCGGACAACGGCCTGGTGTCAAGAAGGGCAGCAACGAAGCCATTTCTCTCCAAGAAAAACGTCAAGGACAGACTGAAATTCTGCAGGATGTACAAGGATTGGACAGCAGAAGCCTGGTGCAAAGTTATTTTCTCTGATGAAGCTCCCTTCCAACTGTTTGGGACATCTGGAAAATCAATTGTTCAGAGAAGAAAAGGTGAACGCTACCATGAGTCCTGTGACATGCCAACAGTGAAGCATCCATCCATGTGTGGGGTTGCTTTTCTCTCATAATTCTGCCCAAAAACACTGCCAGGAATAAAGAATGGTATCAAAACGTCCTGCAAAAGCGGCTTCTTCCAATGATCCATGAGCAATTTGGTGATGATTTGTGCATTTTCCAGCATGATGGAGCACCATGTCACGAAGCAAGAGTGATAAAGAAGTGGCTCGAAGATCATTACATTGAAATTTTGGATCCGTGGCCAGGCAACTTCCTGGATCTCAATCCCATAGAGAACAGTCAGTCCTCAAAAGGCGAGTGTACAAGCAGAATCCCACAAATTATGATCAACTCCGAAAACTAATAAGGCAAGAATGGTTGTCAGGATTTGGCCCAGAAGCTAATATCCAGCATGCCAGAGCGAAGAACAAGGGTCAATACTGTAAATATTGTTTTTTTTTTTGTTTTTTTTTTTTGCCAATAAAACCCTTTAAAACCGATGATATGCTTATCATTGTTTTTCAGTATACCATAAAAACGTTTGGAAAAATAATCTGTATTATTAAAACTTTGCAAAACACAAAATTTATGTCACTGCCAAAACTTTTGGTCATTACCGTACACACGGATCTGCAAAATGTAAAGCACTACATTCTTGTGTATTTTAATTGTTCAGTGTGCAGTGGACTGCACAGGAGTTTGTCATAGCACTCACATGTACATTCATGTACACAAATACACTGTATATACAGTATGTATGCATATTCAGTATATGTGACCCTGGACCACAAGAACGCTTGTATCATAATAACCTGAGCTTTGAATGGTGATGAGAACACTTTAGGTGTGTAGCCATGTCTGGGTGTAAGTCTGACCATGCATTTGTCTTGGCCAAACTGCATACAAGCACTGCTGACCAAGAGGGCATGCAGATCACCCACTTGCTTCCCGCAAGCTAATGTGAGCAGTAGTGCCATCTTAAATGAGATCTGATGTCCTTTTTCCTCGCTCCCTCTGGTGTTCCCTCATGTTTATATACCTTTAAAATAATGTTTATATCCTATTATTATGCTAATTACAACTGATTATTGATATTAGATCCTGAAAAAAATCTATAACACTAACCTATAAATATCAATGCTAGCTGAGAGGTTCTATGCATGTACCACATATTAGTGACTGTTAAATAAGTGTTTCTTATGAAAAATAGCTGTTATTTATAAGCAATAAGGTGGTATCTGATTTTGGGGTAAAAGTCTTCTGAATGGATTATGAAAACAACATAAGAGTACAACAACTCATTGGCATCTAAATGCATTAAACAATTTGCCAAAATATGTAATAAATCAACAGAGGTGACTTGGGATGTGCAAACAAGTACACAGTTAGACCCGTTTATGACTGTTTTACTTCTGTTGTAATATTATGTAGGCAGCTGTCGACATAGGCTTTAGAAAGCATGGTATTTTGAATATGCAGCCACTGTGCAGGAGTGGAATCGTGCAAGCTATGCCAAAACACAGCATCCTCCATGTAGACATACATTCTAGGTCAGGGGTTTTAGGAGTACCACGAGGTCCCTTAAAAATAAAAAAAATAAAAAATTTTTTACAATACTGTATGTACCTTCAAGGCTTTCTAAGCTGTTAATCAAGTACTTTTAATGTACTTTTTTAACACACCGAACTTGTTTTTATTTGACTTTAAAAATAGGTTGTCATGAGATTATGAATTTTATTGGCAACCCTAAAAATCTCCTTTTTTGTATCTCCCCTTTGTTGTACCATCAGTTTAAAAATAGTTTGTACTTAATATCTATTGATAAATTTACTGTATAACTTAACTGTCAACTTAACAATACAAATGCCAGTTAATTAAGCCAAAATAAAAATGTTTTATGTACCCCCCGCCCCCGTTATATCTTGACAAGTGGATCATCATGCTTTAACACACACACAAAAAAACAAACAAACAAACAAAAAAACACTAAAACACTAACCAGACTGGGGAAACTCCATGTTTAAGAGGAAGAAAGAAAATATTAAGACACTTACATAGAAAAAGATAAAAAATAATCATTTTAATAAAAAATACATTTATATATTTATATACTATATATACTATAAATTGTGCATCATTATGCTTATTACACATTTAGGATATCAAGGATCTAATTGTAAAGCTATTCAGAGCAAACCTTTTGAGCACATAGGTAGACTAGACAGAAAAAAATAACTAATATACAGGAACACATTAAATCTGGGCAACTCACTTCAGTTTTCCTAAAACTATAACAGCATAAAGGTAGGACTACGACTAGCTTCCACACTGGACTAAATATTCAGATGGTTATCAATGTAGCAGGATGGTGTTTGCCATTGTAACAAATACTTTAAGTCCCATTCTCAGATTGCTAGGATGCAGGAGAGGATGGTAGACAGCGTTCCATCATGAACACAGAAGCAGCATCTATATGAAATCCACACATATGACACTGAGCATTCACAAAGCAAGGCTGTTAACAATCAACACACAACACTGTTACACTGCTATTCAGTTGTACAGAGAAAAAGGGTGTCGTACTTTTAACATCACTGTGGGTTCATTTGCATAAATTAGAATTGTTATTCATTGGTCACTTTTCAAGCAGATCTATTTATATAGACAGGCAGGTTTAAAGAAAAAAAAAAACTTAACTGCAGAGTGTTATGATGCCAGCAATGTCACATCATCACTGCACAACTTTATAGAAGCTACTATTTGAGACCAGTGCTGTTCCAGAAAACAATGAAAATAACACGTTATAAGTTGTGCTTTGTGTCAGCAACAGTCAGTTGTCCGATTTAAAATAAGATGAGCGCAAGAAGAAAAGGTTCACTTATTTGTGCTTTGGTGGTCTTTCTGATGTGTTTTCAAGGGTTTGTCTTTACTTTCAGATGGGAAGCAGCATTGTGCAAATCAACATAAAAACAGTTTTGTGACTTTACTGACGACACCAGCAAAGTCAGTTGACTTATAAGGAGTGATTCATAGTGATTCGTGAGCAAAGTACAAAAATAATACCAAACATGGCAGAGAGCAGATCTTAAGTATATGTCAACATGGGTGACAAAAGATGATAGTTCAACATGAAGGTTTTTAACATATACATAAATTCAACATATATACAACATTTGAACAGGATTCAAAAATTCTTACGGTTACAGGTGACCCACACAAAACAGATTAAATTAAAAAGGCAAATGTAAAACTGACAAATATCTGATAAAGACCAACTCAAATCAGATGCATATGTATAACCAAAACTTCTGAAAATATATACATAGAGGCTTTCATAAGCCTGTTTATTCACCTCTTGTTTGTAAAATTACAATGAAAAATCACAAGCAGCACCTTGTTTTCCATCTGTTGCTATCAACTGGAAAATAAAAAGCAGGTTCTTTAAATTTTGACCTGTGAACTCTGTATTGCACCCTAGAGAAAGATTATAGGAGCAGCACAGTCACTGCCTCATATATGCACTCACACTCTTTCACACAAACACACACACACGTCAGATCTGGAGGTAAAATGTGCTAGGATAGAGTCCTGGTTGGCCCTCAGTGTCCCCTTGGTGCTCTCATCATTCTTTTAGGTCATGGGGCTTTTCCAATGCATCATTGTCTGCAAAAATGAAAAGAAAGAAAAGAAGATGTGATACATAAAATTCACACAGCATTTGACGATAGGTAGCTAAAGTAATACATAACATACTGTATAATCAAAAACAGGAGACAGGAAAAAAATCGCATTATAATTAAAAGCTACACAAAAATGCCAGGAAAGCATCTTGAAATGCAGTCCTGCACAAGCAAATACTGAAAGTATACAAGCTTCTTCTTTTTTTTTTTTTTTTTTGTTTAATACTGGCAGCAATAATAAAAAAAAATGTGCTGACTTTGGAATAACACACACATTATTTTTTTTGTAAACTCAGCCCCCTGTCTGGAAGTTTTCTTACAGCAGAAGTGTCTACAACAGAGAGCAAATGAGCACAGGAACTAACAATAATTAAAACTAAGGATGAGCATGCCCTGAGGCATAATTGATATGTTTATTGACTGAAATTAATTTAGTTAATCCAACATCTCTGTACAGGTATGGTTTTAAAAACTGAGGTTCAGGAAAACTTCCCACAGGGAAGGGGAATTCCTCAATTCCTCTGCTTTACCAGTTCAAAAGGCTGATTTCACCTTAGATTACAAACTGGTTGGATCATTACATTTACATTTACATTTACATTTAGTCATTTAGCAGACGCTTTTATCCAAAGCGACTTACAAATGAGGACAATGGAAGCAATCAAAAACAACAAAAGAGCAATGGTATATAAGTGCTATAATAAGTCTCAGTTAGCTTAAACGCAGTATACGTAGCAAGGGCTTTTAAATAATATAATAAATAAAAAGAAAACAGATAAAATAGAAAAAGAATAGAGCAAGCTAATGTTAGCGGTCTTTTTTATAATTGTATAATAAATGAAAAGAAAATAAATAGAATACAAAAAGATTAGAAAGGTTTTTTTTTTTTTTTTTAATAGAATTAGAATAGTGAGTGCAAAAGTTAGAGGGTCAAATAAAGATGGAAGAGATGTGTTTTAAGCCGATTCTTGAAGATGGCTAAGGACTCAGCTGCTGGGATTGAGTTGGGCAGGTCATTCCACCAGGAGGGAACATTTAATTTAAAAGTCCGAAAAAATGACTTTGTGGTTCTTCATAGCATGAACAGTTGTGAGGTGAATTAAATAAAGTAGGCCTGGCATAGAATCAGTGTACTGCCAATCCATTTTGGTCATTTGTTCAATGCAAATGGAAGAGTTGGGAATTGGGTACTAAGAACATAAGCTTTCTGGAAAATTACAGGCTCGTTCTACAAATCAGCCATTTATAAGGAATTCTGCAGAAAAATATCAAACAAATTTGGAGGTTAAATTACCAGTAGGGGTCGCATTGAAAAACAAGAGAGAAAGACTGTTTTAAGATTGGATCCAAAAGTGGATTTTTTTTTTTTTTTATGTATTTTTTTTTTTTTTGCTAATACATGACTTAGAACAGTTTTTTTCATAACAGAGTGCACAGTGGAATATGATTTTTCAACTCAATCAGATTTGGGCCACTTCCATATGTTTTCCTAAATCCAATACAATAAATTCAAGTCTGATGTTTTTCAATGTGACAGTCTGAACAGTCATACTGGGAATCATGTGACATACTTGATCATCACTTTAGATCGGTCACAATTCTGCTTTACAAGAGTATGTTATCAATTTGAAGCCAAATGTATTACAATTAGAGAATTAAAGATGTGCGTGATTCATAAAACTGAAGACACATGAAGAATATATTTATAAAAAAAGGAAAAAGAAGAAGAAAAGCAAAATGATCAGAATCTTGAGCAAAGTAATGTTTTCTTTTTCTATAGTAACCTGTTCTTTGCTTGTGATTCCAAATGTTGAGCTTTGAGTTTCATGCAGTTTAGCTTGGGTTTAACATCTCCATTGGTCCCCTATTTCTAGACTGAAGGTTCTTCTTAGCCAATAAACCAGTGTGTGGAGTGACGTCAGTACTGGGCATATTTGACTTACTATAATGTAAATTTGTCTATATAGCTTCATTTGAGTTGAAACTTTAACCTTTTCTGATTGGTATAAGAGGTATTTGAGACGCTGAAGAGCCTCAAATTGCATTTACAGGCTCAAAGACATAGTTTGCCTTTGTCACCTAAATTCATCTACAAACATATCTACAAATAGCTGTGCTTCAGTTGTACTTACAGTTAAGTGAAAATTTATAAGACCATTTTATAGGGGATCATTTACTGTACTGCTGCTTTCATTTTTGGTGTGAGAAGGAAACAACATTATAAAATAAAAATTAATTAATTAAAATAATCACTATGATATACATAAAAATATTCACTATAAACTTATCATGAAACATCATAGGTTACATGTTCTGCTAGTTCTAGTAAAATTGGGGATCCCCAAATAAGCCACAACATTAATCACATGACAAAAGTGTGTAGTTGTCTAATGATGAAAGACCACAGCAATAAATGTATAGCCCTTTGCTTAATCTGCTAATGAGAAATTATTCTAATTGATATCAATAATAGACACTAAATCAGGTCATTACATCATGCTATGTTTTCCACTAATATTGAGTTATTAATGCAAAAAATGAAAAAAAATCCTGAGCCTGAAATTTTTTAAGGGGGTCGGGGGTTGTGGGGGTGGACACATACAGTACACAGGGTTATTTGGCAAACAAAAAAAGAAAATGATTTGAAAATGATTTTCCTTGAAACTAACTAGTAATGTATCTGCCATTGCCATTAGCCCTTGACAGGCTCAGACTACAGATTATGGTGGGATATTTGAAACAGCAATTCCAAGAAAGTTTACTCATTACAATATGGTACAAACACATATAACATTTAGGATGCTTTTGATATTAAGTTTTGCTGGTTAGCTTTGTCCTTGACAGGGTACAAGATGACTTACAATCTAAAACATAATATTTCTGAATTTTCTAAAATTTCTGTGGCAATTTTAACATTTGAAAGGATACTATGGCAGTTATCGCTTTCCTTATTCACACTGATTTTTTTTTTTCTCATGAATATATGATTGACCTGAAGAATGAAAGCTATATCATACACTTGGAAATATATTGGAAACAATAGGGGTGTGACAATGCACTTAGGTGAGACAAAATGCAGATACTTGGTTAACTAGAACGAGACAATGTTTTAATACTTTAAGAAATTTTCAAATGACAAAATATTTGTCTTTTAATCACAAAAAGTAAAACAATGCAGTTGTATTTTGAAATATTTTAACTTATGTAGTGCCTATATAATGATTATCAAGTAATCTACTGATTATTTTGACAAGTGAGTAATCTGATATTTTTTAGTTATACAAATAGAACTAAGTCAAAAACAGGCTTTAATATTATATATATATATATATATATATATATATATATATATATATATATATATATATATATATACATACACACACACACACACATATAAAATAAAGATTAGGGAATAATAATTGGCCTCAAATAAAGTGTCAAAACCAAGTACATGGTTTTACTGAACAACACTGTTAAATACATAATGTAATTTTGAAAACCAAAGTCACTGCACCCGTTTACCAAGAAATTTTAGAGCACTTCATGCTTCCTTCTGCTGACCAGCATTATGAAGATGCTGATTTCATTTTCCAGCAGGATTTGGCACCTGCCCACACTGCCAAAAGCACCAAAAGTTGGTTAAATGACCATGTTGTTTGTGTGCTTGACTGGCTAGCAAACTCACCAGACCTGAACCCCACAGAGAATCTATGGGGTATTATCAAGAGGAAAATGAGAAAAAAAGAGACCAAAAAATGCAGATGAGCTGAAGGCCACTGTCAAAGAAACCTGGGCTTCCATACCACCTCAGCAGTGCCACAAACTGATCACCTCCATGCCACGCCAAATTGAGGCAGTAATTAAAGCAAAAGGAGCCCCTACCAAGTATTGTACAGCAAATGTATATGTACAGTAAATGAACATACTTTCCAGAAGGCCAACAATTCGCTAAAAATGTTTTTTTTTTTTTTTATTGGTCTTATGAAGTATTCTAATTTGTTGAGATTAAATTTGTGGGTTTTTGTTAAATTTGAGCCAAAACCGTCACAATTAAAAGAACCAAAGACTTAAACTACTTCAGTCTGTGTGCACTGAATTAATTTAATACATGAGTTTCACAATTTGAGTTGAATTACTGAAATAAATGAACTTTTTCACGACATTCTAATTTATTGAGATGCACCTGTAGTTAAAGACCACCCTACCTCAGCTTCACTGAGCCATAGGAATCTAACAGTTGTGTGCTGGCCAACTCCAGATTCCAGTCACACATCTCCAGAATCTTGTGACACTCCACCCTTGTCTTCAGGCCCAGACAGAAGAGCTGCTCTACCTAGGCACCAAAAGAAGGGAAAAATGGATAAAAGTAATTTAACTCTTAAAAGTAATTTCCTCCAAGAGCATTATGGACACACAGTAATGTGTCATAAACAGAGCAATACGATTTACAATGTATTGTTGTGTCTGATTACTTGTTACAATTAGATTACCCCTAACCAGCTAGTGAATTATGATTACTGTGATCTCTGTTACCTTCAAGTAGTGTACAGCCTTCTGTACATTCCAGCTGTGATTCTGTAAAGCCGTCTGGCATTCTTCAGTCGTTACACCATGGACAGCCTCCTGCACCTAAACAGGGCAAATCCAATAACTATAAATCCATAGATGGTCTTGAAGGAGTGGCTTGGAATAATCAGAGATAGTAAAGTGAGTTTTGCAGTGCAAATCAACAGTGTATTTAGCTTTTGATGTGACTGAAACAAGTTCAAATCTGTACACGTCGGCAAATGCAATAAAATTGTACATATAGCCATTGTACATATAGCCTTTTCCTAAATATAATTGTTATCTTCTGCCATCTTGGATACATTTTCTCATGGAACTTACTACTATACAATCTGGAAACGTCTTCACCCAAAATGATTGTTTAGATCAAGCAAGTAAGCCATCATGATAGACAGTTTTTGCCTTAATGGAGTTATCCGTTTAGAAAAGGTAGGTTTTGGAAAACTATGATCAGAACTATAGTCCGCCTGCATGCCACAATATAAATAAATTATAATTACTCTGGTCACAAAGCAAGTTCCTACAATTAAGACACCAAACAGTCAGCCCAAGCCACTCTTGAATAATTCTGCCATAAAAAATACATGAGAGCTTATTGGATGTATACACAAGTTTCAAGAAAACAACCAGTAATAACATGGATTGGTTCAATATAAATCTCCAAATCTCTTACCAGTTTGACTTTGTCATGGTTGCTGGTGCTGTCAGTCCTGTTAAATGAGCCATCAGAGCTTACTTGGCACAGGCTGAGAGAGTTCTTCAGCCCCCCTCTAAATCCAGAGCCCGTCAGATTGCTGTTGTTATTGGAGGAGAAATTGGACTTGAGATCCCCTTGTTGATGAACCATGGGCTTGACAGTGGCTGTGTTTACCTGCTTCTTTTCCTCACCACTCTCTGCCTCTTTGAAGAACTTATCGTAGCGGTCCAGATACGGAGGTCTCTCAGGCAGGAGGTAGTAGTGCGTGTTGCTGACCTTCTTGCCATCACGTACGATAGGCAGAATGCAGGGCCCTTTGGCTGGCTCTTTATCTTTGCCCTGTGCCTGGATGACCTTGGGAGCAGCATATTTGGGATCGGAGGCAAAGCTCTGAGTGGTTGGCATTAGTTTAGCAGGTGAAGTGGAGAGGTAGGATGGGCCATAGATGGAGGAACCTGAGCAGAGGCTGCTGCGAGTCTGAGGGGAGCCCACATGTGGACTTGGCGTTCGAGAGCCCGTCTGAGAGAGGGGATCTCGAGGGGGAATCTGGGGTGGACGCTCATTATCATCCTCATTTCCAGAAATTGGAGACAGCTCACCAGACCAGCGAGCATAATCGCCACCAGCACGTTTGACTGGACGGGGTGGTATGGGGATACGTGGTGGTATCTGTGGTTTGTCTTCAGAAAACGTTAGGACTATCTGGCGGTGTGGCTCCATACCGGGGCTGGTAGAGCTCACAGGTACATTGAGGTGCCTCATACACTCCTGCTGCAGCTCTTGGAAGATCTCAGCAGACTGCGAGAATGTGCTGGCATTGGTCTGCCTACAGGGCAAAAATAAATTGTCTTCTACACGAGTCTTACACTCTCCAGTAGAAGTGCAGGGCATACGTGGAGAGCATAGTTCATCAGCTCCTCGTTCTGTACTGTTGATGGAGCTCACTTCAAAGTCATCCTCATCTTGTGCTACATCATCATAGGCTGGGGGTGGAGGGAGGGGCCGGGCATCCCAGTCCACCACTGGGGTAGGGTGAAGGGGTCGGGGTAGAGAGCGTGAGGGGCTCTGTGGAGGAGTTCTGTCTAAAATGTTCTCTGCTTCAAGTGCCAGTTTAGCCAGGGTTGGGATCTGAAACTCCACCACGGGAGAGGGTGAAGGTGTGGCCGATGGAAACTCTTCTCCAAAGTCTATGAGAGAGACTTCTGTGGGAGTGCTGCCCCCTGGAGTCCGCACACTGTATGTGGAGCGATCACCTAATTTGGTAGCACAGACCCAGGCAGCTGGTTTGAGCTTAAGGCCCTTCTTCTTCAAAGAGAGTGTCCGCCGAAGGCCTGATGAAATTTGGTCCTCGTCCTCAGCAACAGCATCGTAGGAGGGTTCTAGTCACATGAAAAAAAAAAAAATATATATTGTAAACAAATGTTTGCTGAAATATCCGTTGAGCTTGAAATGTAATTTAATGATAGGGACTGTAAAACAGAAGACATGTTTTTCAGGGTTAAAATATAAAACACTGAGCACACATTACAACAGTCATGTACTGTAGGTGCAGTATATCTTGCATTCCTCCACAGAAACTATTGGACACTAACATGTGTCATAGTGTTTCTAAGTGATTCTATAAAGGTCTAGGTTATGTAGGTTAATATGGTCTCACTGAGACAGGTAAGCAACTGCCACTGACATGAACAGAAATGCTAACAGATAGAAATCTTTGGCTTCTACATACAAAAATGGTTTTTCAGTCTTCAAGGGTTTGTGACAGTATCTACAAATTATTGTTTGATCTCAAACTAAATGTTTTTGTGAAAAAAAAAAAATAAATAAATAAATAAATACATGAAAAACATGTAGTACAACATGTAGCAACATAGTTATGTCATCATTCAACTTTCAAGTAACGAAATGCGGACCAGTTCTTAGAAAGGTTTGCAGATCCCTCACAGACTATCAGCTCTGTAATCACAGTGTCATTTTGGTTAAAAAAAAAAAAAAAAATGGATATTATGGGACCAGCTGTTTACCAAACGTCATGTCAGTGCATGAGACCACAGCAAACACATGACAAACAGATGACTAAAAAACTGGAGCAATTAAGAAAGAAACAGAGGAAGTGAAAGAGCAAACAAATGCATACAATACAGACATGCTGTACCTTTGAGGAGGGGTGCTAGGAGAGAACAGAGGGGGCATGAGCAGTGCTTAAACTGAACTGAGGGTCCACACTTACTCTTAACCAGCAAAGATGGCTGAGGGGGCCGAGGGGGAGGCTCCTCTGCAGAGCAAGCAAGCAAGTGAAAGATAGCATATGCAAAAAAAGCAGGTTGGAAAAGAAAAAAAAATAACATAACAATAAGTACATAACAGAGAGAGAAGAAAGAAGCATAAACCACGAGGACCTGTATTAAAGAAACAGTGAACTGAAAATGGCAAAAATATTTTTGTTTTTAATTTGAGAAGTTGAAGTTATTTTTTTAATCAGTAGTTTCAAGTCAGGTTTTGGATTACAGGGTTCCCACAATTACTTTCCATCATTTATGATTTCTAGATAATAATTTAAATGATTTAACTGATTTGCCAGTAAATAATTCAGAGCACTCTCAGATAAGTTTACTTGTTTTGTTCTAAATGGGGAAAATCATTCAAATGTTTCTTTCACATAGACTCTTTTGTGAACTGCCTCCTCATTGGTCACCATGTCTATTAACCATTTCTGTTCTGGGTTTCAGCTCATAGCGGCATTTACAAATTTGAGTGAGAAGAAACATTTCTTATCAATAATACAGTTGTGTTGTCTAATATTTTTGATGAATCTGTGATACATTTTTTACATTACATGATTTCCTCAGGCCTGAAAACACAATTTTAAAATACCTTAACATTTCTAGTTTTTCTATGACCATGGGAAACATGTTTAATAATGTTTGCACTTTACTAACTGAAATGCATTTGCTCACTCTTAGAACGCCCAGGGAGTTGAGTTGGTCTGGCGGAGTTCAGCTCTTGCCCCAGCACATCTGGAGGATCCATGGGATTCCCAAGATAAAGACTGCAAAAGAAACAGAATGACAAAAGCATTTAGCAGCCAATCAGTGTATATAAGAGAACATTTCTTAGACCTACGTTCTGAGAAAACAGGCTCTGGAACTCTGCCAAACGAAGATTTAATGACACTGTATAACCCAAGTAGTAAAAAGACATTTCAGATTTTAACAGCAGCCCTTATATTTCACTGGATGTTTTACGGAGGTATTTACAGCTGTGATATCAGTTGATGCAGCCAAGTTTATGGCAGAGATAGAGTGTACTATGTTCTACTGCCACCTTGTGCTGATGAAGCAAAGTGCTCATATGATGTCCTTGTGTGCAAAGACTTGGGCCGTGGCTTCATGTTAGTGAATGTAGCAATTTACTCATTGGCCATGACAGAAGTAACTGTCCATCCAGTGGACAGGCTCTCTAGTCTACACAGTTAAACTTTGCATGCTAGTCCTCGCTACAAACAAACAAGCTGAGTATTATTTCCTCATTCATCTCAGGGAGCCCTACCAGGGCTCTAGAGTGCGACCTAATTTCTCAATGGTGCGGCTAAAAAAAAATCAGTTGTGGAAGTGGTGATACTTTGTTTGGCCTTCCAAAAGAGGACAGCACCGGTGCGACCAGCCGTTCGAGGGGAAAAAAAAGTATCGCTGGTTTTAAGGTTTAGCTCGACGGACCCCTGACTTGTTTACGCCCCTTGAGCCAGGCCTCGGGATAATTTTCACGTCATAGTTCAGACGCAGGCCGGGCTTCCCACCTGTTTTAGACTTCTTACTTTCATATTTTAGACATCCATCCATTAGTGATGAAAAAAAATTGCCACGCTGGTGGAAACAACACGAGACCGTGCTACTGTGACTGACAAGAGCAGCTTGACGGTGTTTAGTGTCCCGCAGCAGCAGCAGCGCAGCTGAACAGTTATGCCTTCAAACAGGCTACACGCAATAGGCTTAAGCTTGCAGCAAAGCACCAGCAAAAGTAATTATCATAAATGTGACGGGGGAAATAGTAAGGAGATATTTGAATTATTTACTAATAAACTGAGTCTGTGTCGCAAGGATGAAGTTGCTGATCCTGACTCGCCATCTCATTAGACCCGCCTTTAGAGAGAAGTGCATCCTTACAGATTATGATTATAATGAAAGAGTTTTTGTTTTTGATTTCTTTTATTTTGTTAAGTAGTCATTTAAAGCTTTCTATAGATTTATTTATCATGTCTGTGAGGCATGTATTCACAGAGTTTCGGTTCATTTTTGTACTCCTGTTAAAGACGAGATGGCACAAAGCGCATCATGTTTGTTTTCATTTTTTTTTTAGTCTTCTGCTAGTTATCAAAGACTTAAAAAAACGATCTGAACTGATAAATATCAGTTTGGAAATTAAAATAATAGCAGATTTGTCTCATTTTTGAATTTTGGCACACATTTTTTTTTTATATGATGCTGATATGGTAACTAATAAATACTGTAAATTTTGTTATGCTAGCATGTGTGGAAATATTCAAACCATGTGTGTTAAAACTAACCCCGCGTTACTTTGTGCCCTCCGCTCCCCTATTACTCTTAACTTTGAGCAAAAATGACGGCGTATCTACTGGAAAAAATGAAAGTGATCACGCTGATGTCTCCATGTCCTAAAGCGTCTCTGCACAAACTATTGAATATAGCGCACATTTATCTGGGTTTAACATTTAAACACTGTTATATGCTTGAACTGTTTTATATCTATAGATTTTATTTTAGGCAGGTCGTGATGATTTGAGAAGGCTAAATTGATCAAACACAGGCTCACTGTCTAACGCTGGCCGCTTGGTCATTACTTTAAAAAAACAAAAAACTTATATTTAACAAACAAAAAATGCTCCAAACGTTTTTCTAAATTAACTTTATAAAAAAATAAAACGAAATATAATCACTTTGCTATTACATACAAAACAGAACTATTGTAATAGCTGAAACAGTAGTATAAGCTGTTTAGGGGCTGTTTAGCTCTTCAAATCAGACACTAGAGCATCCCTTCATTCAGACACAGTGGAAGATCTGATCAGAATCAGTGTAGAGGGGCCAAGTCTGGAAGATTTTGCTGCTAGAGAGAGTGTGGCCAGCTGGTTTAGCCAAGGCCAAAGATCAAGAAGGCCAAACTACAGGAGTTTGCCATCCGAGGGGCATGTGTCTGCAACTGAGGATAGTCCATAAGACATTGAGCCATGAGATGTTCAGTTTTATTTAATTTATCTTGAGATGTTTTAAGTTTAAATTTCAGCTCAGTGAAGCACTTTAAGCACCAACACTTTTTCAGTAAGTTACCTTTCTTGTAGAATTGTGCTTTAAATAAAACACTTTCTGTTGACCAGATTGTTAGTTAATCATTTAGGCTACAAGTCAATATTGCCTATATGGACAGCGATAAAAAAAAAAAAAGTGAACTTGTAAAACTGCAGTGTTAAATGCAATGCAGTCGAAAATTTGGCACAAAAGTTAGGTGCACCTAAGAAAAAAAGTTAGGTGCACCAGTGCAACCAGTGCAAAAAGTTAGTCTACAGCCCTGCCTACTCTGATCTGTATTAATGTGGCATTTATTAAAATGTGCTGTAGTTTTGGGAGCAGCTTATTAAAAGAGAAGCGTGGTTCTGTGGGAGGTTAGCAGAACATAAACATTTTGTGAGATCACTGGTTACATAACACACAAAACCAACACAGACACGTGTTTAAACCAGCAATACATCGGTCAGCCAATGCCAAAGTTAAGCCGATAATTGACTGTGTGGCCAATAAATATTTAAGCTCTCAAAAATGAACAAATATAAAAATAGAGCCACTCTACTCCTTAGAAATTGCCACTAGCATTTAAAAAAAAAAAAAAAAAAACACTGGAGAACCATCAATTAAAACTCATTTTTGTCAGAGAATACAATAAAAACTACAGAAATTACAGACTGTACATGTGATATTACATTTAAGAGACTCACTCATCGATCCTGTCAGGAAAGCCCCAGCAGCGGTGAGGGTTAGTGTCTCCATGGCCCGTATGAATAAAGCTGTTCTTCAGTGGACGGCTTATGTCATGGGCAGAAAGACCTGCCACTGATGTGACTGTGTTCCTGGGAAACTGACCAACCTTTAGGGTACGCTTGTTCTGACCTCTCCACCAGTAGTTCTCTGCCCTGCAGGACACACAGAGACCGTTTAAAGAGAAAAACATAGCATCTCTCTTATTTGGCTACTTCATTAAAGAGGTGCATTAATGGGTTACTCCACCCCAAAATAGAAATTTTGTCATTAAATCACTTACCCCCATGTCTTTCCAAACCTGTAAAAGCTTTGTTCATCTTCGGAACACAATTTAAGATATTTTGGATGAAAAACGGGAGGCTTGTGACTGTCCCATTGACTGCCAAGTAAATTGCACTGTCCAGAAGAAGTATGAAAGACATTGTCGGCATAGTCCATCTGCCATCAGTGGTTCAATCTGAATTTTATGAAATGACGAGAATACTTTTGTATGCGAAAAAAACAAAAATAACAGCTTAATTCAACAATTTGTCTCCTCTGTCTCTCTCTGCATCACCATAGCGCCATTTTGGACAACATCCGCTGAATGCACACTGCGTACGCTCTTCTGTGTCAGTCGTGACACAAGGATACATTTACTACATGTATTTACGCTTTGATTTGAACGAAAACAGCGCATCTGTGCAGCGCGACTGACACAGAAGAGCATACGCTGCGCTGCTTGCGTTCAGTGGATGTTCTCCAAAATGGCGCTATGGTGATGCGGAGACACACAGAGACAAATTGTTGAATGAAGTCGTTATTTTTGTTTTCTTCGCATACAAAAAGTATTCTCATCACTTCAAAAAATTCAGATTGAACCACTGATGGCAGATGGACTATGCTGACGATGTCTTTCATACTTTTCTAGACCTTGACAGTGCAATTTACTTGGCAGTCAATGGGATAGCCACAAGCCTCCCGGTTTTCATCCAAAACATCTCAAATTGTGTTCCGAAGACGAACAAAGCTTTTACGGGTTTAGAATGACATGGGGGTAAGAGATTAATGACAAAATTTTTATTTTGGGGTTGGAGTATCCCTTTAAAGAGGGCTGGGAACTGAGAACTAATTCTAATTTGCTTTTTATTATTACTATTATAATTTTAACAGTTCTTTATTCTCCTGGCTTCCAGATTATAGAACCAGAATTAAATTCATTACAATTCCCATCTCTAGGTCTAGACCAGATTTCCAAGAGGGCCTCAAGATGACTTCATATTATTTTAAATACAACAATATGTGAATTAAATAAATAAAAGACTTGATTTTTTAAATGTATAAATACAACATTTAAAAATCAAGATATTTCTTATTTTAATTCACCCCCTCAAAAACTGTTCCCTTTGAAGAACCAGGATTCTCACATTTACTCACCCTGATGTTCCCAACCTAAATTTCTTTATTCTGTTGAGCACAAATAATTTTCTTTCTTCTGTTGTGCACAAAAGATGATATTTTTAAGAATGTTGGTAAACAAAAGTTGATGGTAGCCATTCAATTGTTTGGAAAGAAACTCGTACAGGTTTGGAACTTGAGGGTGAGTAAATGATAGGGTTGTGGCGATAGACGATAGTATCGTGTATCGACTATAGTCAGAGATATCGACGACAGCAGATGGCTTTGTCGATAGTCAAGATATTAGGCTCATTCTCGTATTAATGTATTAAATAATAATAATAATAATAATAATAATAATAATAATAATTATTATTATTATTATTATTATAATTATTATTTTTATTTGGCGGCCTATTATAATTCGGCTAACAAATTGCCTCGCTATTTCACTTCAGCACCGCATTTCACAAACACGCGCGCAAATGAAGATTAGAGCCGATGAAGGAGTCTCCAAGCACAAACAGACGTAGCCTACATTGTCTGCAGATCTAAGGTATTGCACTTTAACAAGCAATCTGAATGGCCTATATATGTACAATATTTTAAACGAGCCCTCACTAACTGAGTTTAATGCCACAGTTATGTTAGAATGCATCTCATTCGTTTCTGTTAGGGTTGCTTCGGGCTCGTCATGGGGCGCACGGTCCGGAGCGCTGTATGACTGATGCATCCGTTCAATTTAATACTTTATATTTAAAGTGTTTGTTTATGTCCAAAATTTAGTGTTAAACTGTTGGTCTTTAAATGAAATCTACTATTGATTTTCACAGTTGACTGATTTTGCAGAACATTTAGACTGATAACTTCCGTGCGCAGATGCGGCAAATTTTACACAGGATGCGCGGTATGACAGTTGTGTCCGACTATATATGAACTAGCTGTTTTAAATATAGTATTTTTATATTTAATGTTAGTTTATCAGTATGTTTGAAAGTATTTTTTTTTTCGATTATTGGTGATTCCATAGGCTCTCTGTCGCCCACCTGCGCGGTTTAAAACACCAAATAGTTATGCTATGACAAGAACAAAGAGTCTCTCTCTTGTTCCACCCATGCACGATAATATCATGTATCGTCGATCTCACGGGCTGACGATATGATGATTTGAAAAATGACCATATCGCCCAAAACTAGTAAATTATGAATATATTTTTTTTATTACTTTTGAATTAACTATCCTTTTAAATTTCATGGCCATTTTTATAATGAACATACATTCTTCTAGTTATGCCAAACAGAATATTTTTTTCAGATAATAATTGTGAAAATTTAAAAATCCACATCCTTAATCATTATATCATAAATGTCATAAATGTGTGGCAAAATCATGTAAATTCAATGGTTAAAAAGATCACCCAATAACTTTCTGCCATTAAAACATATGGATTTCTTAAGTCAAAAAAATCTTCCTTGGATACAAAAAGTTACTCCAGGAACCACTGGGGTAGACTGGCTGTCCTAAGATCATTCACTATAAAATGAAAGTGTCATATCAATCATGAATCCATAAGTCCCATTACATTCTATATAAAAGCTCACCTTCCCTCTATGATGGTAATGACATCATTCATCTGGATTTGAAGCTTGTCAGGTTCATCAAAGTCTTGAAGGGCCCTCATGTCTGTAGGCATGGTCTCCACCAGAAATTCCCTTAGAGCCACGAAGGTGGGCCTGTCATCGGGTTTCTGAGCCCAGCACTGCATCATGACATTATATATGTCCTGAGGACAGTCCTCAGGCTTAGGCAGTCTTTCACCCTCCTTATCTATTTTGTGGAGGATCTGTCACAAACACATATTTAATTTTTTCTTATGATTTTCTTGACCAGTAAGTTAATGAAATAATAGCATGATCACTATTCAGAGGCAAATGCAATATTAGACTTAAAATGTCTTGATTTTTGGGATTACTGTAAAATATCAAAGCTGGTCTTTCATTAGACAGATGTTTATGACTAAATGGAAATTCAGAGTGTACC
Source organism: Cyprinus carpio (assembly GCF_018340385.1). NCBI lineage: Eukaryota > Metazoa > Chordata > Actinopteri > Cypriniformes > Cyprinidae > Cyprinus > Cyprinus carpio. The sequence goes on from NC_056598.1 coordinate 5,439,390, forward strand.
TGACTACCATTTAGACCCAGCCATGGTTCCTGACCATAGGTAAACATTTCCCACAGTGTCACACCAAACATCCATGTGTCTGTTGCGTGAGAAAATGTGCGTGTCTTCAAGCTCTCTGGGGCACACCTATGTAAGAAAAAACACCATGCAGATATTAGGTCAGTAGAATAAAATGCACGTAAATAAACAACCCACCAAGGGGAAAATGACATGAGGATCATGCACAGTTCCGTTAATCAAATCAAGCGCCACAAACAATGACCTCATTCAAATTCAGAATCCTGAGTTCTGGCCTGCCACTGCATACAAACAAAACCAACCAAATTATTTAAAGCTCTCAGTATCCCTTCTCGACAGACTCAAACCACATGCAAACAAACTCTTCAACTGTAAATATATATCCAGTCTCTCCAACCCTCTCCCTCACCAGGCAAATGGAACTTTGCGATGCTCTTGCATCACGTAATGGTCATCATTCTTAGGCAGCGCCCTCATCAGTCCGAAGTCACCGATTTTGACCTGCTCACTGGAAGCCAGGAGGATGTTTCTGGCGGCCAAGTCTCGGTGGATGAAGCGCTTGGACTCTAGGTAGGCCATGCCATTGGATATCTGAATTGTGTACTGACACAAAGTGGAAATGAGGAAATGGCCCAGGGTCTTTCGCAAGCGATCCAGCATGGAGCCAAGAGGTGCAAGCTCAGTCACTTAGAGAAAGAAGTGTAATAAAGAGGGTCATTGAGGGAAGGGAAGCAGGGGAAGAAGAGGGGCATAATATTAAGTTTCATTTCGTTTCACAACTAAAAAAATGATTTGGCAAGAAGCATCTTGCTGTCGGAGACAATGTCAATCAGGAATAACTCAAGAAGTCAGTGTCAGCAAATGAGTCTAAGAGAGCACACAAATGTCAAGCCTTATTTTAGCTCACCCCTCCCCTTCTCAAGACCTTGATACTTTAGCACCATGTCTTTGCCACCAATTTGATGTAGACGTTTTACATGCACACTCACTCACCATCTTCATGGGGTGTGTGAGGACGACTCCGTAGAGACGGATGAGGTTCTGGTGGTCAAGAGAGTGCATGGCATTGACCTCACAGATGAAGTCATCCAGAGCATCTGGTTGGTTGAGCACGTCTGTCTTCAGACACTTCACTGCCACATTGAGCTGAGGAGGACATGTTGAAAGAACAACTCAGACAGGAAATCAGCACAAATTCATCATAAGTCCCTGCATGAGAACACATCTGCCTTTGCTGGGGAGAGCTCCCAGCAGCTGGACTAACCTGTACACATTACAATCCCACACACGCTAATGACCCCCTCTGAGACCTGTCTCTACACTGTTGCTGGTCATCACTGAAGTTCAGAGCATAATCGCAGAGCAACTTTAGTCCCTGTGCTCAGCTTGGACTCTGGCTGAAGTTCCACCTTTTGGAAAGAAATCATGTAACATCTGCCATTACTCTGCCTAAATTATGACCAGACCTGTCTGCATTACTTCATGAGTTAAAATAAATAGGTTTTTCATTTTCAAAAAGAACTAAATGGTGCAAATAAATTGCATCTTTCTGTATGCCATACTTCTGTAAGTTCAAAGCAGGTGTCAATCAAAAAATGTTTTGGGAAACTACGAATGAATTTACCTGGTAGTGTCAGTAATGAATACATCGTTAGAATGTATTTGACACTTTATGTTGTCCACCAGTTGCTTCTGTTGTGTAGGATATTTTCTTCATCTGCTTAATTGCCTTGCATGTGAAAACTGATCAAGTCCAATTCAAGTCAGAAATGTAAAAGTTCTCTACTCAGATTTTTTGATGTGATAAGCATGTACAGTGTAGAACACAAATGCAGGACAAGTACCGCACTGAGGGTCAGGGGTATGTTCAAATCTTAATTTCTATGTTTGAAAAATAGTAATAGTGATGCTTGCCTTAAAACAGTGGTCTCAAACTCAATTCCTAGAGGGCCACAGCTCTTCACAGTTTAGCTCCAACCCTAATCAAACACCCCTGATCCAAGCAGTTGTGAGTTGGAGTTGGTTGGAGCTAAACTCTGCAGAGCTGTGGCCCTCCAGGAATTGAGTTTGAGACCACTGCCTTAAAGTGTGTAATTATTGGGTTTGATTTTGGGGTTTGTGTGTTAAATTTTTTGTAATTTTAGTTGAGTTTGGTTTTAGGTTAGTGTTTTCGTTTTTCTGTGTAGCGCATTAAAGCAGTTTGATCTGTACAGATTGCCACAGGAAAGATGTTCCCACTCAAGTCCCATGTGGAAAGAACCCTTTGGTGTGCAATACACACTATCACTACAGCCTCTGGCTCAGTTCACACGACATCTGACCCCTCATCAGGTCATTAGAGGCCCGTCTCTTCCACAAACCTCCTCTGGAGAACACAGCTGCTACATTGACACATAGAGATCAGCCCTGAAACAGGATGTTCACATGGAGCCCTGGAACACTTTAAGGGAAAGGTGGGACCACAGATAAAAAGTGTCTCAAAGCTATTCTTTTGTTGATTTAAGTTTCTGAACGTGACAAACAATGTTCTTGCCAAAATGTGCAATTAATGGCATTAATGGTAACACTTTATCCAATTCTCACCATTAACAAACAATTAACTATGGCTTTTGCCTCAAGAAACTGCAAATTTGCTGCTAATAGTCAGCAAGGTAGTTGTTAAGTTAGGGTTAGGTATTGGGTAGGATTAGGGATGTAGAAAATTTCCAACAAGAATATGTGCTTTATAAGTACTAATAAACAGCCAATATGTTAATAATAGGCATGCAAATAAGAAACTAGTTAATAGTAAGAATTGGTCCCTTTACTAAAGTGTTACCTAAATTTCTGATTTCAAGTGTTGGAGATTAAAAAAAAAAGATTAACAGAAAAATAGGGATGCACCGATCATGATTTTTCATGGCCGATTCCGATACCGATTTTTTGCAAGCAAACTGGCCGATTCCGATACCGATTTCCGATTTTTTTTTCTTTAAGCAACAAACAAGAAAGGAGGAAAGTATGCATAAACAAGATGTTTATTTTGTATTTAATAGGCCAAACTGGATTTTGGCTATTGAAAACAATAACCGTAACCATCTGAAATTAACGGCAGTAACTGCACAGTAAGTAGCCTACATTCAATACAAACATAGATGGTACAGACATCAGCATTTAGCTTTTGTTTTTGAATTGGGTAGAAACTACATAGAATTACATACATTTAACTGGCCTTAAATGAAAAGATTAACTGTAACCATGTGAAATTAAAGGCAACAACTGCATAGTTCTACGATCCAAACAACACACATTCAAGAAGATGTTTCTTAATCAGCATTCAGTATTTGTTTTAGTTTTTAAATTTGGTTTTAAATAAAAAAAGGTCTTTACCAGTGAGACTAAATAAAAGTATGCTATATAAATAAATTATTCCAAAATGTTAAAATCAAATAATGTTGGTGCGAATAAAACAGAGGCAAAGTGTTTCATTCGTCCAATTAAAAAAAAATACAAAATTAGGGTAATGATTCACATCTATATTTGTTTACTTGAGCCAATGAAAAATAAATAACTATTGTCTCAAGTTAAAAAAATATATATGTGAATCATTACCCTAAAATTGTTTAATTGGATGAATTAAACTTTTTTCAGTATGCTACAGCAGGTGATTTTTAAATAAAATTAAGTCGATGTAATTTTAAGATAAAAAAAAATTAATCATCCTATACAGAAGTGATGTTTACTTCTGGCTTTTCAAACATGTATGCAAGTCTTACTTTACAAAAAAAAAACAGTTTTGTCACAGTTTAGTCCGTTTCATTTCTCATCCAACACGCGAGAAGTTGAGCTGAACAACCCTTCACTGTCTCGCGGACAGGTACAGTACGCTCGCGCAGCTTCAGCGAGCGCAGGAAAGGGGCTCTTATTTGTGCGCCAGTACACCAGCGGCTGTTCACTTCCTGCTATCTGTGCCTCAGACATGTAACTCTGCACTTCCAGTGCTGAATGGCTGCCCGTGTCCTGCGCACAGATTTCGAAATACTTCGACGCAAATGACATGATAGCGAATGATTACAATGTAGTCTGTGCACGCGGGCGCACTTCCGGAAAAACAGGCGAAAAAAGACCAAAAACCAGCCGATTGCCGATCGCCTATTTTAAGCAAAAACCGTCCGGTTCCGATTTATGGCCGGTCAACCGGTGCATGCCTACAGAAAAACATATCACTAAAATGTCAATGGTAAAATCTGAATCCTCATCTTGAGTACATCCTAGTGCATGACTGAGAGATGGTGGTTGAATCCTGCATCTGCAAAGCTGGTGTTTTTAACAAAGCTCCCTCTGTTTTTCCAAACACTTTAACCTTTCTCTCCTCCCCCACTCACCACTAGAACTCTGAATGATTCTGAATTAATTCAGATTCATGATTGTGTGTGTGTGTGTGTGTGTGTGTGTGTGTGTGTGTGTGTGTGTGTGTGTGTGTGTGTGTGTGTGTGTGTGTGTGTGTGTGTGTGTGTGTGTGTGTATGTGTGTAAGATTCTCACATAATTCTGATGACAAAATGTTCATGGCCAAATATATTAATTTGATTTTTTTTTTTATTGAATGAAGGGGTCAACGTCTCAAAGACCTGCTTTTATTGGAGGAAGCAGCATTTGTGAATGAATCTCTGAATGAATGATTCCATGACAAATACATTTTTAGTCAAGTTGTTGCCACCTCCTGGCATACAACACAAAGAATCAAAAAAATTTTAAAAGATGATTAGCTCTATTTTGATCACTGCTGTAGATATCAGTTAACACCCAAACTATTATTTTCTATCCCATTACTTCCGTTATTTTGTAACAAATTTTTTGTGTAATGTTTATAACTCAGAAATACTGATAATGTGTACTATTTGTGAAGCTGTTTCACCCTGTAAATATTCATGGCAGCTGCTCCGTCCTGATCAGCGGCAGTAGGAACAAAGATTTGAATGTTTTACAGTGCAAGCATCAATGTAGCATGAGCAGCACGTTAATAAATGACACTGTCGCTGAGCGTGCGGTTTTAATTCTTTTCAATGCAAGTTAAGCTTCACACTCAGAACAGGCTTAATAGACATAGCTGAATTGTTGTCATTCAGGTATAAGATCACGCAAATGTTTGACTCGAGATCGCAATCTTTTAACAATTAAGGGTGCAGGTCAACTCACCACTTTTCCATTAGGCGTGAACCACTCTCCGCGCTTCACAACGCCGAAGGAGCCATCGCCCAGTTTCTCAAAGAGGGCCAGGTCTTTCTCACTGATGAGACAGGTGAGGGTCTGCTGCTGGCCATCCACTGGAGGAGGTGTGGCAGTGAGTTTTCGGAACGTACTGGCCGGCTGGGGATTGAAGTCTCCTTCTGGTCTCTTGCCACTGAACACCTGAGGGATAAACAACAGCAAAGTCAACATCTAGGGGTGACAAGTAAAAGCCCTCAGCAACCTTTGTGCACAAACCATGTTTTAATTGTGTGCAGACAAAACTGCATCAAATGTGTACCAGGAACTTGAGGACTCCTTGGACAGTCTCTATCCCATTACGGTAATGATATGTTTTAACAGGGAACATCCCAAAATCTAAAAGAAGTACAACAGTAGAAATCACAATAAAAGAAAGAAAGAGAGAGAGAGAGAGAGAGAGAGAGAGAGAGAGAGATTCCATGAAGAACTGCTCTTTCTAACTGCTTATCTGCTCTTGAGGCACTTTGTATGAGGAGCCTGTGGGTTGGCCAAGGAGAGCTGAGCTATCAAGGACCAGAGTGTGGGCTGAGGGAAGCCAGGGGCTACAAACTCAAGGGACAAGGAGGTTGGATGTGAACGGAAGGTGGAGGAGTGAGAGGTGACCCTGACTTTAACCCATTAAAAACAGACAGAAAGATCAGATTAGAGAGAGTGGTGACACTGCAAAAAAAGAGAAAACAGAAATAGAGAAGGCCGGAACGCAATGTCTGTACCCTTGAGAGAGTGAGAGCCTGGATTTGATGGACAGGCTGAAAATAGAAGAAGTGAACTGGGACCAGAGTGAATATAGAGGATCTAGACAGAGCCTTGAACCCCAGACTACTGTCTGATAACCATACACATAGCAAACATATATTACACACTGACAAATGCCTCAATGAGTAACAAATCCAAACTCATCTTTCCATCTCGGTTCTGGACTTTCCATTGACATTTGTATACTGAGCCAATGATATTTTCGTTTCCTGACCCTCACAATAGCTTTTTATATTTTTACATCTTCATTGAGACATTATTTAGTATGTTTATTAAGCCCTTTAAAAAGGCGGGAATTGTTGCTCTCCACAATATAGATGCTTCAGGTTTTACTGTCTACATAGTAATTGCCACCAAAACTCTGTCACAAAACACATTCAAACCCAAAACTATAATGGTACCCACACATATTTGTATGAAAGCAACATTTGAAATAGGAGAACACTTACTAAGGGTAAGTGTCAACTAAAGCATGCCCACACACACTAACAGTGGAGTGAGGAGGCAGATTACTCAGTCTGTTCTCGATGCCAGGAACGGAAACAAACAGGTATAATTTTAGAAAGCTCTCATCCTCTCAGGCCACTTCCTGTAGGCCCAGGCCAAAGCTGCAACTAAAGCCTTCACACAGGGGAGGAAATAAGTCTGTGTATGTGTGTGTGTTGGTTTAAATATTTGACATGTATGAAAGAGCTGAGAGGAGGCTAAGTGGATGGTCACATATTGAACATCCATATCAAACTGTGTGCATGTACTTTATATGTGACTTTATAAAAGTAGTTAACGTAATCATGTTCACTTTCAGATGTTCAAAATTGTACCTTTAAGGGTACAAAAGCCTGATGCTTTTTAACATCAAAGGGACAACTCTATATCTTATCTACACCTAAAAGGTTCATAGTAGTACCTTAAGATAATATTACTACTAACATGCACCTATTAGGGTTAAATAAGGTACACTGTTGTCCCTTTAAGGGTGCTGCACCAATGGCAAGCTGCTGTACCCAAAAAGGAAACAATTTTGCACATTTTTTGTGCTTCATTTAACACAAGTGTGCCATTTCTGGTGCCAAAGGTCAAGATGTCCTCATCCCACAGACAGAGGAATGTGCCCTACAAGCTGATGGTTTAGACAAGAGCAATCATTTGTCAATCCTGTGTGAATATAACTCCCACATACACACTTCCTCTCAACACATATTGTAAATGAGCACACACACATAGACAGTCTATTATGTAAATATAAGTGAGAGTAGGTGATTAATGACGTGGCAAGTCAGATGGAGCTGGAAGAGCCAGATTCATTCTCTAATTCTAGCCGTGGCTCTTTGTATACTGTTAGAAAATGAGATACCAGTAAGGCACAAATACACACTTAACACATTCAAGAGGCAAACACAGAAACAAAACATTGTAGTGGTATTTTAAATATTAAAAACAGAGCAGCGCAGGCCAACATGAATACAAAGAAATTAATAAATGTGTCTGTCATAACTGCAAATGCTATTGCTGTTTACTCAGGTTAAAACTGACTCTGGCTCCAGTGAGGCCTTTGGTCAGCACCACCCAGACATCCAGCCCTATGAAAACAACTCTCGGTTTGAGGACACACTATAACCAGCCGTACAGAAACAGATCAAAGCAAAGTATACTTATACTTATATATTTATTTAGGTCAGTTTATTGTATGCAATAAAAATATTCTGGGAAAAACAAGCTGCTCCTTTTACACAGTCTAATATAGCTCCTAGGTTGTTTTTTTTCTACACCAAACCAACATTCAAGAGTCTGACAAACCTAAAAACGGGCCTTTTTCTAAATAAATACATTTACAAATGGATGCTATTTTTGACTTATATGATATGTAATATGACGTTTTTTTATTTATTTGTTAGCTCTCAAATGGCTTAAGAAATTCAAAAGAAACAAATCACTGTGACAAAGATTGCTTCCAGGCTGACTCATAATACTAGTTACATTCATTTGTTTAATATTCATCTGGGTCATTCCTTGTCAGCTTAACCAGAGGTCCCCGGCTAAATATTCTGTTTTTGATATATTTCATCATGCCAACCTCATCATGCTATTTTTCACAGAAACTGGTGGGTCTATTCTATTAGTAAAATCTATTGACTTTAGTTATCTTTTTTTTTTTTTTTTTTGCAGTATATGCCAATGTTGACAGTTCAAAAATGGAACAAAGCAATTCTTGCATTTAGTGTTAAGGTTTTTTAACACATTTTCTTATGGTATCTTACCTATCTTAAGGCCCTATAAGGTTTATTTCCACAGATATTGGGATTTTAATGTGGCTCCATGAGATTATTTGTTTGATACACACTTAAATTGTACAAAAACCAAATGTGGGTCACTTTGCATATTGCTTATACTTATTGCATTTTAAAAAAAGAATGTATGAAGAACAAATAAGTTTGCAACAAGAAATGTAGCTTGTTTACCTTTATCAAAACAACTGCATATAACCTACCTCTCTGGGAGCCAAAAACGTTGTTTTACAAAGTTTGCATAACTGCAACTCAAAGTAATAAATATATCTTAATATAATTTTAGGTTCTGGTTCCTAAGAAACCTTTCTTTTGGAATTTTCATATTTCATGTCACACTGCTCCGGGTGTGTGTTCACAGTGTGTGTGCACTTAGGATGGGATAAATCCAGAGCACTAATTCCAAATATGGGTCATCATACTTGGCCACATGTCACATCACTTTCTTTTATACATTTCATACATGATTCAATTCAGAGATAGTGGGTTCTCAATGCAGTACCATGTAGTTACAATACTGCATATTTGAACTCTTGTTAGCTTCAGAAGCTGTATAAATGAACAAAATCCCTTCTTCCAAATATCCCAGAAACTGATTCAAATACAGAATATTATGAACAGACTACTGAGAGTAAGTTAATATGCCTTAAATTGACAATTCTGTGCATTTTTGGCACTTGGACAGGTTTGTTCAATGCAATTGTTGTAATAGAGGTAAACAAGCTACATTTCTAGTTTCAACATTATTTATTCCTCAGATAATTCCATTTAAATACAATAGGTATCAGGTGTATGCAACAGTGAAAATTTGTCAAATTTAAGCTATAATTCACCCAAAATTGAAAAATCTGTCATTAATTACTCACTCTCATGTCGTTCCAAACCCATAAGACCTTCGTTCATCTTCAGAAAAAATAACAACTTTATTCAACAATTCTTCTCCTCTACATCCCGTCAGCCGCTACATGTCACCATTGTGGAGAGTATCATGACACATGCATGTGCTTTCCTCTGCATGTAAACAACGTGTGCGCATGGTGCTGCTTATGTTGAACACAAGCAGAGGACAGCATCAGTGACTCTTAATATTTTGGCTTTCAATACCATTTATGTTTGCCTTTCTAAATTTTACAATTTTATTTTTAATTGATGAAACAAACTAAATCTTCTACATGCTAACTTTTTCATGCATGTATTTCAACAAAATACTGTAAAAAGTCAATGCATCATCCAATATGCTGAAAATTTTATTTTGTCAGAATAATGCAAACTAGAGGTCTACACAGAGGACCTGAGACCCGAGGATCCAGTATCCGTACGGGTTCAGGGCTATATTTTAGATGGTCAGCCGGGTCCGGGTCCCAATCTATTACTTCGGGTCCCGGGTCTGTTCAACATTGTGTGTAATACCAGAGTCGATCAGATTTGGAGAACACCCGGCCGTTATCAGAGTCAGTCAGCGCTGTGTGTGTGTTGTTTTGTTACTTTCAACTTGTAAAATTAGGATGAGAAAAATGAGTCAGATGAGTCGGTAATTTGAAATAAGGTGGGGGAAAAAAAACACACGATGCAATAACTTTACCTTTGACAACTGGCTTTTTTATTTAGAAGGCGGGACTTATTCCACCATACAGCGCTTTGCAGTTTCTCCAATTTTTATGATAATATTATGAATGAACCGTCTTGTTATATCTAAAATATTTGCTCAGACTTGGCTCAGAGAAAACAGAGATGATAGCAAATAAGTACAGCTAACGTCAGCAGCCATGGCACTGGATGAGCAATCGTTATTATAATCCATGGGCAAACAGTCTAAATTATTATGCAAGTTGACTCGAGACACAAAAAATGCAAAACTGCAAAGTCTTTTGTCATCTGTCACCATGACAGTGAGTGGACTTTTGAAGCTGGAATAATGAGTGGATTAAGCATTTCAATTGGCAAGAGAGGAATAACATGGATGGAACTTTCTTGGCAAGGAGGATTGTGTGCATCACAGTCAGATACAAGGGAGAAGGCTTCTTACATTAGGTAAGCCAAAAAGTTTAATTTTCGCAGCTTGTTTATCGACTTGTTAATAGCAATTTGCTGTGGAATATGTGCCGATCGGGGCCAGTTGGGTCTGTCTCTTCCTGGCCGGGTTCGGGTCCAGCTTTCAAAGTAATTGACGGTCCGTGTCGGTTCGGGGTAGTACATTTTTGACATTTCTCGGTTCTGCACGGGCCCGGCTCCAACTTTCAAAATAATAGACGGGTCCGGGTCGGTTCAGTGTAGCACATTTATGGGTCTCCACAAATTTTTGGACCCGTGTAGACCTCTAATGCAAATTGAATTTCAGCCTGGCCTACAGAATTAGCTATAAACTTAATTTCCTCTGCATTCTGAATCTATCGTCAAACACATGCTCACACTCACATTCACACACACACACACACACACACAAACCCTAGAGAATGGCCCACATTGTGCTGATTTATTGCTTGTGACTGAGGCCAATTTAATGCTCTTCCTGCAGCATTTGATGGACCATTAACCTGGTTAGTGCTTTAGAGAGTGAGCGGCAGGCCTGAGCCAACACTTCCTGCTTCAGCATTTAGAGCAGACATTTCAGCATTGTGTGTAAAAGAGAGAAAATAAGTTGGTAAATTTCAGAGGGGTGAAACAACAGGCCTCACTCAAATTTAGTGCTGATGACAAAATATGTTTCCTAACTCTAATTTTAAAGAAACTTGATTCCTAAACTGCTCAGCTCCATGAGGAGTGAGTTACATTTTGAGAAGCATCACAACCTCAGCTCGACATTTAGGCTGTTGAACAAAAGACAAAGGCTGTGGAAATTGTCTAGTTCAAGTGCTTTAAATGTTAGTTCCTGATTTATTCCCTTCAGGTTCAATAAGACACTTTGCAAGTTAGAGACTCTAAAGCGCTTGAGGGAAAATGTGAGCTGTATGACCAATGAACAAAGCAAAGCCCTTGTCCGGCTGCAAGTGTATAGATGTGTGCTTGTGTGTGGGACCTGATCCTGGACTGGAAGCCTCATTAATCTGTCAGTGCGTGTGTGAAAGGCTGATGACATACCTTGCTCATCCATGACTTGCGCTTGCACATGGTTTTTCTCCTCTTTACCACCTCCCACAGCCGTCTTTGCCCTGTTAAAAAAAAAAAAAAGCGAATGAGAGAATTATTATTACTTAATGAATTTTGCCGGTTAAAAACAAGTTCAGCTTTATCAACAGTGACATCTGGAGCAAACCAATGTACCTGAATAAAAATTTAAATAAACACTGTTAAGTACTAGTGCAATTAAAATGCTTACTACCTGTGTCAAAAGAAAGCTTCAAAGCATGTTAAACCTTGTAACTCTCATGATATGTGCAAGGACACCAGAAAAGTAATCTTTTTATAGAGAAAACCCCAAACTTACATCAGTAAATGTTTTTTAGACATTTTTAAATTACCGTCATCTAACTAGGAATGGGTATCGTTAAGGTTTTAACGGTATTACTACACTTACAGATACTGCTTATCGATTCAGTATTTTTAACTGTATTCTTATTGGTACTTTTTGTTTTATATATATATATATATATATATATATATATATATATATATATATATATATATATATATATATATATGACAAATTAAGAGCTGAATTAACATTGCTTTACATTCTGAAATGTAAAATAAATATTTAATGAAATGAATATAAAACATCAATTTGTAAATGCACAAGTGTGCAGGCATTTTTGTTCCTTTATACATAACATAAGATACAGTAAGAACATGAACAAAGAAACAAAGTAAAACAAACTGATAAATACAATAAAACAAATATACAAATGAAATGAAATAAACAGTGCTTTTATTTTTCCATGAAGGTCTACTAACATTACTGTTCAGGTAAGTAATAGCCTACAAAAGAAATCTAAAAGTAATCAAATGTAAATGAACAATGCATAGTTTTTACTGTATGTATTGACAGATTAAAACTTATTCATTTTAATGCTATAACGTTATTCAGATTAAGAACTGTCAGTGATTTTGTCTTTGCATTTTGTTGTTTGATTAACATTGATGGCCCATGTGCCAGACATATTTTTTGTGTATTTGATTGTTTGGATGCGCCCAAAGCTCAAAGCGTAATTAGCTTGTCCGTTTTGGAGCATGCCACACGCACATGGAACAGTGTCTCTTGTGTGGATTGTGCTTTCAATGTTTTATTATCAAGCATGTCCTGCAATTTAGCAACAGTATATATTTTTTTTTCAACAATCACCGATTGTGCTGATTCTGACTTTAAGTTTAGGTTTTAGGGAGGAACGAATGTGCACCGCAGTGAAGGAAAAAAAGTTGCACTAGAAGAAATGCGGCTATAATCCTTAGAAGCCAAAATTTTAATAAAAGAGAGAGAGAGAGAGAGAGAGAGAGAGAGAGAGAGAGAGAGAGAGAGAAAGAAAGTTTTTTATAAAATCAATAATTTATAGATGCTTTTGGTTATTTAATTAATCAGGAAGAAACAAACAGGGTGAGAATAAAAAAGACTGAAGGAAAGAAAGAAGAGTATAAAATAGGACATGTGTGCCAAAAAAAGAAAGAAAAGCGAGAGTGATAGAAGAGCCATGTAATGAGCTTGAGTTGGGCAATAATCAGGCTGGCTTAAAGGAAATTACATCAGCACAGTTTACATTTCAGGCACCACACAAAGGCTTAATACTGAGTGTGGAAAGACACATTGATTAGATTTGGCAGACACTCAAAGCTTGTGCTGGGTTTACCAGTAAAAAAATAAAAATAAAAATTCCCTGCTTTTCAATAAGTTTAAGTAACAAACTGCCTTCTGTTGTATTAAAAAGATGCATCTAAAAATGTTACTTTTCAGATGCAACTTTGTCACCTTTGTCCATTATATAACTGAGAAAATATTCATTCTTGGGTTGAACCAATTTAGATTTGGTGACCTTTGGATTAAGATGCTGACATTAGTAGACACAAACAGAAACGCTATGTCATTCCTTGATGAAGCTTCACAAAGCTGGCTTCTGAAGAACAATGACCTGCCACTTATGTAAACAGCATCTGATTTGATATTGAGACCTGCAAAAGCTCTTACTGACATCGCCCAACATTCACAAACAATCATCGACAAAGCGTTGACAGGAGTGGGCAATGACTTTTTCTCTATGCTCAAGAATTGAAGAATGCATTACAACAAGCTCTGTGAAAAAAATACATCTACAAGTCAAGAGAAATAAATACTTTTAAAATATACTTACATTTTGTTGTACATTAGTGTTGTCATGCCTACAAAATCTGGTCAGTATCAATACCATTTAAATTTGATTATTCTTAGTACCAATTTTGAAACTACTGAAAAAACAATTACAGATTAGAGGTGACATTAATTAGAACTGAATAAATAATGCTATGAGATTAATGGCAAATTAAAACTGTCAAAATGTCAAATTAATTAAAAAAAATAATAATTAAATGATACTCTAAATATGAAACCAAAACCTGTCACGGTGTCTGTTCTGTGTCTCCCTGGGTGGCCACTAGAGGTCTCACTTCCCCTTATTGTCACCTTCGTCAGAACCTTCATTTCCCACTAGCCTTAGCTGCTCATCACTGTTCATTGTATTCAGCTGTCACCACTTACCTTGTTTGCACCTGTCTTTAAATACCCTGGTTGTTTCTGTCATTGTTACGGAGTCCTTGTTGAATGTCACCCTGTGTTTTCCTGGTTCCCTGGTTTCTCGTGTTTCTGGATGTTGTTTATGTTTCTTGTTTTGGACGGATTACCTGGATGTTGACCTTTGCCTGGATGTTTTCTGATTTTGGATTGCCTCAATAAAACACTGCACTTGGATCTACCTGTCTGTGTGCGTGTCGTGACAGAAGGACTCCGTCATGCCTAGATCCAGCGGTGTGGGATTTCGAATCTTTTCCCCAGCCACCATGGAGGAACGGAGGGGGAGATTCCGGAACTTAACCACCCTTCGTCAAAGGGGGAGTGAGGTGGGTGGCCTGGCGCAATTGTTTTGGACCATGGCGGTCGGGTTAGGTTATAATGATGCAGCACTGAAGGACCTTTTTAACAACTGTCTGGATGACCCTTTACCTCAATGGGAGATGAAGGGGCTGGAGATCCTAGACTTTTGGGGGTTTACCCATTACCTGTGCCATCGTGCGCAATGGGATACTTCGACCACACCTGTGTCTCCAGAGAAGAGGGCCGCCAGCCCAGCGCCACAGCACAAGATGGCCGCCAGCCCAGCCCCACAGCACAAGATGGCCGCCAGCCCAGCGCCACAGCACAAGATGGCCGCAAGCCCAGCGCCACAGCACAAGATGGCCGCCAGCCCAGCGCCACAGCCCAAGATGGCCGCGGAGACAGTATTAGGTTACTTTTCCAGGATGTGCCAGATCCCAGAGTTTCCCAGGAGTGCTCACATCAAGGCCGCTGAGCCAGCGCCTATGCCCAAGATGGCCACCAGTTCAGCACCACAGCACAAGATGGCCACCAGCCCAGCGCCACAGCACAAGATGACCGCCAGCCCAGCACCACAGCACGAGATGACCACCAGCCCAGCACCACTGCACAGGAGGGTCGAATCTACACCTGTGTTGGCAGACAAGATGGTTGACTCAACGCCTGAGTCTTCCGTCAAGGAGCCACCGGCACGCCATCATAGAGGCCGCAGGAGGAGGAGACAGGCGTCAGCCGTTCCTCAAAGCCAGGAGGACGTTCCCGAGCGGGCCGCTGTCGTCCAGGAGGACGTTCCCGAGCGGGCCGCTGTCGTCCAGGAGGACGTTCCCCGAGCGGGCCGCTGCCGTCCAGGAGGACGTTCCAGAGCGGGCCGCTGCCGTCCAGGAGGACGTTCCCGAGCGGGCCGCTGCCGTCCAGGAGGACGTTCCCGAGCGGGCCGCTGCCGTCCAGGAGGACGTTCCCGAGCGGGCCACTGTCGTCCAGGTGGAAGTGCCCGAGGTTCCCGAGGCGGGGCTCGAGGTGGTTCTGGAGGCCGAGGCGGTGCCCGAGGCTGTGCCCGATGCCGAGGCGGTGCCCGAGGCTGTGTCCGATGCCGAGGCGGTGCCCGATGCCGAGGCGGTGCCCGAGGCGGTGCCTGATGCGGTGGCCGAGGCGGTTCCCGATGCAATGTCCGATGCCGAGGCGGTGCCCGTTGCCGAGGCGGTGCCCGATACCGAGGCGGTGCCCGATGCCGAGGCAGTGCCTGATGCGAAGGCCGAGGTGGTTCCCGATGCAATGTCCGATGCCGAGGCGGTGCCCGAGGCGGTGCCTGATGCGGTGGCCGAGGCGGTTCCCGATGCAATGTCCGATGCCGAGGCGGTGCCCGATGCCGAGGCGGTGCCCGATGCCGAGGCGGTGCCCGATGCCGAGGCGGTGCCCGAGGCGGTGCCTGTTGCCGAGGCGGTGCCCGATGCCGAGGCGGTGCCCGATGCCGAGGCGGTGCCCGAGGCGGTGCCTGATGCGGTGGCCGAGGTGGTTCCCGATGCAATGTCCGATGCCGAGGCGGTGCCCGAGGCGGTGCCTGATGCGGTGGCCGAGGCGGTTCCCGATGCAATGTCCGTTGCCGAGGCGGTGCCCGTTGCCGAGGCGGTGCCCGATGCCGAGGCGGTGTCCGAGGCGGTGCCCGATGCCGAGGCGGTGCCTGATGCGGTGGCCGAGGTGGTTCCCGATGCAATGTCCGATGCCGAGGCGGTGCCCGTTGCCGAGGCGGTGCCCGTTGCCGAGGCGGTGCCCGATGCCGAGGCGGTGCCCGAGGCGGTGCCCGATGCCGAGGCGGTGCCTGATGCGGTGGCCGAGGTGGTTCCCGAGGCAATGTCCGATGCCGAGGCGGTGCCCGATGCCGAGGCGGTGCCCGATGCGGTGGCCGAGGCGGTTCCCGATGCCGAGGCGGTGCCCGATGCGGTGGCCGAGGCGGTTCCCGATGCAATGTCCGAGGCCGAGGCGGTGCCCGATGCCGAGGCGGTGCCCGATGTCGAGGCGGTGCCCGATGTCGAGGCGGTGCCCGATGTCGAGGCGGTGCCCGATGTCGAGGCGGTGCCAGAGGCGGTGCCCGATGCGGTGCCAGAGACGGTGCCAGAGACGGTTCCCGATGTAATGCCCGAGACTGAGGCTGTTCCGGAGGTCGAGGCGATGGCCGATGCCGAGACGGTGCCCGATGCCGAGACAGTGCCCGATGCCGATGCGGTGCCAGAGACGGTGCCAGAGACGGTTCCCGATGTAATGCCCGAGACTGAGGCTGTTCTGGAGGTCAGGGCGGTGCCCGATGCCGTTCTGGAGGTCGAGGCGGTGCCCGATGCCGAGGTGGTGCCCGATGCCGAGGCGGTGCCCGATGCCGTTCCGCAGGTCGAGGCGGTGCCCGATGTTGTTCCAGAGACCGAGGCGGTGCCCGAGTTGGTTCCGGAGGCCGAGGCCGTGCCCGAGGCGGTGCCCGATGCGCAGGCCGAGGTCGTTCCCGAGGCGGTGGCCGATGCGCAGGCCGAGGTCGTTCCCGAGGTGGTGCCCGATGCAGAGGTCGTTCCCGAGGCGGTGTCCTTGTCCAAGGCCGTTCCCGAGGCGGTGGCCGAGGCCGAGGCCGTTCTCGAGGCGGTGCCCGATGCCAAGGCCGTTCCCGAGGCCGAGCCCGAGGTCGTTCCCGAGGCCGTGCCCGAGGCCGTTCCCGAGGCGGGGTCCTTGTCCAATGCCGTTCCTGAGGCCGTTCCTGAGGCCGTTCCTGAGGCCGTTCCCGAGGCCGTTCCCGAGGCCGTTCCCGAGGCCGTTCCCGAGGCCGTTCCCGAGGCCGTTCCCGAGGCCGTTCCTGAGGCCGTTCCTGAGGCCATTCCCGAGGCGGTGCCCGTTGCCGAGGCGGTGCCCGATGCCGAGGCGGTGTCCGAGGCCGAGTCTGAGGCCGAGCGTGAGGCCGTTCCCGAGGCCGTTCCCGAGGCCGTTCCCGAGGCCGTTCCCGAGGCCGTTCCCGAGGCCGTTCCCGAGGCCGTTCCTGAGGCCGTTCCTGAGGCCGTTCCTGAGGCCATTCCCGAGGCGGTGCCCGATGCTGTTCCGGAGGCCGATGCGGGGCCCGAGATGGTTCCGGAGGCGATACCCGTGTCCAAGGCCGTTCCTGAGGCGGTGCCCTTGTCTGAGGCCGTTCCCGATGCCGTTCCCAATGCCGTGACCTGGCCATCGCCACAGCCTGCTCCCCGATTGGCAGGTTCGGTTCGGGCCACTCAAATGGCGAATTCCTCCCTGGCCGTCTGCACAACGAGAATGGACTGATCCACCGTGGCCACCTGAACTGCCTGGCCCCTCGTGGTCCCCTGAACTTTCGGGTCCACCGTGGCCACCTGAACTGCCTGGTCCCTCGTGGTCCCCTGAACTTTCGGGTCCACCGTGGCCCCCTGATCTGACCAAGCCACCTGGGCTACCAGCGGAGCCATCGCTGCCGGTCCCAGTTCCCCTACACGGGCCTGGCCCGCCATCCCTCCCCCTGTTCTGCCTCCACCAGTCCACCTCCCTCCTGGTCTCTTTGTTTTGTGTTTATTGTGTTCTGAGGAGCATCTGGAAGCTGCTCCTTAGAGGGGGGGTAGTGTCACGGTGTCTGTTCTGTGTCTCCCTGGGTGGCCACTAGAGGTCTCACTTCCCCTTATTGTCACCTTCGTCAGAACTTCATTTCCCACTAGCCTTAGCTGCTCATCACTGTTCATTGTATTCAGCTGTCACCACTTACCTTGTTTGCACCTGTCTTTAAATACCCTGGTTGTTTCTGTCATTGTTACGGAGTCCTTGTTGAATGTCACCCTGTGTTTTCCTGGTTCCCTGGTTTTTCGTGTTTCTGGATGTTGTTTATGTTTCTTGTTTTGGACGGATTACCTGGATGTTGACCTTTGCCTGGATGTTTTCTGATTTTGGATTGCCTCAATAAAACACTGCACTTGGATCTACCTGTCTGTGTGCGTGTCGTGACAAAACCACAAGTAGGTGGTAGGGATGGGCGATATCTTTTCCTTTGCGATATAGCGTCAAAAATGATCCCCACGATAAGAAACAATTTTACCGCAATAATAACGATAAAGTCTAGTTGTTGACATTTCTGTGTGTGGCAGTGTGGAGTGACATAGAAATTGAGACATGAAATTGAGGAGGAGTTTATCACCAAATGAGGAGCTCCTTCTACAATCTGGAACTGGTTTGGGCAGGGCTGTACAGAGCACAAAAAAATCGGTCTGAATAAATGTACTACAGTAGCATGTGTGCGATACAGTTTTGCATGTTTATGAGCCTGTTTACAAACCTGTTGTCCAACAAAGATATCATTTATTGACATGCTTTTTCTCCAGATTAACTTAACACAGTCGAGTGTTTGTAATAACTTCTTTTTGTGACCAGACGTGGTTTTGTATTAGAGAATGATAGTATTTTATACAGTGATAAAGGCTATGTTGATTAGCATTGCATTATAAATATACTTTCCTTATAATAAATACCCAAGATTGCTTGAAGAACGAATCAACACATCTCCTTTGCATAGAGTTGACCAGGTTGTTGATGGTGGCCTGTGGAATGTTGGTCCACTCCTCTTCAATGGCTGTGCGAAGTTGCTGGATATTGGCAGGAACTGGAACATGCTCTCGTATACGCCGATCCAGAGCATCCCAAACATGCTCAATGGGTGACATGTCCGGTGAGTATGCTGGCCATGCAAGAACTGGGATATTTCCAGCTTCCAGGAATTGTGTACAGATCCTTGCAACACGGGGCCGTGCATTATCATGCTGCAACATGAGGTGATAGTCGTGGATGAATGGCACAACAATGGGCCTCAGGATCTTGTCACGGTATCTCTGTGCATTCAAAATGCCATCAATAAAATGCACCTGTGTTCGTTGTTCATAACATACGCCTGCCCATACCATAACCCCACCGCCACCATGGGCCACTCGATCCACAAAGTTGACATCAGCAAACCGCTCACCCACACGACGCCATACATGATGCCTGTACAGTGAAAACCTGGATTCATCCTTGAAGTGAACACCTCTCCAAAGTGCCAGACGCCATCGAATGTGAGCATTTGCCCACTCAAGTCGGTTACAATGACGAACTGCAGTCAGGTCGAGACCCCGATGAGGATGACGAGCATGCAGATGAGCTTCCCTGAGACGGTTTCTGACAGTTTGTGCAGAAATTCTTTGGTTATGCAAACCGATAGTTGCAGCAGCTGTCTGGGTGGCTGGTCTCAGACGATCATGGAGGTGAAGATGCTGGATGTGGAAGTCCTGGGCTGGTGTGGTTACACGTGGTCTGCGGTTGCGAGGCCGGTTGGATAACTGGCAAATTCTCTGAAACGCCTTTGGAGACGGTTTATGGTAGAGAAATAAACATTCAATTCATAGGTAACAGCTCTGGTGGACATTCCTGCAGTCAGCATGCCAAGTGCATGCTCCCTCAAAACTTGCGACATCTGTGGCATTGTGCTGTGTGATAAAACTGCACATTTTAGAGTGGCCTTTTAATGTGGCCAGCCTAAGGCACACCTGTGCAATAATCATGCTGTCTAATCAGCATCTTGATATGCCACACCTGTGAGGTGGATGGATTATCTTGGCCAAGGAGAAGTGCTCACTAACACAGATTTAGACATATGTGTGAACAATATGTGTGAGAAATAGGCCTTTTGTGTACATAGAAAAAGTCTTAGATCTTTGAGTTCAGCTCATGAAAAATGGGGGCAAAAACAAAAGTGTTGCGTTTATAATTTTGTTCAGTGTATTTTGTGCAATCGTATGTTTATTGTCAAGCTTCATCAGTTAAAATTTCTCCATTGTGCGTTTTATTCAGCGATAACTGGATACCTTTGTCCATATTAGGGATTTCATGGAGCATCATCATTAGTATTACTTCTGCTATGGATATGTGGAGTTTCTGCGCAAGAGAGCCCTCCAGTTTCCAGTATGAATTAAACTAGTAAACTAGTAGTAAATTAGTAATGCTCAAAACACCCTATTTTGGGAAACAATAGGAAAGATAACACTATTCTCTAAACAAAAAACTATGGCTGCACTCTATATCGAAATTATCGAAATATCGCATAATGTAAATATTGTGATATGCATATCACAATGGCATGCAATATCTGAATAATTTGAATAAGCTTCTTCAATCAAAACATTGCAAAAGGTCAAAGTTTTATGTTGATTTTATGTCAATTGCTTGATGTTAAAAAGAATTAAGTGCAATAAGTTGCAGAAAACAACTCTTTGGCGTCTCGTCTTGCTGTCTAACACACGCCTGAAGCGCGTGCACAAGCCACATCTCAGACAGCATTTGATCTCTTCAGTTTTCTGTGCGCATAGCCGCTACACACAGGGCCTGTTTACACCTGGTCATTTCGTGCTTATCTGTCTGATTTGTTAAAACGTTTCCATTTACACGGCCACATAAATGTGTAACCGCAAAACTGATATAAAAAAAATTTAATATTTAAATTTAATGGAGTTCATCTATCCAATCAGACAAAACGCATGAAGTGACCAGGTGTAAACAGCCCCACAGAGATGCCTTTCAGACAGCGCACAATGAGTTGATTTATCTTTCGCATGTCCTCCTTATGTTTGAATAGACACACACCCACAGAATTATGTCTAAATACCTGTCTCGACGATCATTCTCGTAAATGCAGTCAGTTATGTTTTAAATGAATGTAAACTGCTGAGAAATAAATCTGATATGTTTCATTATACTGGATCCATGCAGTCTGTCTTAAAGGGATAGCAGCCTTTAAATACATGCTTATGTTAATCAAACAACAAAACACAGCTTTAACAAAGATTAATCTACACTATGCCGTAGTGTTGTTTTTGGCGGCCTGTTTTAATTTTAATCTTTGTCTAGTCTTTGTGTGAAGCTGTCATTTTAGTTTTTATTAGTTTTAGTCACGTTCATACTCTTTTTAGTCTAGTCTAGTTTTAGTCGACGAAAACTGATGACATTTTAGTCTAGTTTTAATCACGTTTATACTCTTTTTAGTCTAGTCTAGTTATAGTCGACAAAAACTGATGACATTTTAGTCTAGTTTTAGTCGACGAAAACTGATGACATTTAGTTCGTTTTATTTTTATTGTATAAAATAGAATTAGAATTCATTTAGATATTAATTATGCACTATTTGCTTAAAGTTTTCTTGTGTTTGATGCAAAATGCAGCCAATAGTTTAAGATTGTTTTAAGTTTGTACATAAAGAAATTATTAATTCATCAACTCATTCATCACAAGACTTGTACTGGCCATACCGGCAAATTACTTCTCACTGGTGATTCCTGACAGTTTTAGAGGACAATTACTCCTCGTCGCTCCCCTGTCATTTCAAAGAATAATTTGTTTTTCTTTTTTTATTGACTGTTAACTTGCCTTTAATAATGTTTGAACTTTCTTAGCCAATAGTTTTTGCTGTAGTTAGGGCTGGGCAAAAAATCGAATGCGATTTTCATGTGCATCTCATCAATAAAGCCGCTCCTGTGATAAGTAGGTAATCTCCAGGGCGTGCGTTCAGATCAGAGTATGTGAGTGGAGTGAAGTGGCAACAATTTCCCCTCTGCGCTTTGAGCATTTAATAATCACTCCGCTCCCAGTAAATATAAATGCCGCTCTTACTACACAGAGCCGTAGTTCACTGACAAGCTACACAAAATTGCGTTCAAAATCAGCAATTTTGTCAGGATAGCAAAATTTTCAGGAGATTACATACTTATCACAGGAGCGGATTTACTGACACATGCAACCTAATTTCTCAATGGTGCGACAAAAAAAAAAAAAAAAAAAAAATCAGAGGTCGCACCAGTGTGACCAGCAGTTTAAGAAAAAAAAAAAAAAGTCTCTGCGACTCTGAAAGTCTCCCTGTGGTTCAACAACTGACACTAGAGCCCTGCATTTCAGCCCGATGGACCCCGACTTTTTTCCGCCCCTCGAGCTGGGCTTCGGGCCAATTTTCACGTCATAGTTCAGATGCGGGCCGGGCATCCCGTCTGTTTGCCGCGCTGGTGGAAACAACACGAGACCGTGCTTCAGCGACTGTCAAGAGCGGCTGGACGGTGTTTAGTGTCCTGCAGCAACGGTATAGTGTGTGCTGTCAGTGCAGCTGAAAAGTTCTGTGTTCAAATACACGCAATAGGCTTAAGCTTGCCGCAAAGCACCGGCAAAAGTAATTACCATAAATATGACAGGGGGAAATGGTAAGGAGATATTTGAATTATTTACTAATAAACTAGTGTTTTCTGAGTCTGTGTCGCAAGGATGAAGTTGCTGATCCTGACTCGCCATCTCCTCAGATGAGCATTAGAGAGAAGTGCATCTTTACGGATTATGATTATAATGAAAGAGTTTTTGTTTTCGATTTGTTTTATTTCATTAAGTAGTCATTTAAAGCTTTCTATGGATGTATTTATCATGTCTATTTATAGATATATTTATCATTCAGGCATGTTTTCATTGAGTGTCTGTTTTTTTTGTACTCCTGTTAAAGATGACACGACAGAAAGCGCAACTTTTTATTGATATTATGAGTGCACACAAATAAAAGTAGACCCTTTGCAGTTACGAATGATGTATTACTCTTACCTTTATGAGCAAAAATGACGGCTTATCCACTGAAAAAATGCAAATGATCATGCTGTCACCTCCATGTTCTGATGCGTCTCCGCACAAACTATTGGATACAGCGCACATTTACCTGGGTCTAACGTTTAAACATTGTTATATGCTTGAACTGTTTTATAATCAATAAATTTTATTTTAGGCAGGTCGTGATGATTTGAGAAGGCTAAGTTGATCAAACATAGGCTCAGTCTGCCGCTGGCCGCTTAGTCGTTACTTAAAAAAAAATAAAAATAAAAAAAAATAAAAAATAAAACTTATATTTAACAAACAAATTTCTTCCTAACATTTTTCTAAATTAACTTAATAAAAAAACGAAAACGAAATATAATCACTTTGCTATTACATACAAAACTGTACTATTTTAATAGCTGAAACAGTAGTATAAGCTGTTTAGGGACTGTTTAGCTCTTCAGATCAGACACTAGAGGATCCCTTCATTCAGACACAGTGGAAGATATGATAAGAATCAGTATAGAGGGGCCAAGTCTGGAAGATTTTGATGCTAGAGAGAGTGTGGCCAGCTGGTTTAGCCAAGGCCGAAGATCAAGAAGGCCAAACTAGAGGAGTTTGCCATCCAAGGGGCATGTGACTGCAATGGAGGATAGTCCATAAGACATTGAGCCATGAGATGTTCAGTTTGAAGCCCTTAAAACACTTCATTTAGATTTTCTTTTTATTTCATTTATCTTGAGATGTTTTAAGTTACAATTTCAGCTCAGTAAAGCACTTTAAGCACCAACACCTTTTCAGTAAGTTACCTTTCTTATAGAATTGTGCTTCAAATAAAGAACATTATGTTGACCAGATTGTTAGTTAATCATTTAGGCTACAAGTCAATATTGCCTATATGGACAGTGATAAAAAAAAAAAAGTGAACTTGTAATAATGCGGTGTTAAATGTGATGCGGTCGAAAATTTGGGTGCACCTACCTTTTGTGCTGGTGCACCTAAGAAAAAAAGCTAGGCGCACCAGTGCAACCAGTGCAAAAAGTTAGTCTAGAGCACTGCCTAGCATATGTATCAGCATGTTGTATATGAAGAAGTACTTAAAAGTGTACTTTAAGTAATAAACGGAAAGCAAAGTTACATTTATATAAAATAAGTGGCATTATTTTTTTTTTGTTTGTTTGTTTGTTCACATTCATGTTAAAATTACATTTTCTGATTTGTGACATTACTTTTTATGTACTGCTAAAACACTGCTGGTCACTTTCAGAAGTTGTAGTGATGAAACATATATTGGTTGTATCATTTTCATTTTTAAATATTTTAAATATAGTTTTAATTGATTTTACACACTTAAGTCAATATCGTATTGCATATATCGTATCCATTCGTTTTGGCTTGTAACCTAAAAGTGGCAATTTAAATAAGCTATAAAAAATTAGCTGTGGGGTATTTTGAGCTAAAACTTCACACACACTCTGGGGACATCAGAGACTTATTTTAAATCTTGTAAAAAGGGGCATAATAGGTCCCCTTTAATGCTAATACTAATACTAGAGCTAATACTAAATATGTTTTATTTTGTAATACAATAAAATTATTTCGGACCTCATTCCTCATTCCTATGGTTATCACTATGTCAATTACCAAAATTTAAATCAGGAATATTTGTTTTGAATCTCTGCATATATGTCAATGCTGTTCTTTGTGGACACTGCCTTTTGGAAAGCAATATTTGTAATGAACCTACAAGCAAAACACCTTGGTTAGACTCACCAGGCCGACCCATACCAATCTTCTCCAGGTCCTCATTCTTCACATAGTCAAAGTGTGAGAGACGTGTAACATTGAGCTCATCACGGATGCGCAGGAAATACTGCTGCAGTTGCACTTCCATCAGCAGCTCCAGCAGCCACTCAGTGCCCTCTTCACACTGCATACTGCTGCCCAACTTCTGCACAGACAAAGACACACCAATGAACTCCACAGAGCTATTCCCCATTGGCAATGACTCTCCCAAAATACCAGAAGCAAGCATGTTCATGCTATTTCCAGCAAAATAAACAAACAAACAGTCAAAAAGAAAAAGTAGTGTCCAACAAGACAGAACCAAGTGACCAAGTCCAAAAGTGTGAATGAACTAAATCACATTTGATAGCATGCTAAATGTTCAGAATGTGCAGCAACAATGAGGGAGAAAAAAAAAAAACGATACAGTTGGCTTTCAATGTTTAACCGTGGTGCACATCTGGTGAGAATACACACACACACACACACACAGAGACCCAAACATGAACACGCACACCTGAATTTCATAAAACACAGATGGCCCTGGCCCAGTCCACATGAACTAAGCTGCTCTCTAAATCTATTTAATTACTCCCAAAAGGAGCATATCCAAACCTCCAAAACTAACCAGATTACATAGGCCTTACCTTTTCACAGAAGCTGCTGCATCTCTAATTACACTTCAGACCCAATTAACAACGTCTTGACGTATCCATAAAAATTGAAACCCTCATGTCCCAAAGTCCTTATCATGTTTCAGACAATGAACATCAATGGTCCCTTTATGCTTCTGTTTTGCAACAAGAGGAAGAGATGAATGGTGCAGCAAATGGATGGAAGAACACTGACACTTGGAAGCTCTGGGGCAAATAAAATGTGCTACTGTTTTCCATGGTCTGCTTTTGTGCTTGGTTTTTTTTCTATTGGAGCATATTGGACATCAGCTGCTTTTAATTTTCAATCTCTCCCTCCCCCTGCACTCTTTCACACTGGTGATCTTTCTCTGACGCACTTTCTTTCTCTGGAGGTCTTGTGGTAAGTAACTTCTTAAAAACATTAAGGCAAAACCCGGGATGGTGAGGGGTAGGATCTTGCAAAGATAGCAGTGTAAACTTGCCCTTTTGAATGACACTGCAGGTTTGCATGCATCTGTGTGACTGTCTAACTTTGTTTTAAGCTTTTGTTCTTTTGTCTATGACACTTTCTTATGCAATGCATATGATGTGTGCAACTATAACAGGCTGCTAAGGGTGCAAACTGCAATACAACTGCAGACATATGTTAGCACTTTTAGTTGAATGCTAAATTCCAAGGGGGAAAACTGTGCTTCAAAACTTAGTCAGTTCAATCAGATGTAATCAATCAGTCTGCACTTCCAAAAAAAAAAAAAAAAAGTGATGAACAAGCAGCTGTGAGGCATTACAGGGTAAAATTTTCTCTTGATGTGTTGAAATTAGAGCTGTCAATCAGTTACAGACTGTACACAAATTATTTAGCCTACATGTCAATTGATCAAATTATGTAAAATGAAAAAATGTACAAAAGTTTCTTCTGATGGCAAATGCCAAGATCCTAGAAAGCAGGGTGTCTGATGGCCAATTTATATTTATAGGCATCCTTCAGTCTCAGGAGACCATGGATCAGGCTGGATGAGTATCACCAGTACATCATTGGTTGTGACTCAAAAGTCATATTTAGGACAAAACACATGCATAACAGGTTCAGGACTGCTATAGACAGCTGAATCCCCAAGCTTTTGATATTCTTTATATTCTGTGCTAGGGGTGGCTCGATACCATTTGTTCAGAACCAATCCCAATCCGATACCAAAAGTTCTGAGTATCGGACGATAAAGATCTGATACCAGCACAGTTTATATATATATATATATATATATATATATATATATACACCTCAGTGTGTGTTGACCTAAACATCACTTTTTTGTTACACACAAACTACTTAATATAGACACCTTCATTATAAAGAAAAATAACAGATTGAAAAATATATAATCATAATCTTTGAGAAAAATACTATCATCAACTGGGTTAATGGATAATTCAGCAGCAAAAGTTACTCTATAAAAATGATGAGTTCACAAATTTTATGAAATCTAAAAATTTAGAGAAAAAACATTATTTAGTGGGGGAAAAAATAGAAGTAAATAGGTGTAATCTGGTAAAATGTTACACATTGCTCTTTGTATTGTAAAATACATTCATGAAAAAAAATTTAATATAATAATATATAAATATATGCAATAAATTAAATACATTTATTTTACATTTATAGCATAGTAATGAGGCAACAACATATGACAGATAAGACAGAACAAGAAAGGCTATTAACAGTATTGTGTAAAAGTATTATAACATGAAAGACTCCAATACGGAGCGGCACAAAGCACTTATGCACATCCTGTGAATGATGCGCTTGAAGCAAGACGGCGTGACAGTGCGCAGCGCTCCGCGTAGAAAAGTTTAAACCACAAAGGGAAGAGATATTGATGTATAGTGTATTATATCTATGTGATGGTTTATTAAGTCTTTTCTTTTAACAGTTTTATATTTAAGTTGTTGTGCGGGTGAAGAACAATTCATAGTGCTCTCTACTCAAGTGTAGTTTTTGGCTAGGTTTAAAACAAGAATTTCTTCATCATTACTCCAGTTTTCAGTGTCACATGATCTTTTAGAAATCATTACAACGTATTTGACTCTCAAGAAACATTTCTGAATATTATCAATGTTGAAAACAATTTTGCTGCTTCATATTTTGTGTGGAAATGATGATGCACTTTATTTTTCAGGATTTTTTGATAAATATAAAGTTTAATGAACAGCATTTATTTGCATTTATCTAATATATTAATTAAATTTTTTAATGCATTTATTAAATAGAAATCATTCAACCGTTGTAAATTTTATGACAGAGCACTACCAATCTCAAATTCTCACAGCCATTCATAAAAAGTCACCGGGTAGAGTAACACGTTTCAGCGCTGATTCTGCTCGCATTTGGCGCTTTGAATCATTTGAACGCTTTGAACGGTCCTTCAGCACTCTCAGGACCATTCCGTCTATGAGGTTCCTTTTCGCAGTTTATTTAGGTAATAGCTTAAGGCCATTTGCGCGATTTCAATCATCATGCAGTCACAGACCAAACCCCCCGCCCCTCAGGAAACTCATTCTATAAGCCCAATAATAGTGATGCATGCATTAGCAAATGCCACTGAAAAATTGCTTTTATATTGTTTTATATTGGAGTTTATATTGACAAAAGTGTCATTTACAAACAGCCGTATCCCTCCCCCACACTGAACTTCCTAGCAACCTTTCACACTTAAACTGGGAACAGATCCAACATCATGTCCAAATATGTCTCAATAGTTCCGGTCTACCCTGCTGGCTTATAAAACTAAGTTTAGATACTCTATACCTCTGAACATCCAGGAAATGTCTCTCCTTTGCAAAAGAGGAAGGGGAATGTGTGAAAGAGAGAAAGAAAAACCCAGGCCTCTTCAGTGACTGAGGATAGAGGAGGAAAAACACTTGTCCTGTGGGTGAAGTGAGCCAATGTGTGGTTGTAACAAGGAACATGTGTCAATAAAATCTACAGATTAAAATTGGTTAAAACTTTCTGTCTTTCCTATGAAGGTTTGCAGTCTGACAAACCCAACTGCTAATTCAAGCAAGCAATCTGTTCTCACAACCACAGTGGCAAAGCATCCATGAAATGTCTGGCTCAATTGTGATCTTGATGTGATGAGTTTGATCCACCTGATCCTGATGTTATGTGGTCATGCATAATGTGCATGCATCTTTTACAATACATCCTTATGCTAAAAAGGAATAGCTTTTGGTCTTGATACAGTATGTTTCACTAGAATTTGTAAGCACTCCAAACAAATCAAGACCCCTCTATAATATATTTTAATATTTAGTACTTTGCATTATGGTATTATTATTATTTGGAAAATATGGTGGTACTGCCAACAAGTATTACCAAAATGCAGGTATACTGAGCAATGCTAGTGGCAGCGAGTGAAGGTTGTGCAATTTGAAGTAATGCATATGGTGTTACAGGTTTGTATACTTTAAGCCCAAGTGAACTATTGCCATGGCCCTTAGACAGAGTCCATGCGTTACAACTAAGAGTGGTTACACCCTTCAAGCAAATTTAAGAAAGAACATTACAAATGAATTGCCATGATGAGGCACAATAAATCAGCTACAAAGACTGGCAACATTGCGATAATGCAATTAAAGTCAACAAGAATGCATTAATGGACCCAATATAATACTATATAAATAGTAAAACACCTGACTTCTGACAGTGTGTTGAGAAATACATTGTTAGACCTGATGCTCTCAAGTTATGCACTGTGAAGGTTTCATTTATTGTTAGGGTCAGGCTCTGGTATGGTCTGATGATATCCATGAACACAGCTAAGCTCTGACACATGTATAAAAGCATGGTGCGGTTTCACACCAACACAGATGCTGACATGAACTAGCACACACACACGTACGCTCAAGCACGAGTCCGTCCTAAAATTCCCAGCTCTATTCCTCATACTAAAACCTAGCTTGCGCTGCACAAGAGAATGAAAAACAGACTTACTCTGTAGACATGAAAATGAGCAAGAAACGGAAATGATTTTTTGAGCTTGTCAAAACGACGCATATTGAGTTCTATGGAGAAAATCCACAAAAAGACAAGTTCAGCCTAATCGTCTGAGACTCTTTTGCTGGAGAACAGGGTTTGAGATGGAGAGACAGCTCCAAAACTGTGAAGGTCTCCTCAGTTTGAAAGTCTCCTGAACTTGTACAGCTGACGTACTACATTCCATCGCGTGGCAATCCACATTAAGCTCTTTCAACCGAAGCTCAGCGCTAGCATGGAGAACTTGTATGTGGAGGACTGTGCAGGGCAAGGCGAGAAAACACTAGAGAGAGAGGTCTGCCAAAGGGAAATGTTCACTTGGCAGCCTAGTTAGAACATCCCAAAACAAAGTTCTCACTGCGTGCTCTGAAGAAAATCACAAGAATTGTGAGGTGATGTCCTGCTTGTTGTATGTCTGAAAAAGATTTTGCAGAATGTGATTGAGTCATTTTGCTCAGTTTTCCATTCCTCTATCCATCCGCTCAGTCCACCGGCCAGCTATTAATAGAACAGTTTCTTCTATTCCCAATTCCCTTGCTCAGATGACAACCACAGTGGAAGTGATAAGAGAACCAGAAGAGCTGCAATGCCCAGACAACGGTGTCCCTTAGTGCTTCTGTGGTCTGCTGAGATAGTTTTTTTTTTCTTTTTTTTTGGTCAGTGCATGCATGTTTGTGTCAGAGGGGCCGTGTTATTCTGGAGCAGGAGGAGCGTCTAGGACTCTCTCTCCCCCTACTGCGTGACTGTGTAATTCCTGCAACTCACAAACAGACGCTGGGGAAGTGCCCCTTTTCTTTCTTTCCCTCCCACCCTCTCTCTCTCTCCTCCCTCCATCAGCTTGTGCCCGGGACAGAGACTCTATGGTATTCAGATGGAGGAGCATTTGATCATGAGCCAAAAGGTCAGATTTAACTGCAGGATGGAGAGCTCATTTCCTGTGTTCCTCCCATATGTTGGGCTCTTAACAAATCCCCCTCCTGAACAGCACCATATCCCCTCCTATATCTCACTCTCACCACATCTTTCTTTTATATTCACTCTCTCTCTCCCACTCTGCTCTAAACTCCCACATGACCTGACTTTTCTTCTTTATTTGGTTTGCGGCATACTGCTTCCTCAATCACTCTAAAAATGTTATTTCAACCTCTTGTAAACAACCGCATTCAAAATGTGTCCCCTCCCTCTTCCTCAATCTCCTCTGAATGAAAAGGGGACATTTTGGCTTCATCACCCCTAGCAGAAAAAAGCATGTTTTATTTACGTCCCTTCCCCTCCCTCATTCCCCACTGATTCATCAAGCCTACAGACTAAACCAGACGTGTGGCATTTTGAGCGATAAACAAAATGTACAATGTTGGTTGAGCCCTGTGTTTTGTTTTTTTTTTCGTTTTGATTTTTTTCCCCAGAGCAAGAGGGAAGATGAGGTGAGCAGGGACAGAGGCAGTAAAGCAGGGCCCTGCGTGTCATGAACAGTCTGCCTCCAATTACTGACACAAAGAATTTCCAATGCTGCTTCAGACCAAGCAGCTAATGCAGCAGGAATGTTCCTGAGACTTATTGAAAAAGGGAGCTTTATTTAAGAGAATGAAAAAATATATATATGGTAATACTAGCACAGCTGTGAATAAGGGGAAAATGCAGGTCCCTGTGACTGAGCTCAGATATTTGGCTGAACACTTAAACCAGCTGTGCACTGTAGACACTGTAGGTGTCGTAAGTGTCTGGTTAATTCATTTTAGGAGTTCTTTCCATAGCACAGTCACCTTTGGCTTGCTCACGGGGGGTATCAAGGCAATATTTTATGTAAAGCAGGTATAAAAAGGCATGGACTGTGAACAGTGCTTTACAAGCTGACACAACCTTTATCGATATACTGTACACAAGTTTATCATGTACTGTACTGCACACGGATAAAAAAGGACTGGATTTAAAGGGATAGCTCATCCAAAATGAAAACGTCTGTTATGAAATATATTAAGCAGAACCTCAAAAGTGCTTGGTTGAGACTTCAGACAAGAACAAACCTTACTGGGTCTTAAGCATGAAGCAATAACATTTAAGCTTTCATGTACTGTATTTTATGTGCATTGATCAATGTGTATATATAAATGCATATAATTAAATCTGGTCAGACTTGGATTAAACCACGTCATTTATATGGATTACTTTTACAATATTTTTATGATATTCTGGAAGCTTGAAATGAATGAATGGATAAAAATGAAGACAATATTAAAAATACATTCATTTGTGTTCAGAATATAATCAATGCTGTATGGGTTTTGGAACAACATGAGGGTGAGTTAAATATTTTCATGATTAAATAATTTAAACTGTTAGAAAGCGATGGTGGTGTCATCAAGGAACACTTCTTTCTATGTGGATTTGTGAAGGTGACCTATAGTTAGCACTAACAGCTTTGCACATTCAGACCGGATGAGCCAAGCTCACACTACACCTTCAAATGTAGCACCTCACGGAGAAGACAAATCCACCCTCACTCTCATCTGTCTGCAGGATTCAATGATGATCCATGTCTAAAAGCACAAGTAGTCAAACCTGATTAATGAAATTCAAGACAGCCCCATTAAACACATGAGATATTGGAAGTACATAGCTAGTTCTGCGTAAATATATCTATGGCCATTATTAATTAATTGTATTTATTTATTTTTTTATGCACTGGTCAGCAGGATCACTTTTTTTCCAGGCTGCAGTACTCCAACAAACCACCAGAGGGAAGTAGTCACACAAAAGTGCTTGTACCCAGCGGCATTTGAATGACACCCAGTATCATCCATATTCCAGACCTAGAAGATACTTTACACTTTACTTTACATACAAAATATATTTTTTAAACATGACATATATAACAACAACGTGTAAAACCCTTCAGATGAAAAAGCCATAACCAAACCTGAGAAAAAGCTCAATAAGTGATTCACAACACCTTTACTGAAGGACAACAGCAGTAACAGTAACTGGCTCTACTGTTAAATCATCTGGAAATGTCATAAAGACAAAAGACATGCTTGAACATGGCTTAAAAGACAACACGGGCTTCTGTTTAATAACAAATCACATGGCCCTATACAATGCAGCTTTGTAAGTGATACTGAATATGCAGCTCAATTCTCCAGCCCTCAGCTTTTAAGATGTGAAAGACATTCGTGAAACACATTCGTCTCATAACTTCTGAACAGTATTTCAAAGAGTAACATTATTCTGTGGGAAATAATTTAGAGCACTACTTGATTTTATCCACTAGGATTTGTTCGGACTGAGCATGTATAGTGTCTTAAATGGCATGGCAAAAGAAACGAGTTCGCTTTCAGAATTGATGTATTCAATGTACAAACCCGATTCCAAAAAAGTTGGGACACTGTACAAATTGTGAATAAAAACAGAATGCAATGATGTGGAAGTTTCAAATTTCAATATTTTATTCAGAATACAACATAGATGACATATCAAATGTTTAAACTGAGAAAATGTATCATTTTAAGGGAAAAATAAGTTAATTTTAAATTTCATGGCATCAACACATCTCAAAAAAGTTGGGACAAGGCCATGTTTACCACTGTGTGGCATCCCCTCAACAGTCTACAAACGTCTGGGGACTGAGGAGACAAGTTGCTCAAGCTTAGGAATAGGAATGGTCTCCCATTCTTGTCTAATACAGGCTTCTAGTTGCTCAGCTGTCTTAGGTCTTCTTTGTCGCATCTTCCTCTTTATGATGTGCCAAATGTTTTCTATGGGTGAAAGATCTGGACTGCAGGATGGCCATTTCAGAACCCGGATCCTTCTTCTACACAGCCATGATGTTGTAATTGATGCAGTATGTGGTCTGGCATTGACATGTTGGAAAATGCAAGGTCTTCCCTGAAAGAGACGACGTCTGGATTGGAGCATATTATGTTCTAGAACTTGGATATACCTTTCAGCATTGATGGTGCCTTTCCAGATGTGTAAGCTGCCCATGCCACACGCACTCATGCAACCCCATACCATCAGAGATGCAGACTTCTGAACGGAGCGCTGATAACAATTTGGGTTGTCCTTGTCCTCTTTAGTCCGGATGACATGGCATCCCAGTTTTCCAAAAAGAACTTAAAATTTTGATTCGTCTGACCACAGAACAGTTTTCCACTTTGCCACAGTCCATTTTAAATGAGCCTTGGCCCAGAGAAAACGCTGCGCTTCTGGATCATGTTTAGATATCGCTTCTTTTTTGACCAATAGAGTTTTGGCCGGCAACAGCGAATGGCACGGTGGATTGTGTTCACCGACAATGTTTTCTGGAAGTTTTCCTGAGCCCATGTTGTGATTTCCATAACAGTAGCATTCCTGTATGTGATGCAGTGCCGTCTAAGGGCCCGAAGATCACGGGCATCCTGTATGGTTTTCCAGCCTTGACCCTTACGCACAGAGATTGTTCCAGATTCTCTGAATCTTTGGATGATATTATGCACAGTAGATGATGATAACATCAAACTCTTTGCAATTTTTCTCTGAGAAACTCCTTTCTGATATTGCTCACTATATTTTTCGCCGCAGCATTGGGGGAATTGGTGATCCTCTGCCCATCTTGACTTCTGAGAGACACTGCCACTCTGAGAGGCTCTTTTTATACCCAATCATGTTGCCAATTGACCTACTAAGTTGCAAATTGATCCTGCATTGTTTTGTTGTATTGACATTTAACTTTTCCTGCATCTTTTTGTTATATGTACATTTTTTTTTGGAAAGTGTAGCTCTCATGAAATCCAAAATGAACCAATATTTGGCATGACATTTCAAAATGTCTCACTCTATGTTATCTATATTCTATTGTGAATAAAATATAAGTTTATGAGATTTGTAAATTATTCCATTCCTTTTTTACTCACAATTTGTACAGTGTCCCAACTTTTTTGGAATCGGGTTTGTATTTTGGCATTGCATGATTTTGCTCATTCACACTGCCAGCGCTTTCCCGCGTTTTGTGCTTTCATTTACAAGCCTGGACAGTCCCATAAAGACACATTGACATCTAATGTACTCATCAAGAAGCCCTGCTCTTTCATTTTTGAGTTATCCTCCCATAGACAACTGCACTGCGTATATATACTACTACTATATTTGGCTTTGTCTGTATAAAAGCTTTCTCCTTCTTTCCTATTAAGTTGTCACATACAACTATGATTATCACTAAGAAATGCATCTTACATAGAATAAAGCTCCTGTTCTGTTTAAACATGCATTCTGGGATTAATCCCAGTAACTAGGGATGCACCAATGTATCTGCCACCGATATTTATCAGCCAAGTTTTCCTCAATTTACAACCATCGGCATATCGGCTATATAAGGAAAAAGGCCGATATAACAAACCGATGGTTTATTAATTAACTGCGTGAAGGGACTGAGCTGTATAAAGTCTGTTGCATAATCCTAGCGCTGAAGTTTAATGCTAATCAAATAACAAAAGAAAAAAGATAGCACACTATTCTTGACTAAATAACTTTTGTAACTTTCCTAAGTGTAGCGGACCTCATCTGAATGACGACCAAAACTTTACTTATGTTGTTTATCATCCTTTTTCACTCCAAAAAAATAAAAAATAATCACCATAAGTGCTAAACAAAACACAGCATGATAAACCTGTCAAAATAAGAGTCCCGCCTTAGTAAAGGAGATCTTGTACATATTTAAACTTACAAAAATATTACAATTTATATAAAAACAAATTAGAAGATGATTCATAATAGTCTATTACAATAAAGGAGGATTAATATGTATTTAATTTATACAGTGAAGTGTTATTTTACATTTGTTTACTTTATTACTGTACCTGAAAACTGTTAAACCTACCTAAAAAGCACTATTTATTTAATGTATATCTTTGTTCTGTTGTATTTTTTGTAGGCCTGCTGAATGTTAAATGGATCCAATCCATGTTCATTAGAATTTTTTTGATGACGCAGCAATAAAACTGCTAGTATAATTTAATGCAGGTGCTTTTTAACTTTACTGATTTAAAACATGATCAAAATACTATCTAAAAGAGAGGAAGTGACAAATATCTATATCGGTATCAGAATCGGCCAATAAGTGTTTGTTAAAATCAGTATCGGCCCCAAAATATCCTATCGGTGCATCCTTACCAGTAACATTATTCAAATTTTCCAGAATTTCAACCTAAGAAATATGAAAACGTACTTACAGACTGTGAGTCAGAAGCGCCAGACTGTCCTTGCAAAGTTAGAATTGCCCCTTTTTATAGAAACAGACACCGGCATTGTAGGCTACTCTCCCAGGAAACAGTCCTCATCCTCCATAAAATGCGCTGCACACATCTGAATATTTGGGTTGAACTGTTCTGAAACAGTGTTGTAAATACAACTTAACTGCTGTTTAATAGTTTTGTTATTTTTTTTGAGATGTTATAAAGTAGTTTCGCTTTCACAACATGGCGGCGGCAACAGCAAGATTAAAAGTTACGCCTTCTTTCTTTGTGTGAACATTTGGGCAGCGTTATGCAAATCTTCCCACATCATGTAGACGTGGGGGTGTGTGAGAATGAGCCATTTTAGGTAGGCGTGTGATTGACTAAACTTTTATAAAGAAAAATATCTCTTTGGATTTGAGACTTTAGTCTCTGCAACTTTACAGATCTTCTTTATGCACCAAGAGCTTGTAACACTCCAAAGAGAAAGGAAAAATTTTAATCACATCATAAGACCCCTTTAATAATATTTTAGCATCCAGATATGTCATGGATATGGAAACATTTGGATTCATGCAGAATGAGAGAGGCAGGCTTCAGTTTCGCTTTTCAATTAATTCGTTTTGGCTTACAACTTTAGAGTATTTGTTGTGGAGAGAAGGGAACTAAAATAGAATTTTTTTTTTTAATGTTTGTAAATATTTAGCTTTATTTACCGGTGTTTTAGCCTACATTATTTCTAAATGATAATAATAAAATAATAAATAATAATATATTAATAAAATGTGACATACAGCCTACTAATGTAGGCTTTTTTCTCTCAAAACACTTATAGGAGTAGCGTTTTTTTTATCCATGCTGCAAACATTTTTAACTATCTTGAAAAAATAGGCCTATTTTAATGTCTTTAAAGCATTGACAGTATTTTCTTTGGTTTAATACATTTGGTCAAAATCTAGAAAAGATGCTGCTGTATTGGCCATGACTAACTGCTACCAGATCAAGACCCTGTTTTTTTTTTTTGTTTTTTTTTAGTAAAGAAAACACTGTACTTTATTATTATTGTTATTATTATTATTATTAGTATTATTATTATTATTATAGGCAAAGAAAAAGTTTTAAAAATAACGTTATTAACCAGTATTTTTTCTACTAACACCGCTGGAACTGTGTTATGCAACTGACCAATTTCGGTATTGAATTGGCCAATAGTTGTTTGTTAAAATCGGTATCCGCCAAAAAAAAATCCTATCAGTGCATCCCTACTAAATGTGAATGAAATGCCACCAAAACACAGAGAAACAAATGTTAACACACACGCAGTTACCTAGTCTAAACAAGTACTAACATATACCATAAAGGCAGAGCTGAGATAATTCACAGAACCCCAGGCTGTCATGAAAAGATCTACAGACAGCTCTAAAACATTCATTAAGTATATTTACATGCACTTTAAAAAGATTATTTTAATCAAACTAAAATAATAATTTGTCCTTTTAAAATGTTGTGTAAACACTTCATACAAGTCTTAGAAAGACTGAAAACTGTCTTTTGACCATTTTTGAGGAGTTGCTAAGACAAGGCTTCAAATGTCATGTGGGGAAAAGAACCCCATACCACAGTGATGCACATAAGAGAATGGTCTGTGAATGAGTGTCACAAGATCCTTCAAAAATCATTCTAATTAGAAGGTGACACGGGAGTGGATTTTCAAACCTCTCCCGTCCCACTCTCATAAAAAATACATAAATAAATAAAAAATCCTGTTCCACCCAATCCCACGAAACACTGGGGAAAATCCCATCCCGTCCCAATCCCAGAAGAATGACTCCCATTCCCTCCCACTCCCATGTTGTGTTATTTTTGGCCGAAATCTGTCAGTTACAGTAAAAATATACAGTACAGCATGCCCACCTTAGTTGAACTGAGAGGCCATCTTAAACACTGCACAGTGTGCATTGCACACATATATAAATCATCCATGCTAATACACACGTTTTCTATTTGAATATTTTTCATTTGAAAGTAGACATTTCACTCTCTATAAACTATATCATACATGGAGTTTCGAAGTTTCTCAAACAGAGACCGAGACGGCAGAATGCACATCCTGTTAATTTTAATTATTTTACGGAAGTGCAACCTATCGTTGTTATTCTGAGTTCACACAAATAAACGTAGTGTCTTTACAGATTCAAAAGATGTATTACTTTTATCTGTATGACCAAAAATAATTTGTATTTTAAAGGGATAAAATGGGATAAAAGGGATAAAAAGGATAAAATTTTGTCACAGCTGACACAGAAGAACGTAAACTGCCTGCGTACAGCTCATATTCTCCAAAATGGCACTACGCTGATTAAACATTTGAACCACTGATGGCAGATGGACTATTCTGACGATGCTGTCATACTTTTCTGGACCTTGACAGTGTGTTTTACTTGGCAGTCTAGGCAACAGTCACAAGCCTCCCTGTTTTCATCCAAAATATCTTTAATTGTGTTTCGAAGCTTTTACGGGTTTGGAACGACATGGGGGTAAGTGATTAATGACAAAATTTTCATTTTGGGGTGGAGTATCCCTTTAAGAGCAAGTGAGCGCATCGGCACCGGCATCTGTCCTGCAGTGAGCGTGCTGCTGTTCAGCTTCCATACAGACACTTGAACATTAGATTGACAGGCCATGTAAAGTTTTTACTACACACATCTTTTAGATAAAAAGCCATATTTGTGGTAAATGAATGATAGGTGAGCCTTTGGATGTCCATGTACTGTATTACCACATAGACCAGCCATTAACGATCTGTCCGTCACGGACTGCATGTGTCATTCACTTAGCCACCCACACCAAAGCAAACAGGAGGAGAGGATAAAGAGACAGGGCAACTAGAATTGAGTTCAAAATTAAAATATACAGTTTATAGTTTATTTATATAAAAGGTATATTTGTGTATAAAGTTGGGTATCATAGTGTTATTACGATTCCCAGTCCCGGCAATTGCCGCTGCCATTTTTTCCTGTCCCATCCGAATAATGTTATTAATAGTGATTTTGTTTCCCATCCCGAGGGATTCCCGAAAAAAAATGTCAGCCTCTAATTCTAATATGCCGATTTGGTGCTCAACAGAAATTTCTTATCATAAGTTGTGTGGCCAAATATATTACTGGAAACCATGATGCATTTTTTCAGGATTCTTTGAATTAAAAGTTCAAAATAGCAATATTCATTTGAAATCTGCTTGTTATCTTTTGAACAAGTCAATTTATTGTGGCATTTCCAAATACAAGTAATTTCTTCAAATAAAAAAAAAAGCACTGACCGCAAATTACATCACACGTCATAGCAAGCATAGTTGAGCACCACCCAGAGCAAACAGTACCATGTAAACACATATGCTGTCTATCAGACTAATGAATGACAATAACAGTAGAGCACAGCCTGGTTAATGTATGCAAAGTATGAGGAAATTTAGGGCACCCGCCACCACCTAATCATAGTACCGTGCATCACGTGATGATTCAACCACATGTGGGTTATTGTACCGTCTTACAGACACACTGACACACTTACAGACTCACATTTCTGGTGTGGTTACCCATCGCTGAGCATGTCATTCTTACTGTACACAGACTGAATAAGCTATGTGTAATGGACATTAAAATAAATGTCCACAATACTGAACATTTAATAAGCATTTGATAAAGATTTAAAATAAGTAACAGCAACAAAACTGTGATCAGTTATCTGGATAGCCTACAATACCTTATCCTCATCGCAATCGCTGGGCAGACGCTGGTATTCTGCTGTGTCCCCCATTTTAAGGTCAAACGAAGAGTCCAGCTCCGCTATGCAGTTCAAACAGACATGGATGTGGCCTGTTCTTCGGCGCACAGGTGACACCACTGATTTTTGCTCCTCATGACAAGCTGCTGCTCCTGGTTCTCTGATGGCTGGTCAGTGTGTATTTGTGTGTGATGCCACAATATCAGTTGAAATCCATCACATCCATACGCATTTTCTAATTCTATTGTGTACCACGCAGATCACACATCCTCTCTCGCTGAGCTGCTTTTCAATCGTGCTCCTTCATCTGAGACACTCCATCCCTCCCTCTCTCCCTTTCACAAACATCTGTGTGCAGTGGGAGGTTTTTTTTTTATATATGGAGTCCTGATGGCTTGGCTGATGCCATAGGCTAATCCCTTGTTATTGTTGTCATGTTTTTTCCCCTCTAATTTTTCCCTCTTTCCTTTTCCCTTGTTTTTTAAGCCCAGGCTGCCGGTCTCTGCTGCTGCAGTGAGTGGTTGCCCCCGACAACGCAGTGGCTACCTCGTCAAGTGAACTCACCAGTGAGCAGTGGGCTTGAGGCTCTCAGCCAATCAGAATGCTCACCGGCTCTGCTTGACGAAGAGGCTTTAATCCGGCAAGCGATTGCATTTGAGAGAGAGACAGAGAGAGAGAAATGAACAGAGAGGGAGAGGCAAAAATCAGGGCCATCTGGGAGCCCATAGTCCATGCATTTAGATGGATGAATGCAGAGGGAGGTGAAGGGTAGTCTGTTTGCTGCCTCGTGTCTCCTGATCTCTCCATACTCTCTCTTAGCAGGCTTAATGTGTAGCCAATCTGCTGTTTTTCAGCCCACCCAACAAGCGGTCTTTGCTCTTCTGAGCCTGTGAGGCAATGTCTTTACTAGGATACCAAAACAGCTGCTGTATCAGCTAGGGATGGGTCAATACAAGAATTCTGGCTTTAGTAAGAAAACAAAATCTGATACCTCGGTACCGATATTAAATCAATTATTGAATTATACAAAAAAGTGCAATCTTCCTATGAAAAAGTAACAGGTTTACACATTACGTAGAACAAGTGTCAGATCTATCACAGGAGAATACATCAATATCTTTCTCATTATGCTAACTGTTCATGACAATTTCAAAATGAGTGTTTAAACCCTCACTCTGAGTTTACTGTTTGATGTCCACATATTTAAGAAATTACAGTGTCTGTAGCATTTCTGTCGTAAAGAAATGCCCAAATATTAAAGATTAAGTGGACATTTAAATAAAATGTTTAGTCAATTTTAAACAAGGATTAGACTGTGTCAGTCATTTGTTTTAATGCCTAATGTACATTAGCTCTATTGTTTATAATACATTATGCATTTTAACAGTTTTTTTATTTTCAATAAAACCATATGATTACTTGCCTTTGATACTTTATTTGAACTTAATTTGTTATTGCCTAATTTTAAAGGCTACTGTTCGCTTAGGCCTTTTTTTTTTTTTGCCACAGAAAAACTTTATTATAATAATCTTATAACTCAATTAATCATAAGAATAATCGCTTGATTACTTAAATACCAAAATAATCCTTAGTGACAGCCCTAGATAGATGTGTATGACAGATAGATAGATCTCGTGTCTTTTGAACCATCTAGCACATGACTGTTGGATTAGATAGGGCCCTATGATATCGGTTTTATTTTTTTCCTAAATTTTCCTAATTTCCTAAAAGAAAGTTTTTTTCTGTTTTAATT
Organism: Cyprinus carpio; assembly: GCF_018340385.1. Classification (NCBI taxonomy): domain Eukaryota; kingdom Metazoa; phylum Chordata; class Actinopteri; order Cypriniformes; family Cyprinidae; genus Cyprinus; species Cyprinus carpio. The sequence continues at coordinate 5,480,492 of NC_056598.1, forward strand.
TTTCTCGACTCCTTTTAAGTTAAATTAAATTGTATTTATCAAAAAGCATGTCTAATTGATTAAAACCATGAAACACATACAATTTATTAAAAGTTTAACAAAAAAGAACATATTTAAGGCCCTATGAAATGTTTTATTTTTTCTCACCAGTTTTTTTTTATTTTTTTCTCTCAATTTTTTATTGTTACCAAATTCTGTGTTTTAGCTTGTCTAATTATTTGAATACATAAAACAACCTAATTTCATAAGGCTTCTTAAAGTAGCCTTATGAATTTTTTCCCCCTCAGAAATTCTGTGTTTTGTATTTAAATGTAAATTTTTTCTGGTTATCAAATGAAAACATAAAACATTAATTTAATTTATCTTTGAATTATTGAAAATAATAATTATCATTGAAAACTATTTTTTGTCAAATAAAGGGGATTTACTATTAAAATTAAAACATGGAAGAAATGTTGTTTGATTATTCCTTAAAAAATAATGTTTGTTCCAAATCATACCGGACTTTTATTTTGACGGGTTGCTGTGAGTACTTTTACCTTTACTTCTGTGAATGTGATATGACGCTAGTTTTACTCAAATCAAACGGTCAAATGCTCATGAAGTGTCTCTCAGAGCAGTTCTGGAGATGCCGTTCATGTGTAGGGGTGGGCGATATGGAAAAATATCATATCACTATTTTTGAGAAATATTACGATTCACGATTTTTATCACGATTCTTTGTCATGTTGGTTTTACTATTTTGCAAGTTGTCTGAGCATTACAGCCAAACTCATTTCCCTATTATAAAGACAAAGCCTTTCAAGGTAACTTTTTAATAGCAAAGATAAAAGAATTACAAAGATATACATTACAACTACACATAATATACAAATAAAACAAACAGTGCTTTATTTTCAGGTACTATAGGTGTATTTAGCAGGAGCATTTAAGAAATTGAATGAATAAATATAAAAATAAAATGCTATATAAACTGATTACTAAAGCAGCTGTATTAAATTGCTTCAGCCAAGAGCAGTGAGTGATTTTTCTCTGTGTTTTGTTGTTTTATTAATGTTAAAGAAATAATTCACCCAAAAAAAAAATTCTGTCAGCTGTCTGTCAATTCTGTCATAGTGTTTTATTTTTATACCACCATTTAAAACAATTTGTTTCAAACATAAAGTAGTTTCTTTCTTCTGCTGAACATATACACTATTCAGAGGAACGTGGAAAACCAAACAGTTGCTGGTCCACAGTGACTTCCATAGCATGTTGACCAGCAATTGTTTGGTTACCCACATTATTCAAAATACCATCTTTTGTGTTCAGCACAAGAAACAAATTAATACAGGTTTGGGACAACCTGACAGTGAGTAAATAATGACAGAAATTAAAATTTAGGGTGAACTATCCCTAATGACAGTCGACTGCATGTTTAATAGTCCTACTGTCTCTTTAAGACCTGCACACATCTAATATACAGGCACGCATACATTTTTCTTTCAACTGTTTACTTTCATTTTAGACATAACCAACTGCGTCTACATGTAAACCTTGTGTGTTTTGACAGTATTACTGTATGCTGTTGTTATTAAACAGTTTAAACAGTATGTATATATATATATATATATATATATATATATATATATATATATATATATATATATATATATATATTTAAATACACAGATTAAAAGGTAAATGTTTTCATTTCAGTTCATTCTTGGCAAAAAAAACAAACAAACAAACAAAAACACATGCATATCCATATGCAGAGCGAAATGTGAATGGTCCAACATTTGAAAATAATAATTATTATTTTCTCTGCTATTACTCTTGATTTTTCAAGAATTATGCCTTTACTGTGTGACCAAAAAATTTAGTATTTTCTGTTTCAGCTGTTTGATCGAGGTGGTGCCTCATGTGCACATATTCATTGGAAACAGCGTAGCCGTTCACCGTGGCGAGTAGCGGTCCACTTCGGCATATTTTTTGCTCATTATGATTTTTTTCCGTCAATACTGAAACACGCGTGAACTACAAAGCCTATTTTACCTAATAAATAATAGTTTAGCTTCAAAATGGGCAACATCACGAATATGGAAACGTTTGGATTTGTCCAGAATGAAAGAGGTAAGCCTAACCTTGCCTTATGTTTTGCTTTAAATTATTATTATTTGTTTTTGTTTATAGCTAAGCCTATATTATTATATACTGCAATTATATTTATCCATTAGAATTACATATTAAAGGAAATTTTGTAAAGTGAAGGGAACTAAAAAATATCCTGTTAGTACATTCAGAGCTGGGTAGATTACTTATGAATTGTAATCAGTTACTGATTACAGATTACATGACAAAATTTGTAGTCAGTAATATAATCTCTTAGATTACACATTTTTGGTAACGTAATCTGATTACTTTTGGATTACATTTAGATTACATTTGTGCTAACCCTTATTTGATATCACATATAATGAATTAGCCTAATCTTGTGCTATTTTGACAGATAAAAAAAAAAATATATATATATATATATATATATATATATATATATATATATATATACCAAAAAATATATTTAATTCACCAACAAGAGCCACAATAGCTTATTTTTATATTTATTTGTATGGAAAGTTAATACTTAAAAAAATACTAACACTAATGTACCTTGCTGTAAGTGTTTGCTAGTAACACTGAATAAAAACAAAATCACATCTTATGATTTTTAAAGCATATTACTTATAATTAAGTAAATTTAGAAAACAGCTACATCACAAAAACCAACACTGAAAAACATGAAATTCACAGCAATATAATTGCTAGGTCAAATATTAAATTAAAAAAAAAAAAAAAAAAAAACACTAGAAGTGTATATGACTGTATCAATGAAAAACATCAAACAATAGCTACATTGCAAACATAAATTCTGAAAAAGACTAAATCACACAGCAATGACATTTCTATCCATCTCAAAACATTTTAAGTGCGTAGTACTAATGAGGAAAAGACACAAAACGATGTAGTACACATGCCAGACCAGCATGTGGCACTGAAATTCTGCCACAGAGACACACTAAGAACGGAGAAGACATGGACTATGCGCATAAACCTTGCGCTCGGTATACAAACGAACATGGAACAATACATTTATTAATTTGTGTTAATGTTAATTAATAATAAAAAAAAAAACAATTGTTCAGTATTTGTTCATGTTTTTGTTGCTCTTACGTGATGTAGCAGTGTTTGACTAGGGACCAGACGTGGGCTGATGACGTCATCGTTTCAGAAAATATACGGATTTGCTGTCCACATGAAAACGCAAAGGCGGCATTTTCAAATTTATCCACTCTGGGAACCGGTTTCAAAAAAATATTAGTTTCACTCTCCTAAAATGCCAGATCCGTGTGGACGAAACGCCTATACGATACAAAATTTATGCGTATACAGCTTAATGCATCTCCATGTGGACGGGGGAATTGGATTTAATAAGGTAGTAACAATGAAGAAAAATCAACATTACCAAAAATATATTAAAGAACATGAAATTTCCCAGCAATAACTTTGCTAGGTCAAAGATTTCCGTGGACAGCAAATTAATCTGCGGTAGGCAGATCTTACACTGAACAGTGACATTTTCCCGTGACTTTCTTTAAAAATTAAATGATGTATTTATATTCAGTGATTAAAGGCTGCTTTACCCGCTTTTTTCCATTATCTTGTTGCTGATTTCTTCTGAGCACGATTCTGACCACCCCCCCCCCCTCTCCGCCGGAAAAACTTGAAGAATCACGAACGTATATAAGCGGCAGGTTTATTAGGAAAAAATATAAATGTTAAAAAAAGGAAATTTAGGAGAATCAATTAATTTTGAACAACTTATTACCATTGTGTAAATAATATGTAATCATGTAATCCATAAAAAAGTAACTGTAATCTGATTACGAGTATTTTAAAAAGAAGTTTACTCTAATTACAAGTACTTGAGATTTGGAATCTGATTACGTAATCCAGATTACATGTAATCCGTTACTACCCAGCTCTGAGTACATTATAACATTATTAGGCCTGCCTTTATTATTTTTGAATTTAATAAAATGCGACTTGTACATTTTCTTTCTTCTCAAAAACTTAATTTATTTTTAGCGTGTTTTTAAAAAATATGCAGCAAATGAAAATAGGCGATTAATCTGTTAAAATTTGTTACTATGTGTAACTACTCGCTGGTCATTAAACAGTCCACGTTTCCCAAGTACTGATGTCCATATGTTTTATTTATGGATATGGAACACCGTGAAAACTACATACAACAAAAACAAAGAAAATATATAGTTTTACACACAACAATTCAAAGGACATCAACGCAAATAAAGAAATATACAAACATTAACACTTTTACCGTGTTGGCCTGGTTACCAGCAGTAGAATGGTGAAGCACTCTAACATGTGTATCTTAATTCAAATCTCGTCATTCAATTTGCAGCACTTCCAGGTTAAATCAAATCAGGAAGGGTCACGTGACCTTCAATTTAGTCAAACTTAGCAGTACCACAAAATAAACACAACATCAGAATTTATGCAATTGGCACACATACACAGTATTACATTTAAATTGTAAAGTTATAAAAATACAAAAAGGAGCAAAAAACCCTGATATTACAAATACATCATACACAACCCATAACTGACCTATCAGTGTCAGCTACACTCCCACTAAATTACCTTTGATCTATTTGAAAAACATACAGAATGCAACAATTCGAATAATCAATGGAAATTTCCAGGCATCAACACAATATATGAAATCAACTAACATGATTCTATCCCCACAATTCATAAATTACACACTCTTCAGTTAAAATGAACAAATTGTTCACCATATATCCCATTGTTTTAATATTAAACCGAGTACAAATCAACATGTGACCAAGATACTAATACCTACATGATATCAATACACCTGAAATTCTAATCAAGTGATAGGGCAATTTTATTTTTTCAACTTTTAGCTACAAGAACTACTAACTTTTGAATAGGGCGTTCCACAAAAGAGGGTTTAGTGAGGCGTTCACCCCTTTTTCCCAACCCCCGATTAGTGATCGACCGATATTGATTTTTTATAACCGATACCGATATCGATTATTTGCATGTTTATGTACCCGATAACCGATATGCAGAACCGATATTTATTTACTGTTATACTTCTGTTTTTGACAATTATTACAACACAAATGAGCTGAACAAACCATTTTATTTATAACAATCACTCCCTCCTTGCATACAAAAAAAAAACTTTATATTTATACACAAATAAATAGAGGGGTCTGAGTCCAAAAAATTAAAGTGCACTGTTACTAAGTGTCTTTGTTTTAAAATTAAAGCTTTGAGGTAAAAAAATAAAGCACAAAAATGATTATAACATATTGGTGGGTGCGGGGGGGCTATTTAAAAGTGCATAGCTATTTAGTAGTGTAACTTAATACTCCCAGTTAAGCAGAACTAGGTTGTAGTGTAGAAAACAGAGTCTTTCAGCATTCTGCCCTGTAAGCCTGCTTCGTTTGTTTTCATAAATGGCTCCCACTTCACTGAAGACTCGTTCACTGGGCACCGAAGACGGTGGGGGGCAAAGGAGTGAGGAATAAGGTTTAAGAGTGAGGAATAATTCACTGGGTAATTTTAATTTAATTCACTGAATAATATTCCCTGGAATATATAACATTGTCAGGAAAGAACAAACAAAAACAAACAGCATACATCATTGCATTTTCCAACTAGTGTTATTAATTATTATGTTTTGTCGGTCTAGATCATGAAATATTTTCTGACAAAGTGCTGTAACTTATCTATGCATTTACACAAAACTATAAATTGGGCTACTCAACCGCGATCGCGTGTGGAGATAATAAATAATTTCCACAGAGCTGTATTTATTTAGATTTGTATTAACTAAATAATGGTTATGTAGTAAATCAAATGATTATATAATCTAGGGTGTTTAAACGAGATAATCTTGTCAAAAATTTAATGCAGTGGCCGTGCTTGAGGCTTCCTGATCATCAACCCATTCAGGTGCTGAGCAATATGAACGAACTTTTTTTTCCGAGACTATATATAGTTAAACAGCACTTGTCAGTTGGCATTTTATGACCTAAATTTAATCTAACGTTAAATCATGAAATGCCAACTGACAAAGTGCTGTTTGACTATAACTTAATCAACCGCGATCGCGCATGGAGATAATAAATAATTAATTTCCACAAAGCGGTAGGCTATATTTATATGTGTATTACCGAAATAATTGTTATGTAGTAAATGATAATATAATCTAGGGTGTTTAAACAAGATAATCTTGTCAAAAGTTTCATTCAGTGGCCGTGCTTAAGCCTCCTGATCATCTGTCAGTTGCTAAGCAATATGAACGAACTTTTTCTTCTAGACTAATGGTGAGCAAATACAACAGATAGAGAATTAAATTCAATGCTTTTATTTTCAACATGCACTCATTCATGTCTGTTTTATTTAATTCATGTAAAGTTACGTCTTTATTGGGGCAGGACATGACGAATTACACTACGTGACTCAATGAGTTTGTCTCAATTGTTTAGAAACCAGCTGCATAAATTAACTATATCAGGAATTTATGTCTCAGATCTTATTTGTGCATTTCTGTTATGTTAAATAAAGTTGATTAATTAAAGCAAACCATGTAGAACATATACTTTACCTGTGCACTGAGTTGTTGTTGACTGATCTCCTCAGACGCCCGGGCTGCACTGGCGGAAATCTCAAAACGGCCACAAGATGGCGCCGTAAATCGGCGAATCCGATATTACAAAACCGATACCCGATTATGGAAAAATGCTTAAATATCGGGAAAAATATCGGTAAACAGATACATCGGTCGATCACTACCCCCGATTCCCCATCTGTATTGTGGCCCTCCGCACCAATCCATCATCATCCTGGCAAACTTTAAGAACCCTGGCCAACCTCCATTCGTTACGAGGGACTTCCCCTTCCTTCACAATGACAATATGACCATCTTGCACATTCCGTCTTGGTGCGTGCCATTTTTGCCTGAGGGAAATGTTGGCAAGATATTCGGTCCTCCACATGCTCCAAAACTGTTCACATAAATACTGCACCTGCCTCCAACGTTTCTTCGCATAAAGATCTTCTTTAACGAATGTACCTGGTGGAGGGAGTGGAACAGATGACTTCATGGTAAGCAGCTGGTTGGGGGTTAGAGGCTCTAAGCTTTTAGGATCACTGAGGCCATCTACAGTCAATGGACGGTTATTGACTATAGACATAGTCTCATAAAAGAATGTACGTAAAGAAGCATCATTTAGTCTCCCAGCACCCTGTGCCAAAACAGAGCTCATTACACCTTTAACAGTTCGTATCTGCCGCTCCCAGATACCTCCAGAATACTGAATACTGAATACTGGGTGCATTCAGACAGAAATCACACTGCTTGGTTGCCAAATACACTGCCACTCTCTCTTCACTCACTTCTTTTAAGGCATTCTTCAACTCACTCTTGGCCCCTATGAACTTAGTTCCTTGGTCTGATCTAATCTGTCTGACAGCTCCACGTATAGATAGATATAAAACATCTTAAGGCATTAATAAATGCATCAGTTGTCATGTCTTCCAACATCTCTATGTGTACAGCTCTGGAGCAGAGACAAGTAAAAAGAAGACCATAACGTTTACATTCCTTACGACCTTGCTTAGTGTAAAAAGGACCAAAACAGTCCATGCCACAATAAGCAAATGGCAGGGAGGGATCAGTACGGTCACAGGGAAGATCTGCCATCCGTTGTTGTTCTGGAGGCCTACGAGCTCTCCTACAAGGAACACACTGCGGTATATACTGGGCTACCTTCTTGCTGCCACTAGTAATCCAGAAGCCATTGGTTCGCAATTCATTTAGAGTCTGTCCCCTGCCTTGATGTTGAACTTTTTGATGATGGTGTGCCAGAATAAGGCGTGTGATGATGCCATCCTTTGGAAGGATTGCTGGATGCCGCAATTCAAGAGGGGCAGATGCCCTCCTCAGTCGTCCTCCCATCCGCATTATTCCATCTTGCATAAATGGATCAAGCTGATACAGAGGATGGTTACAAGGCAGCTTCCCAGATCCATTGCCGAGTACATACAACTCTTCTTTAAAGGCATCCTGTTGTGCCAAATGTATAAGCGTGAATGAAGGTCTTCACTGCTGCTGTTAACTCTAATCTTGGTATGGTGACAACTTTGGTGGGGGCAACCCTCCCTTTTCCCATAACTAAGGCACAATGTACCATGGTATCACTCACCAGTCTGATATAGGAGCACTGACCATAACCTTTACTACTTGCATCAGAAAAGTGATGCAACTCCGTTCTCAGGATCTTCCCGAAGTTTGAAGGTGTGAAACTTCTTGGGATCTGTATCTTTTCTAGATTGGACAAATCCTTCATCCAGCTCTCCCACCTTGATCTCAACTCAATGGGTAGTGATTCGTCCCAACGGATGCCCTTGTGACACATCTCTTGCAGCACCTTCTTGCCAGATATGATGAATGGAGCCAAGAACCACAATGGATCATAAATGGAAGCCACAATGGAAAGAATTCCACGTCGTGTGGCAGGTTTCACATCAAGCACAGCATTAAAGGTAAAGGCATCATTCTCCACATCCCACCTTACTCCCAGAACATTTTTTACTGGAAGATAGTCATAATGGAAATCAACGTTCTTCACCTCGACAGCACGGTCACTCTCACTGATGGACACCAGCACTTCTCTATTGTTGGAAATTAATTTGTAAAGGCGCAACTTTCCTTTAGCACACAGAGCTTGAGCTGCTTCCACCAGCCTAGTTGCCAGCTCAACAGATTCCAGGCTTATGAGGCCGTCATCTACATAGAAATTATTTCTAATAAAACGAGCAGCCAAAGGATACTCACTCTCATTAATGCTGGCGAGATACTTCAGGCCATAATTGGCACAACCTGGGAGGATGATGCTCCAAAGAGGGAAGCTCCCTGACTAATATGCGGTGGCATATACCAGTCACATCCTTGGAGTTCACACTATGTGGAGTACCTCCTATGATGCTCCAGCCCAGGTCGGTCTTGATGGCATAAGGCTCTTCATTACCTCCATTGATGACCTGTCGAGGTGCCAATGCTCTGGATCAATCATAGCCAATCAAAAGACCTACTCCACAATCCAGTCGTGCAGGCATTTCATCAGCAATAACTTCTAGATGTCTCCACCTTTTAGCAGTCTCACAGGTGGGAATATGTGTGCGCTCAAAAGGAATGAAATCCCTTGTATAAACGGGAGGCAGGTAGATAGAGCAGTCTAAAGAAAACCCTCTCACTCTAAGCCCACAGACTCTCCGACTCTCCACAATAGAATCTTTTCCCATCATAGTGGAAAGCTTTAGTTTTACCGGTTTCATTGATGCCTGCAAACTTTCACACACTTCCTGATCAATAAATGTGTGACTACTTTGAGTGTCTAATAAGGCATAAACAAGGATTTCAGACTCTGAGCTAGAAGACAGCCATACTAGAACGATCCTAGATGTTGTACCACCTTCTCCATTCACACAGCATGCTAGGGAGGATGTGCTCTCTTCAGCCTGCAAAACTATCTGTGATTGTAACTCATTTACTGGCTGACGATCTTCATGCAATGGAGTTGGGTGGTACTTCTTACATACAGCACATATGGCCCGATTTCTGCAATCTTTGGAGCCATGTCCCCTTCTTAAGCATGCAAACCACAACTTATTCCCCATAACAAACTTTCTCTTTTCCTCCACAGCCACTTCCATTAGTTTTTGACATTTATGGATTGAATGACCCTCTCCACAGAACATACATTTAACTAAATTTGTGCCATGCACCAGTGTACTCTTCAAATTACTAGACTCTTTAATCTTGCTGTCGATAATATTGCTGGAATTTGCCATAGCATAAGCTGCATCTAAATCATTCACAGTGGTTGCCAACGTGTTTACTCTTGAACGCTTTATCTCCTGGCTTTTCTTCAGAGATCTTTAATGCATACAACGATGACACAGGATTGCACGCTATGTGTGCTTCCTTTGAGACAAATGAAGCAAACTCACTAAAGCTTGGATAATCTTTATCTTGATCTAGCTGTTCTGTGACATGACGGTTCCACCTGCTCGTCACCCAGTTGGGAAGCTTGACCAGTATCTTCTGGTTCTCTTCGCAATCATTCAGCACCTGAATGATCACTACATGATTGCAAGAAGTCACTGAACTCTCTTAGCTTAATGTAATCTGATGCACCGATCTTAGGCCACCTATTAAGTTTCTCTCTAAAGGCATGTTGCGCCACAAAGGAGTGATCATATCTAGCATTTAACTTCTCCCAGGCTTGCTGATAGGCTTGTTCATCTTTCCTATAAAAACTGCCTTTCAAAACTGATTTTGCTTCACCATCAATATGCTTTTGCAAATAGAACAGCCTGTCTGCTGGATTCAGACATCGTCTCTCTATAAGAGCCTTAAAGGTTGTGCTCCACTCTATAAACTTAAGTGGGTCACCAAAAAATACAAAGGGTTCCGGAACGGGAAGTCGAGATAGGGCCATTGACTCCTGTAATGCCTGTACTATGGATACTTCACTTTTGTGACTTGTTGATTCAAACATGATGTATTAGGAACCAGGGGACTGGGGTCACTCACATCACTACAGGCTGAACCACACTGCTGACTTTTCACTCTTGACTCCTCCTCAGTATAAACTCGAAGCCTTGCTTCCATAACCTCAATGTCTCTACGATTTTCAAGCTTCTTCAATCGCTGCCTTTGTGCATCAATGTCAGCCTCCATTTCCATTTCTGCTAACAACGCAGCAGTCTCTGCTCTTCAAGCGGAAATGCTTGCAGACTCTGAAGAGGGTTTAGAGTGATTACTAAAAACTGTGGCTCTAGAAACTGTGGATCCGTATATGGACCTAGCATACTCACAGTCCAACAGCATACGCAATCTAGCTTTCTCGGCTTCGGCATCAAACTCCATGCCATCCTCCACTAAACGTACCCTCATTATTTTCATCAAGTCTGCCGTCACAGCTGAACATGCATAAATTTTTCTCCTAATTTCTTGACTTGGTACTGCTTGGAGTCGCATGTTATCATATAAATCTTTCAATTCAGACTCTTTCTTCTCAACCCCCCCATCATGTCACACAAATCACTTTCAGAGCACTCATGTTTTAACTTTAAACGAACATCTCTGACATGGATCTTCCAATTCTCATATGCAGATTTGAACTTCCTTTCCCTTTGAACCAGTTCTTGCACTTTTAACTCCTGCATCTTTGGTGTTAAACGTTTATCACAGCAGGTTTTCTCATTTCATTAGTCTTTAATAAAGCAGAATTAAGCTCTTTAAGTCTTGCCTCAGATTTTTCAGTGCATGTGGTACATGATGCATGGCGATCTCTCACGGCATGCTCAGTAACTTCATACTCTGGTATATCTCCAATTAAGACTGCTTGCTCTTGTAATGGAGATTCATTTTGTTTAGCTAAATCACCCTGAACTGACATTTCCACTCTTAAAAATGTGACACTTTAAACAACAATACAAAATATATAATGAAATAACAGTGAAACACTCTTAAAGAGAGTCATCACACTTGAATCTGTAATTTTAAATACTATTTCAATCAAAGCAAATTAAGAACCAGTTGTCACTAGGACATTTCTTTCTTACATTGTTCTCTGATTATAGGCAACTTTGTTTTGCAACAATTTTATTTTAACTTCTAAAACCATCCATTATTTACCAAAGATAGCATTTAATATTTTATAGCCTTCTGATGCACGGATGGATCAAGGCTGCGTGAGAAAAGTCCTCCATCGGGATGTATCACAACTGCACGCCAAACCCGCAACAAACCAGCACGGGAGGAAGACGCGCACTAGAGTCGCGCGCCAAAGACAGCAGCCTCTATCACCACAGGAAGCAGCCAAACCGCACACAAAGACCCAGACGCGAGAAGCCGCACGCTGCAGCCGAAGTAGACTTTGGTAGAATGGAATTAGGCCACGCGACTCTAGTGCGGTATTCCTGGATCTTTGAGTGCTGCTATTCAAATGTATCCTGTGGCGAACTGGGTTCATCGTGCAGCCGGTGCCATACAGTGGGTACGGAAAGTATTCAGACCCCCTTAAATTTTTCACTCTTTGTTATATTGCAGCCATTTGCTAAAATCATTTAAGTTTGTTTTTTTCCTCAATGTACACACAGCACCCCCCTATTGAGAGAAAAACACAGAATTGTTGACATTTTTGCAGATTTGTTAAAAAAGAAAAAATTAAATATCACATGGTCCTAAGTATTCAGACCCTTTGCTGTGACACTCATATCTCATCATCATAACTCAGGTGCTGTCCATTTCTTCTGATCATCTTTGAGATGGTTCTACACCTTCATTTGAGTCCTCCTGTGTTTGATTATACTGATTGGACTTGATTAGGAAAGCCACACACCTCTCTATATAAGACCTTACAGCTCACAGTGCATGTCAGAGCAAATGAGAATCATGAGGTCAAAGGAACTGCCTGAAGAGCTCAGAGACAGAATTCTGGCAAGGCACAGATCTGTCCAAGGTTACAAAAAAAAATTCTGCTGCACTTAAAGGTAAAGGTTGTAGGACCTGCCACTAGAGGGCGCACTACCAAAACAATAACAATCGCGTGGTTTGATGACACTAAGGAGGAGTGTGGAATGATGGGATTTGTTGTCTTCTACCCAACCGCTGACAGCCATCAATCAGACGGAAAGATTACATACAAAGTCAATGCAAAGACGCGATCAAACTATGGATCAGACGCGTCCTCGCGCGGGTCTAGAGACGCGATGCCCCGCGTTTGGCGTGTATGCCCCATAATACTAATCTTGTTGATCGTTATAATAGCATACGTTTTCTGTAAAGATACGAATCTAAACAACTCACCTGTCGAGTAAAACACAAGCGAGATCGGCATCTCTTTCTAGTTGAAGTTTGTCGTGAAGCTCTCTCCATCTAGAAAATGCAACACCGATATTGATCCTCGCTCTTTCTCTCCTCTTGTCCCAAACTCTTCTTGGGTTGTTTGGTTGGCCCGTAAGCTTACGTTTACGGGAGCTGTCCTTGTCGACAGAACCAGCGGCAGACAGTAAACAGTAATTATGTTCCATAAATAAGTAACACAATCCACCTTAAAACGTGCAAGAAGAAGTAAATAAGGAACTGCTTGAAGCAAGCTAATGGTTTGCTGGACGCTAGACACTACTTCCGCATTTGTCCACGACACTGTTGTCATGTGGTTTTTACGCCAGTAAAGGAGGTAACAGAGGGTAACTAACGTCAATGACAGGCGACTGAACTGCCCCGTGTCACTGTTTAGAATGGGAATTCTCTCATCATTTACAAGTAGTTGAAAACATTAGAGATATTGTTAGTAATCAGCTGGACAAAATATATAACACTAGCCTAGTGGTTTTTGGATATTTTACTGCAAATATCTTACAAATTGTACCTTTAAGGTTCTTTTGGTTTTTGTGTATTTTATTGTAATTAAATGGAAGACGTTTGGGACGACCAGAACCCTTCCTAGAGCTGGCCGTCCAGCCAAACTGAGCTATCTGGGGAGAAGAGCCTTGGTGAGAGAGGTAAAGAAGAACTCAAAGATCACTGTGGCTGAGCTCCAGAGATGCAGTCAGGAGTTGGGAGAAAGTTGTAGAAAGTCAACCCATCACTGCAGCCCTCCACCAGTCGGGGCTTTATGGCAGAGTGGCCCGACGGAAGCCTCTCCTCAGTGCAAGACACATGAAAGCCTGCATGGAGTCTGCTAAAAAACAGAGAAATAAGATTCTCTGGTCTGATGAGACCAAGATAGAACTTTTTGGCCTTAATTCTAAGCGGTATTTGTGGAGAAAACCAGGCACTGCTCATCACCTGTCCAATACAGTCCCAACAGTGATGCATGGTGGTGGCAGCAGCATCATGCTGTGGGGGTGTTTTTCAGCTGCAGGGACAGGACGACTGGTTGCAATCGAGGTAAAGATGAATGCGGACAAGTACAGGGATATCCTGGACGAAAACCTTCTCCAGAGTGCTCAGGACCTCAGACTGGGCCGAAGGTTCACCTTCCAACAAGACAATGACCGTAAGCACACAGCTAAAATAACGAAGGAGTGGCTTCACAACAACTCCATGACTGTTCTTGAATGGCCCAGCCAGAGCCCTGACTTAAACCCAATTGAGCATCTCTGGAGAGACCTGAAAATGGGTGTCCACCAACGTCTACCATCCAACCTGACAGAAGTGGAGGGGATCTGCAAGGAGGAATGGCAGAGGATCCCCAAATCCAGGTGTAAAAAAACTTGTTGCATCTTTCCCAAAAAGACTCATGGCTGTATTAGATCAAAAGGGTGCTTCTACTGAGCAAAGGGTCTGTATACTTAGGACCATGTAATATTTCAGGTTTTCTTTTTTAATAAATCTGCAAAAATGTCAACAATTCTGTGTTTTTCTGTCAATATGGGGTGCTGTGTGTACATTAATAAGGAAAAAAATGAACTTAAATGATTTTAGCAAGTCGCTGCAATATAACAAAGATTGAAAAATTTAAGGTGGTCTGAATACTTTCCGTACCCACTGTATATATATTAGAACCTGTTTTAAAGGTTGACAGTGTCAGTTTACAACTGTGACATACAATGTCATAACATTTTGATCTGAACAAAAAATTACATCTGCTTAATATCAATAAAAAGTGCTTACAGGATTCCTAAAGAAAACAAAACAATTGTAAAACAATAAAATAAATACAGATGTCGAACCTTTCCACTTGGATTTCACAGGTTATTCATTTTGTATTTATGTTCTGCGTGGAATCGCCGAACCGCAAAGCGAGCACCACCCCAACTGCACACAAAAACGCCAGCTGCAGAAGCGACCCTACCGCCCACCTTGACCCGACCCGCTTGAGCCCCTCTTCACACGGGACGCGGCGGGACCGAGGCGGCGCCCTCGCCACGGTCCCTCGGTGGACATTACCACAAATGTATATATGTATGTATATTTCAGCTTTGTACACCGAACCAGGAACAGGGACAATTCTTTCATCCTCCATTACTAGCAGCGAATAGCGATATTAATGCTAACATTAGTGGCATGCCCTCATGCTAGTATTTCCTGTTACTCTCACTGTCATTCAGAGATGAAGACTGCCATCGAGCGGTCGGGATGTAAACTCAAAACGAAATAACTGCCATGAATCTTGT
Source organism: Cyprinus carpio (assembly GCF_018340385.1). Lineage (NCBI taxonomy): Eukaryota > Metazoa > Chordata > Actinopteri > Cypriniformes > Cyprinidae > Cyprinus > Cyprinus carpio. The sequence goes on from NC_056598.1 coordinate 5,495,786, forward strand.
ATGTTTAAAAAAAAAAAAAAAAAAAATTATATATATCGATATTCTGTTTTTGAGAATCGATACAGTATCGCCAAACAAAATATCACAATACTCACGTGTATCGATATTTTCTTAAACCCCTATAAGTGAGTAGGGAGCAATGAACAATGTATAGGAAGCATGTCAATGGGAACACAGTTCATGCACGGAGCTCACTTCTAACGAGCTGATTAATCTGAATCAGGTGTGTTAAAGTTTGTGTACTTTATTTTACATCAAGTAGTGGCCTATGCCATGGCTCCAAGATTTCTTATTTGTTTGACTAATAAACATTCTGTGTTTCTCACTTATTTGGTTCCACAGTGTTTGCTGATTTTCCGTTTTTTTATACATATTTAAACTTTGTGTTGCCTAAGTAATTTATTATTTTATATTAGGCATATAGCATGGTGTATTTTTATTTGTTTGGTTAATAAAAGTTCTATGAGATTGACGTATTTTGTTGTTGCTTGGATTGAATCAATGCCGAATTGCTGCTAATTTTAAAGTGAAAGCAAAATGTGCACGGCGCTTTTACAAGATATTTAAAAGCAATGCGAGGAAAAGAGTGAAAACTCAAATAAACAATTGCTTGACGCCGAATTGCCACTAATTTAAAGGTTGAAAGTAAAATGCCTAAAACGCTTTTACAAACAATTTAAAAATGAATGAAAGCGTACATCTACATGCACATGCACATGCTTTATAGCCATTTTTTTTTTCATTCACTCTGCTTTAAATGCTTTTTTTCTGTACATTTTTATTAGCACACAGGGTTTGAAATTAACATCTGCCAACCCATCAAAGTGGGTAAAAATCAGCTGTGGTGGGTAATGCCGTTAAATCACTAGCCAATTTCCAGGGTTTCTTTTCATAAATTATGTTCACTCAATTTCTTGGGCAAGTTCATTTCAGCCACATCTACTGTGAGTTGTGAGTCAACTCGTGAGTCATCATGATATAACTTATGAAATACAGCCTAATTGCACACCATCTGCACATATCTAGCTTATTTGAACATAGCCAACAAATAACAGCATGGCAGGCACACTGGTTTCCTTTGCATTGAAGCGAAAAATGACTGAAGACTCTACATTGGACATGAGTGGCATGACAAAATACAATTAAACCCATTATGATCAGTGATTCTGTCTACATGCGGCATGACACAGCAAATCTCCAAAAGTAAACTGATGTCTTGTTCTATATGACGTAAGTTCAAGTGATTTGCAACACCCATTTTGTCACATCCAGTGCAAGTAGGGCTGTGCAAAAAATCGAATACGATTTTCATGCGCGTCTCTTCAGTAAAGACGCACCTGTGATTAGTAGTATATCTCCAGCACGTGTGTTCAGATCAGCGTTGCCAGGTTTTCACAATAAATCCTGCCCAGTTGCTTCTCAAAACTAGTCCAAAACTAGCCCAATCGCGTTTCCAGGAGGTTCCCCGATAAAAATTGCATCCCGGGGTTAAAATATAAGTTTTTTGTCAGGGTTGCCCTGGTAATATTCACATTTTAGGGGATAAATATCACGTTATTGGTATTGGGGTCGCTTCAACCCCGCGGACATGAAAAAAACAACCGCAGACTTGGCAACACTGGTTGGCATTTACTACACAGAGCCATAATTCACTGACAATCTACACAAAATCGATTTTAAAATCGCAGGCGATTTTTTGTCGATTTTGAAAGCGATTTGTGTAGCTTGTCGGTGGACTACGGCTCTGTGTAGTAAATGCCGCTCCACCTGAACCAGTGTTGAAGGGTCTTTTGTTTTTTTTAGTGTAAGGGGGTTTGATCGAGCACAATTTGATGTCTATGTGTGCACGTGCCTAAAATGTGAATATTACCAGGGAAACCCTGCCAAAAATGTATATTTTAACCCCGGGATGCAATTTTTATCGGGGAACCTCCTGGAAACACGATTGGGCTAGTTTTGGACTAGTTTTGAGAAGCAACTGGGCAGGATTTGTTGTGAAAACCTGGCAACCCTGATCTGAACGCACGTGCTGGAGATATACTACTAATCACAGGAGCGTCTTTACTGAAGAGATGCGCATGAAAATCGTATTCGATTTTTTGCACAGCCCTAAGTGCAAGCTGTAGAAGTTGTAGTAGAAGTTGAATTACACTGCAGAAGTTGAATTACACTGCAGAATTTTACTGTCAGCTTACAGCTATTGTTGGTAGGGCTGGGCGATATGGCAAAAAATTCTAATCTCTATTTTTTTCAAAACATTTGACTGATCCTTAATGTTCTACAATTTTTAACTAGTCAACTTGAAAATGTAACTACAACGTGACTCAAGTAACTTTTTCTTTATTAATTGTCTAGTTAAAGACAATTCTATTTCAAGTACACACATGAAGTTGTCAACATGATGTAAATGTTAAACAACTTAAATATCATTCCAGAAAAGATTCATGACCTACAACTACATCTTGTAAAAACTTGTCATACATGTACGTTCAGAAATGAGGAAAATGCTTTTTAAAAAAATCTCAAAAGTCAAGGTAATTCAAATTCAAATTTCAAAATGACTGAAAGTATAACACTAGTAGTAGTAGACAACTAGTAGACCACTATAGTAGAAAGGGTTTGTATGAAATTCCAGGACTTTTCAAGCACTACTTTTTTAGTTTTCATAAAATCAGAGATCGTATCAAACTATTTTATTATCTTTCAAATTCTAATAAACTAATAAAACTAAATGGCACAAATAAAGCACAGCACAAAAGCATGCAATGACTGTGGCAACTTTAACATTTGAAAGGATATTATGGCAAAGTTATCGCTTTCCTTATCCAAACTGATTTTTTTTTCTGAATATGACTGACCTGAAGAATGAAAGCTATATCATACACTTGGGAAATTATTAGCTATATCACCATTTATCAACACTAGGGTGTGTGACAATACACTTAGCTCACGAGATATACAGATACTTGGCTCACTAGAATGAGACAATATTTTAAAACTATTTTTAAGATTTTTTTTTTAAATGACAAAATATTTGTCTTTTAATCACACAAATCATAAAAATTCAGTTGTATTTTGAAATATTTTAACTAATTTAGGGCTGTAAGTAATAATTGTTTTGGTAATCAAGTCATCTACTGATTATTTTGACAGTTTTTAGTAATACAAATAGACCTAAGTGAAAAAAGGCTTTAGTATGACTATATATATATATATATATATATATATATATATATATATATATATATATATATATATATATATATATATAAAAGCTCTTTATATATAAACTAACGATGAGGAAATAATAATTGGTTCAAATAAAGTAATTACATGGTTGTATTGAACAACCCTGAAAAAATAGGCCTACGCTCTTTACAAAATATGAACATAACCAAATTTAAGTATATTATATATTATAACAAATACCTGCAGAGGGCGCCAACGGCCTGGTCATGCTTCTCTTTACAGCGTGATTCAAGGGCATTTAAATCCATGTAATTTTAATATTTGGCCACATGCAAACTCAGAGCGAGGGTTTGAACTTTTATTTTGAAATCGCAATGTACAACAAATCGCATACTTATAAATATGTTGCTGAATTCTCCTGTGTTGGCATAGGTTTATACGTGACAAGTGAGTGACATGACATACAGCCAAGTATGGTGACCCATACTCAAAATTTAACCCATCCAAAGTGCACACACACAGCAGTGAACACACACCCAGAGCAGTGGGCAGTAGGGCTGTGTGATATGGACAAAATTTCGATTTTAATCACAATTTTGACACACACAGACATGCTTTTACACATGCTTGCACTTTCAGTATAAATTTGAAACATATTTCCAAAAGAAAACCAATGAGAGCTTTATCAAAAAGTTGTAACATGCCTCTAGAACAGACATAAGTCAAAATAATCACTAAGTAAAGATGTCAAACAAAATGTCTAGACATATGGCAAAAAATAAAATAAAATAAAACCTGTGTCCAGGGCTTTTTTTTGCCATGCATGGGTCATAGAGCTCATTGTTGCAGTGCCTCAGGTGCTGAAATATATTTATTGCCCAAGGTTCACACGTACTCCATTTGCAGTGCCTATACAGTATGTGTATGCGGTGCATAAGCAGCAGCGAGAGCGCATTATTGAAACGCGAAAGCACATTAAAATAATGCGCGAACGCAAATTTCTCCACTCGCATGCAGATTTCCTTTGTTTTGTCCCAGACACGCATGGTCAGATACACGCTGCTCTTGTCCGGAGAGAGTGCACGCAATTAAAACGTCTCCTCTCACTCACTCACAACTCTCTCTATGCTCATGCGCTAGATATTTATTCTTTTCGCATCTTTCGATTTCTAACCTTTTCTGTTCACATCTTTTACCGCGTGCAGTGTGAACGTTCTGATCCATTTACATGGGCTCGGAAAAAAATACGCATCACAGACAGAGTGTGTGAACTTGGAGTTAGGCATATGCCCAGTCTTTTCTGTTCTCGCGCTCCACTTAGGTGCGCTGCACTCTGACTGGATCGGATAGCATACTGTGGGAGGTCGGGGCCGTGGAAAATCGTGCTATAAAGCGATTTAGAAATTGCTCGGGGTTGTGTAGTGTTTTTATTTAGATTTATTTTGATATTGCAGATGTTGTGAGCAGCCATTCATGCTGCGGCGCCTGGGGAGCAGTTGGGGGTTCGGTGCCTTGCTCAAGGGCACCTCAGTGGTGGTATTGCTGGCCTGAGACTCGAACCCACAACCTTAGGGTTAGGAGTCAAACTCTCTAACCACTAGGCCACGACTTCCCCTTGTTGAAAAAAAAAAACATTAATGATTTACGTTACAAATCTGGTGAGATAACATACACTGTTTTCCTAGATAAATGTTAAGCAACCCAAACTCACAGCATATGCAGAGGCAGAGCTTGTGACCAGAGCTGCTGAGATGGTGATGCCCTCCACTCTTGTAAATGATAACAGTGCAAACACGTCAGACTTTATATGCCTTCCCAAATGAAACCCAAACGAACAGCACATGCAATAAAAGACCAAACAATAGAATGCAAGCACTATCAAAAGTTTTACCACAAACACAACTTATACTAATATCGCGAGACCACTTTTTCACATCAAGGAGTAATATCGCGAGATCTTGTGCGCTGCTAAAAGCCAGGCGAAATAGCTCTGTATTTATATCAGATGCACTGCATCGTAAATTTTGCGTACATTTTTTTTTTTCAGAGGAAAAAAAAAAAAACATTTTATATATACTGCCCTTTAAAAATTCAAGTACTTTTCAAGTACCTTCTCAAAAATATGTCTGTTTTCAAGGGTTTTCTAGGACTTCAAATTCAAGTACTTCAAGCACTTTAAGCACCTTGTACGAACCGTGAGTAGACCACTGTGTGAATGGTGCCTAGCGATATGAGTGCATCACACTTGAGCGGTAAACCACATGCGCTGACATGGTTGAATCATTTTTTTCTCTTTAATGTTATCATTGGTATTTATCATCAAGTGTTTAATTTTAACTTTTGGTAATATTCATATTTCTATCCAAAATCGCAATTCCTCGATTTCCAAAAAATTAAATCATGGCAAAACATTAAAATTTAATTAATTGATAAAATCAGAACAATCGCCCAGATCTAGGTGTTGGCATAATGTAAGTCCAGGTTAGCTTTTCTATCTAAGGTATTTCATCCTGTGTGATGTTTTCTTCCTAAAAAAAACTATTGGTTCCATATGAACACTGCATTCTCTGTGCTGAGAGAAGCATTTTCCACCCAGGTGTGAACACAAAGCCCCTTTCACACTGCACGTCGGACCCAGCAAATTGCCGGAACATTCCCGGGTCGACTTCTGTGTGAAAGCAAACACGTCCCGGGATTGATTCCGGGATTGAACCCGGGTCCGGGACCTAGTAACATTGCCGGGTTCAGTCCCGGAACGAGCGCTGTGTGAACAAAAGCCAGAACTAATGGCGTGTCTTAGTGATGATGCGCGTTATTGCGCAACTCTTTAACCAGGTGTTTTGAAGGCAGATCAACGTTCACGGTGAAAAAATGTGTGCAAACTGTAACGAAGCAGAGATCAGTTAGTTCCTTACTTTCCGCACTGAAGCTGAGATCGTTCACCAGCTTAAGTGAAAGTTAACGTGCCTAGCGTTTTCGACTCGTACATTACACGTCACAACCTGATATCACGTGTCTCTTTACGGGACCTTTACGGGTTGTGTGTGAACGCACGCACATATTTCGGGTAATCACTGGCAGTGTGAAAATGCAAAATCTAGCGACCCAGGTACAAATGCCAGGACACATTACCCGTGTATTTGCCAGAATCGCAGTGTGAAAGGGGCTTAAGACAGTACACTCGGTTTCTCTGACAACCATCACAGTCACACTGCCAAGCCATTCTCACTCACTCACATTCCCTCTATCTCTCATCCATCCAGAAGTTTTCATATGCAAATATCTGGGCCCTGCCTTTTCCAGGAAAGCTCACTTGAAACCACCCCAACTATCCATTCAACAACTGGTCAACAGGATAGCAGTAAGCGCTTTTCAATGGCACTCATTCCTATGATTCTTCTGTGCAGTTTTTTCCCCTACCTTCTACTCTCAAGGGGTATCAAAGGGTTGTGTTCACTAAAAAATGGTTGAGCCAATTCAATGGCCCTCTCCGCTATTCTTCCTACCTACATGCCAAACTACAGGTGCTGGTCATATAATTAGAATATCATCAAAAAGTTTATTTATTTCACTTATTCCATTCAAAAGTGAAACTTGTATATTATATTCATTCATTACACACAGACTGTCACAACTACATCGACTTTTATATATGGACATAATGAATGACACCGACATCTTAGCCCAATCGCACTGCCTCTGCTTTGGAAGAGCACAGGAAGAATGAATCCATGTGTCTCATCTCTGCAATTTGCTCTCATCTTCTATCATAATTTTCTATGAGAAATTAAGACATTAAATAAGAGAAACATTTTTAAATGTAGAACAGGGAATCTACTCTAAGGTAATGTTATACATGAACAAATTCCTTTTTAGAATAGGGAACATGTTTCAGTTTTCATAATTTGTTGTTATAGAAAAACAACTGGAATAACTATATTTTTGTGCACCAGCACTATACTTTTCAGATCTGTATTTTTTTTACAGATATAATCTTCACTTCCAATAAGAACCAACAGAGAATATTATTTACATAATAATGGCTACTATCTTATTTTATCTAATGCACTCATTGTTAGGAAAAACAAGAAACGAAGCTCAATCGTAAGGCAAGGCAATAGGAAACCGATAATTATAATAACCAATAATAATTACCCTTGAATGCATATACATTTTTAAGTAGTTACTATCACTAGTCATCAAGTGTAGTTATTAGTCATTAATAGCTGTCTTGTTTCTGATACTTAAAATAGTGTTATAGTATTATAACACTAGTTATAATAAAAATTTAGAAATTTTAATATTGACCATTTATTGGTTATCAGTATTACCTGTATCGACCAGAATTTAAGTATTTAATTGTCTGTTTACTTGAATTAACGATTAAAAAAATAACAATAACAATTATAAATAATAAAAATAAAACTCTTTTGCGTATCTTTAACTACATCCATTTAAACACCTTGTCAGTGACTAATTAATTAACTGCTAATGGATTCAAAGAGTAAGTCAGTGATTCAAAAAATAATTGAACAATAATTCATTAATTTATTAATTTTTTTCCAAACAATTCAATGCTGATAACGGCTACAGAAAGATGTGTTATGTTGTTTACAACAAAATCAGTTCAGACAATTGAGTTGAAAAAAAAAATAATAGTACATTTCGGTGCACATGTTGAACAGGATAAAAGACAACCAAAAACAAACAAAAGACTGAAAATGTACAACAATAAAAGATGTGCAGATATTCACATTAAATCAAATCTTCTACTCTGTCTATCCTGGTCAACCCCGTTTACTACAAATCAAAGAACAGAGGCTGTGTTAGTGCCAGGTCACTATTCTCATCCGTCTCTTTTGGTGTGTTCCTAAGCTTTGTTTGACTCTCGCTCGGCCTCTGAGCAGATGGCTAAATCATCAACAGCAATGTCATTAAATCCCACTTCACCCACATACACCCCTCCTCCACCCAATGTTAGGGGATATTCTTCTGCTGCCAGGCCATAACCGCACACGTCAACGTGACACACAGATCAGCATTCACCCCTACACTGTCTTCATTCATGGAAAAAAAATCATGACAGAGGCCCAGTACCATGTTTCACTCTCAATCAACAGACTGGGTTTAACTAGACTGATTTGGAGTAGCATGTGGCCATACAGAAGATACAATATTAATTACATGATCCAATTCACAATTTTTAAACAAAAAGCCTAGTTGTTTAATGCCATATGAACTCCTCACCCAACACCAAGAGAGTAGCTGCTATAACAAAAGGAAAAGATAAAAAACAGGAGAGCAATGGGAAAGAGAGAAAGTTGGTTTATGTTACAGTCCAGTACAGTATATGAGGGGAGATTTATAACGACGAAAAAATTCAAAGTTGTGCTCAAATGAAATTTCACGCAACTTTGCATTTCTCAGGCTAATGCGCTTTTCTTAATTCATACCTCTGACTATGTGCAGATGTAAACCTGATGCAACCCTGTTCTGACTTGTGAGGCCTGTGTTATTGTTCCTGACAGATAACAAAATTGACCATCAACAATTACTTAAACAGCTACACTTATTAGTGTTGCACCGAAGTGAAAATTCTTGGACACACTATGCCAAAAAGACAAACAACACTGCTTCAAAAAAAAAAAACTAAAACAACTAAAATTCTATTTTGCACAATTCTTTTTTTTTTTTTTTCAGGAATTACTATAAAGCAATATTTGAGCTCCCACATGTTTTATATATTTAAGAACTGAAATTAAGGAACTCACATCCTACCCAGCTAGCATGAGTTCAGTTATATTCCACTGTTAATCCCCATCAGGATTAAAAAAAAAAAAAAACATGTGGGTGATGAAAGGAGAAGTGGACCCATGTGTGTCAGTAAATTTACTCATAACACAACAAACAGACGGAATCACAGAATGCATGGAGTAAGCTTATGTATATCAACAAGCAGTTCTCATGTTTTTAAAGATATGTGCATTTTTACATGGTTGGTCTAGGTATGAATGTGTCAGACATGTGTTGGATATCAAATGTCATTTTTTTCAACACCTTGCATCAGGCACTTTATTGTAATGTTTGCATATTATTCATCATGGTACTGCCATTTGGAAAACAATGCCAGTATTTTAAGACTAACTACAACACTATTGTAGCACTAAAGTGCAACAATCAAATACTCACAAAAAGTGTTCAGTTTTTCGCCTAAATTTAATACCCTATTTAATCAAGAACACACAAGCAAGTGCTCTGCTATAATGTTGTACTAATATAATTTTACTACATTCCATAGTTCAAGTTTGATGAACTTTGACCTGCAAATTCCTTTCATACTAAACCAATAGTTTGACAAATAGAAGATCAATACATCATGGCATGACCTTGGAGCTGAATTAAAAGAACACACATTTAAAACTGCAGTTCTACAGTAAAGTAAGTTTCTGTATGAAATGCTGGTTTAGAAGAATTATGTCTCCACCTACACCATCACTACCATCCTCATCTGGCCCCCACCACCTTCATCCTCCTCACCTTATTTTATGTATTTTAGTGTGCTTTGTATGCTTCTGTTTTACTCATTTCCACATAACTGCAGCATTTGATAAGAATTATTCATTTAATTTTTAAATGTTCCTTAGTGTGTGTGTGTGTGTGTATATATATATATATACACATATATACATATACACATATACACATATACATACACTAGGGATTTAACGATTCACTCAACTCACGATTCGATTCACGATTTTGATTTCACGATTTCACACGTTTTTTAACAATGAGATTTAAGACAAATTATAAATTAAATGTCCTTTTATTATTGCTTGGATGCTGCACATTTCTTTGTTAAATTGAAATAGAACACTATAATAATATACTAATATAGCACTTGCATATCATTGCTCTTTTGTTTGTTTTGATTGCTCCTATTCTCCTCATTTGTAAGTCGCTTTGGATAAAAGCGTCTGCTAAATGACAAAATTTAAATAATGTAAATGTAAATAGCAAAACTATTTTTTTTTTAAAACAAGACCTTAATCAAATAAGTAACACAATAAAAATATCTGCATGAAACTGCTGACGAGCTGAATGAGACACAGATTCACTCTCTGCCAGCAGATGGCGCCTAAAGCGTTTCCTTAGTTTCCGCTGTAAACAAAGCAGCGCTGCACTTATCAACTGTAATATGCATTATACAGAGGCAAGATGAAAAGAAAAAATACCATCTAAACTTTTCTAAAGAAAGTAAGTTTCCCTCAGACATGCATTCAATTAACTCCCACCCCTAAATGAATCGCGATTTGTTTAGCATCTCAACTAATTTGAATCGTCATATATTTGAATCGATTTTCAACCGGCTCGTGGTTAATCGTTACATCCCTAATATAGACATAGAGTTTGTTTTTGTGGATAATGCCATTGTACTAATTATTTATTTGTGTATTACTTTTTTATGTGAATAAACTAAACCACCGTCGTATCTTACCATCTCATCATTGGAGCACTATTGAATCCATTGTAACGTCTAGAAAAAATGACATGGAAATCATGCTTTGGTCATTATAACGATAATTATTTTTTTTTTTTAAATTTAAATTTTTTTTTGATCATTTATATTTTATTTACAACACAGTAAAATCAAAACATACATAATAAAGGTCAAAGGCACATTATTGAGCAAACTGATCTAACCACAGAGATGTGAACAGACATTGTGACATTCCTGAAAACAGCTTCTGTTCATCAAGTGAAAAAAGTAAACCATAGCTGATATTTCCAACGTTTGCTGCTTCTTTTCACGGATTCAAGAAAAAGAAGATCAAGAAGATTGTTTGTATAAAATATCAGTGTAGTTAAACATCTGATGTTGGTACAGAATTATCAGAGGAAAACAGTTTGAAGAGACTCAAGTGAAAGTCGGCAGGATTCATCTGTGCTGCAGGGTACAGTATCTGATCACAAAAAAAAAAAACAAATAACAAAAACTATACACATATAGTATGATTTTGTAGTCACAGACTCACACATGCTTTGTACTATCTTAAAAAAGGACATTTTATATCAGAGAAACTAATTAATATTGTTTAGCATGTTATAAACATCTATTCGAGAACAGAGTATTAATAATGGACATTGGCCTAAACATTCTTAATTCATGTTATACATTTAAACACTCATATTACTTTTATAATGTAATGCTTTATATTATATAGAGCAACAGTGTTAAACTAAGTTCCTGGAGGGCCACAGCCCTGCACAGTTTAGATATAACCCTAATTAAACACATCTGATCCAGCTAATCTAATCATTTGGGCTTATTTGAAAACTACATGGTATGTGTTTTGGAGCAGGGTTGGAACTAAACTCTGCAGGGCTGTGGCCCTCCAGGAACTGAGTTTGATACCCCTGCATATACAGCATAAAAAGATCCACACGTCATACAAAATTTAGACACAATGAATATTGCATATCATATTCAAAATGTCCCACTCAATTTCCAACATCTGAATCTGGAATTATAGTTTGGGGAAAAAACTCAACTAGTAAATGTGTTCAAGCTTGTGTCACAATAACACATTAATGCAAAAAAGAAACATTACTTACTCATCAGAATGATCTCCTCCGCTGGATCAATCCACTCGTCACATCTTGTTCTTTTTGTGAGGTAAATTCCGTCTTATTCCTCAAAGCACATCTTCTTCCAAAAACAAATAGTAGTCGAGATGAACTTAACTATCCTCACACTTCGTTTACGGCATTTACATGTTCACTCGTCTCATGTGGATATTTACATGTGAAGGGCACGAGCCACTCATGGGCATGATTACATTACAGATAATGACCTCAGATGGGAAAGAATGTACATTGTGTAGGTTTCATACAGCTTACTTTATCACAGAATATTTATTTTCAATGAGACTTACTTTATTTAAAACTAGACCCTTCAAGCTTCCTACAGATATATATCTCATGTCTGTGTATTAATTATTCGCTGAGTTTCAGTTCATTTTAGTGACGCGTTTCAGAGAGCAGTTCACAGAGACAGAGAGCACACCCTGTTTATTTTCTTTATTTTACAAAAGCACAAAGTTTTGTTGTAATTATGAGTGTACACTAATAAAAGTAGGCACTTAACCATTCCAAAATTGACAGAGCATTTTTAGTGTCTTTCGCAGTGATCAGAAAAAAAGCAAGCTGGTTGTGCCGGCGCAACTTTCAACCCCAGGGAGTTAAAAACACAATACTAATGATTTAACTTAGGAAGAGTTCAGAAATCAATTTGGTGGAATAATCCTGATTTTCAATCACAGATTTCATGCGTCTTGGCCAGTGTTAATTTTGGCAGGCGTTTTTGATTTAGTCTTAGTCTTAGTCTTGAGACGAAAATGCTTAATAGTCTTAGTCACATTTTAGTCATTTGAGTCTTTCATAGTTTTAGTCTAGTTTTAGTCGACGAAAAGTCATTGCATTTTAGTCAACTTTTAGTCACTACTTTTAGTCAATAGTTTTAGCCAAACTGTAGTTACCAGAATTTATTTTGGTGGCGATTTTATATGTAGTTTTCAAATTAAAATAATCATTATTTCTTCTCTCTTTAGACCAAATCAATTAAGCTTATGAGAAATTTGAATCAAGGACTGAATTTGGAAAATCTTGAATAAATTATGACCAGTTTCATTTTTGGGTGAACTTTCTCTTTAAGTGAAAAAGGAGCAACTTATAAAAATAGAATATATATATATATATTTAATATATATATATATATATATATATATATATATATATATATATATATATATATATATATATATATATATATATATATATACACACACATATTTAAAGAAGCACAATAAGACAAATACAATAGAGATACAAATTAAACTAATTTTTCAGATACTGTAGGTTTTACTTAACATGTATACATTTATTTATCATCTTTTGTTGGTTAACATTAATGACAGATAGGTATTTAATTTGGAATGCTGTCCTTTTAAGACGGAAGGCATGCGACAGAGAGAACACTTCTATCAGCGTGATTTCGCCTATCCCACCTTCACTAACTTTAAGTTAATCGACAACGAATTGTGACTCCCGGGAAAAACGGGACGTCTGGTTACCTTAACCATACCCCTTCGGGTGCTGAGGCCATTGTTTCAGATCGCTAGTTCGCGTTTTTGTAGTCTATCCATCCACTGCGGCTGCTATACTGAGTAGATATTCAAACGCCCCTTATTCGATTGCAATCCAATGACAGGGACTCACATTTTGAAAGACAAAAGCCTATAGGATGCATTTTGAATGTCTGGTAGTCTTCAAATAACATTATAGTCCAGTCTCGTCTAGTTAACGAAAACGCGGCATAAATTTCGTCATAGTTTCGTCATCAGATATTATTTTTAGCTCGTCAACGTCTCGTCTTCGTCACAGAAAAAATGTTCGTTAACGAATATTTTTCGTCGTCGTCTTCGTTAACGAAATTAACACTGGTCTTGGCATGCTTTCCACCACACTTTCACATTGCTGTTAGGTGACTCCTGGTGCAAAAATTCTAACAGCTCAGCAGCTTGATGGCTTGTGACCATCCATCTTGCTTTTGATTACATTCTAGAGGTTTTCAATGGGGTTCAGGTCTGAAGATTAGGCTGGCTAAGCCACAGTGTCTCTCCCCCAATGAAATTTGGTGGAGAATGTGTCTTGATCTGGTGGTCCTCCATCCACACCTTGATTGCCCTGGCTATGTGGCATGAAGTATTGTCCTGCTGGAAAAAAAACAATACTCAGAGTTTGGGAACAGTGTCAGAGCAGAAGGAAGCAAGTTTTCTTTCAGGACAACCTTGTACATGGCTTGATTCATGTACCCTACACAAAGTCAAATGTGCCTGATTCCAGCTTTGATGAAGTAACTCCAGTTCATCACATTAATGTCACAGTGGATGTGAGACACTGTGGCTTGTAGGCCTCTCCAGGTCTCCATCTAAACATCAGACGACCAGATGTTGAGCAAAGCTAAAAATTGGACTCTTCAGGGAAGGTCCAATTCTTATGGTCTTTTGCAAACCTCAGCCTGGCTCTTCTATGCTGCTTCTTTGCTTTTTTTTCTAGCTTTGCACAACTTCAGCTCTGCCCCTAAGAGCCTGTTTCGAACCGTCCTCATCATGCACTTCATCCCAGCTGTCACTTGTCTTTCTTTTTGGAGGTCTCTTGATGTCCTCCTACGGGTGTTGAGTGACATTTGAATGAGTTGGCGGTCATACCGGCCAGTGGAGAGTTGTTTTGGCCCTCTGCCTGGCTGTAGCTTTGTTTTCCCCAATGTCTGCAGCTTGTCTTTGAAATTTTAAGAATGTAAGCAACGTGATGCTAACTGTCTCCAGAATTGAACCCTTTTCCTCACTCAAAACTTTTCAACTCTTTTAAGAGTCAATAGTTATTTGATTCCAAATGACCCTTTGCAAAGACTGCTGTAGTAACTCAATTCAAGTGGCACGTAAACCAATCATCTCCTCCTCTTTACAAGTTCTAGCATGAGATAAACATGAATGAACATCAGAAGGTATCCTGTTTCAACCACGGAAAGACATCAATACACACCATTTTTCAAGTTCAAGTTAACTGATGTTAATCTACTCTCCTGTCTGGTTTGTTTGTTTGTCAGAGAAAATGGCAGATTTGACATTATAATTGGTCAGATTGCCTGTCAATCAAACTCCCGGCAAAGGGTCAATTACTTTTGGTGTACTATTAGCACAGTTTTTGCTATCCAGCTGGTCTACTGCAAGAGGATGGCGATAACCACAGAAGCAATTTTTTTTTTTTTTACTTTTCATCGTTAAATAAGATTTCTCTTGACTTTTTCCAGAGCTATATAATAAAAGTTGGTGTCATTTAATTTGCACTTCACTGGTGTCACGTTTTGACTCTCTATTTGTGTACAAAAGGTGGATAAGCTATAATATGTAAACATGTCAGATGTGTGGACATGAAGGCTGCATTGATAACTTTGATTTCTTAATTTTAATATATTTTCATTTTGATGAACTGATAGTTTTTTTTTTTTTACATTTTTGTTGATCTGTTAATTACTAAATAAATTTGATTCATTAAAATTAATTACATTTGTTTTCATTTTTCTGCTAAATGAAAACTTTTGGTGCACCACTAAGAAAAAAGAAAAAAAAAACGGTAAAAATACACCAAGATGTACTGTATTTTTCTATACTACAAACAGCATATAATTAAACGCAAAATTGTAAGTGACAGAAATTTTTGCATTGACAAAAGCATGCAGAAAAGTCCATGCAGGAGATAAAAATGGTAAAATGGTGATCATGGTATGAAATCCAGTCTTAAAATAAGTATTATAAAAAATGCACCCAAAAAAATCCCTGCAACCTAGCACAGTCCTAACATGGTCTATTACTTCTACTTCCCAGAAAGCTTTACAGTTACCTTTAGTCACAGACAGGGGCACGTGGGGTGAGAATCCAGGTTAAATACACACATCATGTGTGTGTGTGTGTGCAGGCTGACTAATCTCTGGTTTTGTGGCATCTTTCTAGGAAGCTCATGCAGCCATGTGAGCCAGACTGGCATCAAAGCAGTGTGTGTGTGTGTATTTGACAGGTGTGGTTTAAGAGGGGATGTGAGGCAAGAGGATTACTGATCTCTAGTGAGGAGTGGAGGGGACAGGGTGATCCAGGTGTTTCCTGGGGTCATCACACAAATCCACTTAAGGCTGGAGTGATGGCCCCCAGCTGTATCATGCTTGAGGGCAATGAGTGACTGACCTATATGAGGTGATCTGGACCGATCAGAAAGAACTTTCTATTGCAAATTAAATTTCTGAGCTTAAATTAAAAGAAATACAATGCAGTGTGATTTTAAAATTCTACTTCAAAGTAGGGGTGGGCGCTATACCGGTATGAAAGTGATTACCGGTTTTATGTTCCATGATATGGATTTTGCTATACCGTGGATACCATTATTTATTCATGAATTCAAATTTTGCATTTATATAGTTTTGTTCAATTTGGTACGCTTTGCAAATTTTAACACAAATGACAATAAAGAGTCAAGGCTGAACGTTTTTGTCCTCTGTGTGCAATGCCGTACTACTAGGGCTGTGCAAAAAATCGAATACGATTTTCATGCGCATCTTTTCAGTAAAGACGCTCCTGTGATTAGTAGTATATCTCCAGCACGTGCGTTCAGACCAGGGTTGGCAGGTTTTCACAACAAATCCTGCCCTGTTGCTTCTCAAAACTAGTCCAAAACTAGCCCAATCGCGTTTCCAGGAGGTTCCCCGATAAAAATTGCATCCCGGGGTTAAAATATACGTTTTTTGGCAGGGTTGCCTTAGTAATATTCACATTTTAGGGGCTAAATATCACGTTATTGGTATTGGGGTCGCTTCAACCCGTGAACATGAAAAACAACCACAGACTTGGCAACACTGGTTGGCATTTACTACACAGAGCCGTAATTCACTGACAATCTACACAAAATCGACAGGCGATTCTTTGTCGATTTTGAAAGCGATTTTGTGTAGCTTGTCGGTGGACTATGGCTCTGTGTAGTAAATGCCGCTTCACCTGAACCAGTGTTGCCAAGTCTGCGGTTGTTTTTCATGTCCGCGGGTTGAAGCAACCCCAATACCAATAAGGTGATATTTAGCCCCTAAAATGAGAATTTTACCAAGGCAACCCTGCCAAAAAACCCCGGGACTGACAAGCTACGCAATATCGCGTTCATTATCGAAGATGAATCGCCTTCGATAATGAACGCGATACTGCGTAGCTTGTCAGTGATCTACGGCTCTGTCTATTAAATGCCGCTCCATTTGAAAGCAGGTGATGGCGATTTAGCGGTAATCAGGGAACCGGCTTTACTGATGAAATGCGCGTGACAATCTCATGCGATATATCGCCCAGCCCTAAGTCAGCAGATAATTTTGCAAAATAAAACTCTGCAGGGTGATAAAGACTAAACTGTATAATTTTCCCACTTATGAGTCCACTTGCCTGATAAGTAAATAACTGAGCACAAAATATTAATTGGACATATTTTAATTACCTCAACATGACTCACAGTACCCGCTTGAGCGCTCAGTTATCAGTTGTAGAAGTTGTGGTTGTATCAATAACAGAGCAGAAGATGGAGCGATTGATTAATCAGAGTTATATTTCAGGGAGTCATGTAGAAATATAAATGAACAATGCATGGTTCTGCTCTAAGCATCTACACCGGCGCAATTTGGCCTTGTTTACACTGCAGGTCTTGATGCCCAATTCTGATTTGTTGCCTATATCCAATTTTTTTGGCTGTCCGTTTACACGTTCTTTCAGTTGTGACCCATATCCGATTCATATGTTTACACTTGCCATACCACCTGAAACATCACGCATGCGTTGTTGTCATTTACTCCCCCCACGTGATTCCTCATGAGAATAATGTGACCTGTGCTGACAAAACGAGTCACAAAAAGCAAGTAAAATAAAAAAAAATTAAAAAATTGGGGGAAAATGAAATTCTCCAGTAAAAGACCTTCAAAATGATTTATGATTTGTTGGAATTGGACAAAAAAAGTCACACCCATTTGAAGTCGATAGTGAAGTACTCCATCTTTTCTTATTATTAATTACTATATTAATAATCACAATACAGCTATTTTATTTTATTTTATCTTTGCTATTATAAATAAGAATAGATGCAAAAACTATTTTATATCTAAACTAAAGCATTCATGTACGAAAAACAATCAAATGTAAAAATAACTTGTTCATTATAAGTGTGTTCATTACAAATAAGTGTGTTCATTACAAATAAATTGATTATTAAAACTACAAAAGCAGTTCAATGAAGCGCAGCGAGTGATTCCCTCTTTTCTTTTATTGTTAGATTAACATTATGATAATGATACAGACATCCTATACTGTAATGCACGGATGTAATATAATGTTACACATCAGAAGTCTTCCCCCAACAGTCCCCTAAGCATTCACTTAAGACAGAGCAGATTATGTTTGCGTGAATTCTTAAATACCGCGGATCGCACGCCATCAGAAATGCTGTTATATGCATGCACTTCGGATGACAGTCAGCGCAAGAAGTGAGCGGAGAAAAGGTAATCCTTTCAGAAAATGTACAAATAAAGAAAAGCATTTTTTTTTTTTGCCTGTAGCTCAAAATAACCCGTGAGAATTTACACAAATTTTGCCAGCACGGGTCACATATGACGTCGTTAAACCATGGAGGAGTATCAAATTGTTGCAGTTTTAATGATGTACAGAACACAATGCCTCAGAAAATCTGATCTGCCTGTTTACATGACAGTCGAATTGGCACATATCTTATTTATATCCAATTTATTTCCACATATGAATGAGGCCTGAAACCGATCTTGAAATTTGAATGCATGCATTTTTTTCCCGTTTACACTGTCATAGAACAGATTCGTGCTGTGTCACATATGAGCAAAAAATCGGAATTGGGTCACATTTAACTGGCAGTGTAAACGAGGCCTTTGACAAAAGCAAATCTGCTGTGTATGTGGCGTGACACGACACGACAAATCTATGACAGTAAACTGATGCCCCATTCCATTTCTGACTAACTCCAGCGCTCTGACACAAAGAACAATTTCAAATATTCATAACTAAGAGAACTGTGAAAAAATAGTTTCCTCAAAAATATTAAGCAGCACAAATGTTTACAACATTGATAATAATCAGAAATGGTTACTGAGCAGCCAATCAGCATATTAGAATGATTTCTGAAGGATCACGTCACACTGAAGACTGGAGTAATGATGCTGAAAATTCAGCTTTGATTGAAAGCTGAAAGATTTTTGATTTTTGATTCAGCTGAGAGATATTTAAGGGAATCATATCAGCAATAAAATGTTAATGTCAATCTCTTTTATAACCAAACAATGTTTGAACATAACTGCCTTTAGCACTTCAAATAGGGCTGATTACTACACTGTAAAGATCTGAATTGTAAAGCGCTATAGAAATACTTGACCTGAAAATATGAGACAGTTTGACCATAGCCTCTGTGATTTATGCAGTTGTTAATGAAGACTGCTGTAGTTCAGATAACTGCCACCGGAGGCAGCAAAGCACTGAAACAAGGGTAAAACAAGCAAAAAGAAGCCCTCAGCTGTGAAGAGTTTTACAGGAAGTCAAGGAACTGGAAACTTTTTCCAGAAACTTCTCACAAATGTTAAGATGTAAAATAAAATGAATCTAACCAAATCTATATATTTTTATTTATCCATAAACAACATATTTATATCTATATAATATCTCACAGTTTACAATTTAGTATTTATGGATAGGAGGATTAATTTATAACAAGGTTTTAAAACGTGATTTGGTGTACTTTGCTATATGGGGAAAAAAGGTTTAACAGTTAAAATCTGGCCAATTCCATCACACCGCTGTTTCACACAGAATAAACATATATACTCACACCAGTGAAACACACTGAATCACATCTAAGCCTGTTTGTCCTAGAGTTGGGTGTCAACCAGGCACCTCTGATCACTGGAGACTGTCATTCTAAAAATAGATCCTCAGTAAGACTGAGCATTAGAGTGTGTTGCTCTAAAATCTCATTTCAAGCAAAACAAGGTTAAGTACATGAATAATATTCATATTTTTGACTAAGTTAACAGGCAAAAGTAGTGCAACTATGCGTGAGTGTTAAACATGATGAACTCATGGGCTCTGTGTTTACTCAACAGAGTTAAACCAGGTCCTTAAAGACACACCAAGTCAGGTGAGCAGACAGTCAGCTGACAGGAAGTAAGGGTGATAGAGACATAAAAGGAGAGAGACACAAAGTGAAAGACAAAACACAAGATTTTCAAGATGAAACTGAAAAATATTTTTTGTTAAGTTCTTGGTTTGTTTTTTGTTTTTTTTTTACTGTATGTTTTCAGTACTGCAACAGTGATTTTCTCTATGGTGCATAACCACACAGAAGGACAGCTTTTATGAATGGATTTTTGACTGTGTGGGTGGCTATTATTGGCATGCCATACTATATACGAAGTGACTGTGTGTGTGTGGGTGTGTGTGTGTGTGCTCTTCTGAAAACAGAGGTGTTCTCTGTAAGAGACCTGCACTATTGCATCATGTCCTGCTCTGTATTATATGGCACACAGTGGATAATCTTGTCATTCTGTAACCTGCTCTGTAATGCTCTGTTCTGTAATGACGCCGAACTACACATTGCAGAGAAGTGTGAGCTATTAAACATCTCAGCCCAGTTTTTGAATCCTCTGGCTGTTGTCCTCTGTCTTCAATTCCACAGTCCCAGTCTGCCAAGGACCACATTAGGAGCACTCCAGGAAGCCTTGTCACCACTGACATATGTCCTTGAGGTGCGAGTACTGTAAGTCGATGCTGGTCCATTTGAAGAAGTGGACAGAGAAACGGAGAGGGGGGTAGACATGGGCTACACACAGGAAGTGATAGTTAGAGGGGTTAAAATAACATAGTGCTCTAAGCTCCTTCCTAGTACCTCTACGAAGAGCCCCATGGTGGTCGGTCTTGGCTCTCCAGTCTCTCCAGGCATTCGCAACACCACTCCACAAGAAGCACGCTCGCAGCTATTTCGGCACACACAGACATACACTTCCTATGGAGGTAAAAATAGCCACACTTCCCCTGATGGGAGCTAAACCCCCAACCTCTGCAAGCCTCCCTTCTGTTCTGACAAATGCTCATACACATATTCTTATCAACAGTCAGAGCTGGTGTGAACTTGACTGACTGAGTTTACCACCTTGTTAAAAAAGGTACACTGAGACCACCAAATCAGAATTGAAAGCCTGACAAAAAGATTTCCTGGATACACAATTCCAGTAGCAAGCCGAGACATAAACTGCACAGCGTATGAATATAGTCACTAACACTCACACACACAAATGCATTTTTAAGCAGGTGTATGTC
The DNA here is from genome assembly GCF_018340385.1 of Cyprinus carpio. Taxonomy (NCBI): domain Eukaryota; kingdom Metazoa; phylum Chordata; class Actinopteri; order Cypriniformes; family Cyprinidae; genus Cyprinus; species Cyprinus carpio. Next base: position 5,516,947 of record NC_056598.1, read on the forward strand.
AGAACTGCTCCACCTCCAGATAAAAATCTAAAAGTGTTGGTAATGAACTCTTTAAAACCCTGTTCTAATTATAGAGCCGTTTGACTAAGATGGAAGCTGTGCAGAGCAGATAAGCGTACAGTAATTACATTTAGCCTGGGATAATTTCCTCCCAGCACATATTGCTGAATGCTGAACACACACACACAGATGTTTTCACTGAGTGCAACTTTTACCAGGCACTCAGACAGTCACACACATTTGTGCTGAGCTTAACTCAGCCCAAAACAGCACTGTGCAGTCTCTGTGGTGTTTTGAGAAAAAATAACTCTCATCAGTTAAATATCTGGGACTGACGTATTTGCCTCCTATTTATGAAGGAAACAGTTGAGCACAGTGTTTTTTGTATGACCCACAGTCACCATTAAGGCCTACAATAACATGACAAGTACAAATTTTAATCATGGACTTTAGTGTAGTTCATCTAAATCAGGTAATAGAGACAGATCTCAAAGCAACTACAGGGGCACAACATGAGGAGGCAGGTCTAGGCTGCGAACCACACAGAGGGTGCTTGATTCTGTATAACACGGACAACAGAGAGTCGAATGACGGAGTTCCAGGCACTAGAGCATACAGAGTAATAAGATACAGAGCGCTCACCTTGGTTGTCCATTTGCCCTCCATACAGCTAATGATGGATGGGACAAGGGTAGAAAGCCGTGTGGCATGTGTGTAGTGCAGTGATACATTTGCAAGAACACACGCGCATAGACACACAATAGTGTCTACTGCATATGCCCGCTCTCTCTCATAGCTTGAAATCAACTTTCAGCTTTCATTCAAAAACTTGCTAAAAAAGTAAACATACACATTCCGCTAGACAAAAAGACACTCTTCAACTCATTTTCAGGTACTAACACACCTTCATGATGACATGACCACAACGCAGTATGAACTTACCAGCTGTCTGATCCGTAGGAGGACTGTTGGTCACTTTAGTTTTATGGCCAGTGTGTGTTTGTGTGTGCGTTGCACAGCAAAGGTTCACATGCAGCATGCAGGCAGTCTGTCTGTGCAGTGGCTGACTTCACAGGCTGCTAAGTCCATCACACCATCGTGCACATCTCCATCCATTGGGATCCACTGCAACTGTAAAAAAATAAAAATGAAAATAATAATAATAATAATAATAATAATACATTTATATTGAAAATACATACAACATAATAAAAATATTACAGTATAAAACATACTGATATTGTTTCTGGAGGCTGCACCTAAACCAGGATTTATCATTTTTACCTACATACTGAAAAGTTAAGCTTTAACACTGAATCCAAGTACAACTGCAGATAGTTAAGTGGAACTGGAACAACACAGCAGCTCTTTCTCCCGAAGTCACCAGTCACCACCCTGAATGCCTCTGACATTGCTGTATGTATTTCATGTATTTATAAAGTACTCTTATAAAAAAGCCTGAATTGATCATATCACTCCTGCAGACTACTGATTGTACTCTGACGTCACTCTGAATGAATACACTTACACACCCACACACAGCTCAGGCCTGCTGGGAAGGAGTACAGCACTAAAAGACTCATAGCATTTAAAGTACATTTAAATGTGCTGCAATTATCCCACTGAGACGCCATACAGCAACTCTTTTTTTTATAACCTTGAAATACATTCTTCAGGACAACAAGCAACAAACTATTATGTCTGGCCTCAATAAGAATCCAATCTTCTATCAAACCTTAACTCAACATACCGGCAAGAACAAGTGAAAAAACTTGTACTTTGAATAACATATAGGACATACCTCCATTTGTTGCATACTGCATCTGGTAAGGACAGGTAAAGGACAAAAAGAGAAAATCATCCAAAGGTTGTTTTTTTCTTCTTCATTTCTATTACTTCTACCATTTCAAAAGACAGACTGGTTTCAATGGGCATTGTAAGCATTTTTTAATATCACTCCTTATCTAGCACTGAGATAGAGATACAGAGATTCCATGCAGGATATCCAATTTACATCATTAGCCTACACCACTCGTCAATCTTGTTTTTTTTTTTTGTTGAAATTAAAATTCTTGGCTAAAACCTGTGGTCTGATGCATGAAGCTAGCTGAACAAACTGAGTTTTAGTGTAGATTATGAGTCGACAACCAAACAATTTCAACCTGTATTAGATCAGGTTCAGCGGTTCTACAACGCTCGATAAACATTCCGTCAACTCAGCATTTGATCCAGAGTTTGTGATTAGTAACTTTGGAGCACGTACACCTGAAAATGTGACACATGCAACCAATCACACAGAGCAGCTAAAAGAAAACAACACACTAGCCTATATCAATGCAAATTAAATGAATTAAATAAATGAATGAACAATTGATTTAATCATATAGGTTCACAAAGAGAAAATAAACTTTGTAATTTTACAAGTTTTATTTTTAAAAGCTTATTTGTATGTATTTATTTATACACATAACAATAATGAATATTTTATATTAATTATACATTACTGAAATCCACGTAATATAATAATTAGCAAAAGATGGTCAATTTTGGCTGTAAAATTCTTTCACAGTAAACTCCTTTAATATGGAGCAAGAAATATAGGGGAGTGACTTTATTGCATTCTGTGTCAGTTTGCTCAGAGCTGTTGTGACCTCTAACCCAGAGTCAAACATGCTTCAGAGCAGTGTAGCCTAAGTTGCTATGGCAAAGAACACCGTTACAAAAAAAAACAACCTACCTAACCGAGCTTGAAAACATACTTTTCTACTCGACTAACAAGCTATGGACATTGAATGGCTTTCCTCAAATAAATGTAACCTTACATGACATGATTTATTGCCGTCTTTCCATAACTGAAAACTGATTAAGTGATTACATAAGACATGATACATTTCAGTAAGTTGTATTGTTTCTTTCATCATACTTTATTTTCTGATGTCCATTCACGTTTATTTAGTGCTAATACTAGAAGTAAAGAGAAAGAGATGATCTATTCTAGTGGTTGACCGATATTGTTTTTTTGACAGCCAATGCCGATGCTGATATCTTGGAAAGCAGGGGGGGCCGATAGCCGATATAATTCTTTTTTAAATTAATATTTAAGAAATTTGAAATCATTTGACAATGGATTAAAAAAATAAATGTGTAAAATAAACAAACCTATACTTTAGATGATGAAGTATTTTTTTTTACAAATGAATAAATATTTAATAAAAATTTAATTAAAAAGAAAGTAAACACTGTAACCAACAGGGCACTCAGTATTCTGGAAGTTTGTGTGCATTGGGAATCATATTTTTAAAATAAAGCAAGGGTAACACTCATTTTACATATAGCACACAGAGAAAATTACATGAATATGACAGTGGGCAAATGCATAAAGCACAGCATAATTTGAAATCATGAGTTTAAAGTTTTAAGCATTCAATTCACACGGACCAACCATCACACACAGAACACGCAATCATGCTGGATAAATGCGTATTTGCTTAATGCTGATGGCAAACGAGAAGGTATTATAATTAGAGGTCGACCGATATATCGGTCGGCCGATATATCGGGCCGATATTTGTCATTTTTTAATATATCGGCATCGGCCGATATCAGTGTTTAGTAATAGCGCCGATTTAAATTCAGGCACGTCGGCGGGCAGCCCCGTGTTATTGGTGCGGTGGAAAGTGCTGCTGCCGCATGTGAAGGACCCCAAGCCAAAACTTTTGGAAGATTCAACAACAGTCCTGGGAGATAAAGGTAGTCAGATAATTTCACTCTGTAAATGGGGTGGAGAAGGTGGCAGCTCTCACAAACACTGCAGCGTGATTAAACTTGTGCCGGTATTCGGTAATGCGATATATCGCGGTAATGAATATGCACGATATTGTTATCGTGGGCACTTCTAAATACCGTGAATAATTATATATTACAAATTATTCAGAATTTGTAATGCATTTTAAGAATACTTTTCCCATCAACCGGTCAAAATGCACAACACCGCTGTATGCTGCTTGAAAGAATGTGTGCGCGATGTAAACAAGCACGTAAGAGAAGCACATGGGGGAACACGTGAGAGACGTGCTGAATGAAAGCACATTCACTCTCTGACAGCAGATGGCGCTAAAATGCAGCCCTTACCCTGTAAACCCTATAAATAAAGCAGCTGCTACTTTCTGGATTTTGTTATGGTGTTCATCACAGAGCCAAATACTTAAATATTTAGACTCAATAGGCTATTTATTTTCAAACGTTTTTTTTTTTTTTTAATCTGGACTAAAACATGCCCTAGATATTGTTTGAAAGTGTTTTGATTCTTTATTGTTCATTCACACTTTAACTTAGGGCTTCTTTAGTTAAACTGCCAATGAAAAATTCTTCTGAACATTCATTAATCTTAGGTATTCCAATATTTAATAACACATTGTTAAAATTGTTAAAATTTAATAACAAATTGTTAAAGTTGCAACTTTATTTAATGAGCTAACATGAACTAAGACTTGTTTTTTTTTTGTTTTTTTTAACAAAGATTAATAACTTCTATAGCAAATGTAGCTATTGCTCATTGTTTAGCTGTGCATTTATTGAATGAGCACTATGCAATGTCCAAACTGATTACACTATTTTTTATGTATTGCACTGTATTTTATGTAAAATCATTTTCTATTTTTAAACTTTCTTAAATTCTTTTTAAGCTCAATTTTTAAATCATTTTCAAAGTTCTTAAATTGCTTGTTTTATTTTTGTGGTTATTTTTCTTCATGATTTTTTTTTTACTTTCTTTTATGTAAAGCACTTTGAATAAAACTTTTAACTTTATATATTTTTTCTGTATTGCTTTATTGTATTTAAATGTTCAGTTATTTTTGTTATAAGAAAAAAGTTATTTAACCTGTTGAAACTGTATTATGACCACTTTTTTGAAACGAATTTTCAATACCGTGATAATACCGTATACCGTGACAAAAGCATTATCAATTAATCGCAACAGAAAAATTTGATACCGGCATATCCCTAAGCGTGATTGAGGGCTATGTTACTCCGCCCCGCTCACAGACAGCACCGTGCTCGGAGAGACAGCTGTCCTGGAGCAGCACAGAACGGTGAATGACATTTGTTCGGAAGCATGGTTTGATGCAGACAATAGCCAGGTTTCCATCCAACTCATTTGCATTTAGGGATGTCAATATTTGATCATTTCCATGATCGATCGTCGTTTAAATAAACAATCAATGAATAAGCTTAATACTGCAAAATGCGTCTGCAGCGGTATTATTATGTGCAAAAGCCACTCGGAAAAAAAGCTTTCTCACCCCCGAATTAAAGGGGTTTTTAGTCTGAATAAAATGCTAGTAGCAGGACTGTAAAATGAATATGTGATTATGATCATTTGATAAAATGAAGGGAGCGCGCTGTACGTTTGAGATCATTTTACTTTGTTGACTGTTTTCCGTCAAGGAGACCGCTGAATGCGCCTCTTTAAATGGTTTCGTGTGGTGCTCGTTTTTTGTATTTTAAAACACAATTGCAATGTTTTCAAATGACACTATAGTATTAAAAATAAAATTATCCCAAACGTAACTGTGGCGCATGTGGCTGTGCTGCGCAGTCAGTGAACCGCTTTTTTCACATTAAACATTTTATGCGAGTATTAATGAACAATACTTTATTTGATCCTGTTCTGCAAAATGTTCGATTTTTAATTTTTGCATTCCGGTAGGCATATTTGTTTTAAAAAATCCTGCATTTACAGTGCATTAGATCGTGACAGTGGGTGTGTGCGTGCAGACAAGGACGAGCGATCGCGGGTTTGGCTAGATGTATTTGGAGGTTGTTGCTCACGTCTCGTTCTGCACATATCCAAATGTTTCCATATTCGCAATGTATCTGAATGTTAAACTATAATATTTTTTATTTTTTTGATGTAAACTAGACGGAAAAGATCATCCTCTTCACATGAGCAAAAATGTCCTTGGCATAACAGCAGAGTGGACCGGTATACTACGGTCTATTTAAACTGACCATTGTAACCTTTTATATGTTTGGTTGACTGTACTTAATCTTAATAATGAACAGACTGCGATGTAAGTTTGAAGTTAGAATGCACTTTAGATGTTCTGTGTCATTTATACCAAACACAAATGTTGCTGGTTGCTAGTGTGTTTGCAGCACTACTATTATTTATTTTTTATATATATTATTTTTTATATTTTTTAAGTTTAATTGATTTTTATTTATAAAATATTATTTCTTTTATTTAAATGTATATTTAAGTTTACATTTATGTTCCAACAAACTTGAAAAATTCTGCTTGATAAATGCTCTAAAACTTTTATGTAAATGATTGACTTTTATATATATATTACCTGTTTTATATATTTAATACTTGGTCAGTTTATTGATTTGTTTGGTTAACTTTAGATATTTTTTTATTTATTTGTAATACCGTGCAGTGCACAAAATTAAGATTCGAGAGATGGTTCAAGTCAGTGCTCAATAAATGATACGTTTAGAAATGTTGTGCATCCACTTATTATTAGTGTGACATTTTAGCATGCAAATGAGGGGGAAAACTTCAAGATATCGGCCCTAAAAATCGGCAGCACATATCGGACATCGGCTGACCCTGACCTCTAAACATCGGCATCGGCATCGGCTATAGAAAAACCCATATCAGTCGATCTCTAATTATAATGTTTGCCTTTCTATTACTAATAATATAAAAGTAATCGTTATAATACTTTTTGTATAGATTAATTCCTTTGTTTAATCATTCTATCTGATTATTAGACAGACTTCTATCTATATTAGACAGAACTGTTAATGACAACAGCGAACAAGAGGGAGAATGTGAGCACTGTGCACTCAGGCGCAGCCTTTCTCAGCGCTGTCAAAATAAATGTCCCACCTCGAGCACATTGGGCAATCAGAAAAACTCATCAGCTGATGCCGATATTTGAAAAATGCCAAATATCGGCCGAGGCAATATATCGTCAACCACTAATCTGTTCACTCACGGCTGCCCTTAACATCTTATTGCCATTTGAACTTGAACTGCTGATTGAAACCACTTGAGTTGACTTTGTTTCATATTTAAAATAAGTAGAAATTATATTACAATTATTGGGTGGAAAACATGCTACAAATAATGTTTAGTGAGGTTTTGTGCGCACATCAACTAAAAACATTATAGACTAAAAGACTTATTCTTGATGAAGGGCTTAAAACTCATGACAAATCAACTTAAATAAGCACACGGAAATCCAGATATTATTCACAGAAATATCAGAACACACAACACATCAAACACGTTGAAAAAAAGATATTACACTTACTCACATGAAATTGCAATACTATTTCCTACGCAATGACATTAGCCACTCATAAGCAAAATGCACATAAACAACGGATGCATGGAATACTCTCCAAAATGGTGCTAGGGTGACGCTGAAGAGGAAAATTGTGAAAGAAAAAAAAAGATAAAGTGACGTGACATACAGCCAAGTATGGTGACCCATACTCTGAATTTTTGCTCTGCATTTAACCCATCCAAAGGGCACACACAGCAGTGAACACACACCATGATGAACACATACCCGGAACAGTGGGCAGCCATTTATGCTGCGGCGCACGAGGGGGGAAGAAGGGGGTTCGGTGCCTTGCTCGAGGGCACCTCAGTCGTGGTATTGAGGGTGAAGAGAGTGCAGTACATTCACTCCCCACACCCACCATTCCTGCCGGCCTGCGATTCGAACGTGCAACCTTTGGATTGCGAGTCTGACTCTCTAACCATTAGGCCACGACTTCCCCCGTCTTTGTTGAAGAAAGACATTATTTTAATTTTTTTACACAACAAAAAGTATTCTCGTAGCTTCATAAAATTATGGTTGAATCTAGGCATGGGCCGGTATGAGATTCTGACGGTATGATAACCTTAGATTAAAATATCACGGTTTCACAGTATCACGGTATTGTGATTACAGCTATTTTTAAATGTCTGGGTAAAAAAATAATAATAATAATTTTTTTCACTGAACACAATACATTTTATTTTTAAGAAACATATAGAACATTTTGGAACAGTAAACATGTCAGGCTAAATAATTAAAATAAATAATTAAATTCTTCTTAATTAACTGCAGTCACTTAAGTGAGCCTAAACCTGCAGCTCAACAACAATCAGCACATAAATAAATTATTTTCTGTAAAAAATAAATAAATAAATAAAAAATCCCTATAAATGAAAAAAATGCAGTCACTTCAGTGAGCCTAAACCTGCATTTTTTAAATATTGGCATCAGCCGATAAGTTTTTGTGATGAAGATCTGGAATTCATGGCAGCTTTCATTGGCCAAGGCCCGCCCATGAGGCCGTTTGACCGACATGTCAAACAACCAATCACAGTTCGTTTCGTTCAGCGTCACATTTCGGGGCGCGGAAATGTCCCCAAAATAACAGACCAGTGTGTAAAACTCTCAGACACATTTTAAAGATTCTATGCCGCAAACTTTAAATATTTCACATACTTTTGAAAATCCAGCGTTTAGCTGATCCTGATAAACGCTCGTCGTCAGTTGTAAATACGGTGGCTTTCTTCTTTCCAGGCAGAACGTTAAAGAACGCGACACACACGTCTCAAGGAAATCCTGTAGAATTCAACCAATCCGATGATGACTTCAACATTACTGAAGTGTTTCCACTTTTGTATCCCATATGCATCAGACGGTTAGCCAACAGTCCATGGCGTGACGTCTGAGGCTGAGACCAAGTTCTGCCTAATAGAGAATTGGAATCTATGTCACACCGTATTGGATTCCGCCAAGTTTTAGGTCATGCTCAGGAGCACACAGTGTAAACACACACAAATCACCACAGAAAAAGACCGTTTACCAATAATATTTTTTTGAAAACCATCTTACATACTCCAAGAATATAACTGACTAATATGTAAATCTCTTTAAATAAAAAAAAATAAAAAAATCTCTGTGGTTTGTATGAGAGGCTGCAAATATTCATTACTCATTCTTCTTCACTACACAGTGGTACTGATATAGGCTAACTGCTAAAACACTTTGGCTAGAGAAGCAAAACCATGGCTATTTTTTAAAGGGGAGAATAAATAGCTAGATCTCAAACAGTGGATCATTTATCATTGATATATATCTTCATTTTGCCCAGTAAAACTGTTCAGTGTAAAGAATTAAAGAGCACCTATCATGGAATTTTGAAAATTTACCTTTCATGTAGTGTGTAACATAGATCTAAGTGAACAAAAAACATCCTGCAAAGTTTGAAATATGACAGTGCACCATATATAAAGTTATTGTCTTTCAAAAGTAAGAGTCGACTCTGAGTCATTTTTATGAATCGTTAGAAGACCGAAGCTTTTTCTCTGACTAGATGACGTCAACTTGTCAAGTTATTTGAATACGATACCCCACTTATTGCGCTCCAAGAGACGCCAGTGAAAACTAGAAAACATCATGGCGACGAGACGCTGTGTTCTGAAGTGCGACTCAAAAGCAAATTTTTTTTTTTTTTTTTTTTTTTTCATCTGCCCAAGGATGAGCATTTGAAGACTAAGTGGCTACAATTCATATATACAACTGTACCACAGAAGTATAGTCCGAGCCTTGTGCTTTGTTCACGCCATTTTGAAGACGATTGCTTTACCAACTTAAATGCAATCAAACTTGGATTCGCGAGCCGGCTGATATTGAAGGAAGGTTCAGTTCCAAGTGTATTTGCATCAGCTTCCTCCTCCGTATCACAATCTGTAAGTGTTATTAATAATTGTTGCTTTTACGTTTTATGTAGCATGCTTAATAATTGTTTGGTTTGTTGTGTAATCACCGTTTAGCTTCTAGGTCTTCAATGACAACTGTATTGAGATATGTGAATTGTTTGTCGTTGTGTTGTCTGATCAGTATTTTAAAGTTGCAAATTATTTCTGTGTAGTTGTAGCCCCAGTTAAATAACTATTACTATGTTAATTTTTTTATATATGCTTTCTATCTTTTCAAAGTACATATAATGTGTTTCCAGGTAAAAGCACAATATTACTGTCTTACTGAAGTAGTTCTAAAAATTTCGCAGTGAACCTAAGAATATGTCGATTATTGTAGACTGACGTCGTACTAATTACTTTGTTTAATAATAAAGAATGTAGTGTAGCACACAGACTTTATAATAATTGTGAAACTGCTGTTTATTGTGCTGCACTGGCAGTTACAGGGTTAATGCGGGGAGAGATGAGTGATTTCGGCTGGTGCTCCTGTGAGCGTCTTTTGTCTGTCGTTCTTCAAACATTACAGTAGACACCTTATTTGGTTTACAAACTGTATTGTTTAATCAGTTAGTCACGTTAGCACTCGGCTAACGTATCCACCTAGTGTTCACAGTTTTAGCAGCTAAACTTTAGCTGTGGGCACGATTCGCTTGCATAAGTGTTTTGTATTTTATGTCATTGTAAGAACGGATTGATTATATTATTGTTTTATGTAAAGGTACTTTGTCAATGGTAGTGCTGGCTAACTGGCTCAAGGACTCCATCTCTGTGCCAATCACAACAGGTTTGGCCAGCTGACCAATCAGAGCAGAGTAGGCTTGAGGAAGGGAGGGGCTTGCTCCGAACTTGCTTGAAACGAATCATTTCCTAATCATTGGCAAATGACTCTAATATTAAATGTATATTCTGAGAAAATTACAATGTTTTCTGATCTTAGATGCATTTAAACCTGTTGTAGGGCACTCCAACACAATATTAGGACACTTTAAAATACCATATGACCTGCTCTTTAAGCCAGAGGTTACAGAGCTTACTAGAAACTGCTTTAAAACTGTGTGTATTGTGGATGCTATGCAAGTAAATATCTTGACTTGAATGAATCAAGGTGAAGATTCTTACTATTAGAGATGCCGAATAATGATGCAAGCGGTCAAATAAATGAATAAATGAAACTTAATCCTTATAAACAAGTGGCCGGGTATCAACGAGCTGCCGCAAGATAACGTTTCTATGCATGATTTTCTTCTATTTTTTGTGTGAGGGCTAAACACTGTATATAATAAATCTACAGAGATCAATTATTAAAGGTGTCATGACATGGGTTTTTTTTATTTTATTATTATGGTCCCCTAGGTGCAATTATAGTATTACTACAGTTTTTTTTTTTAAAAACTTTTAAAATGTAGTGAATTATGACATTTTCCCACCCTGTTTCTCATCCTTTGATTCAAACAGTCTGTTTTTTGGGTTGTTTTCCCCCTTTAAGAGTTCAGTGTTAACGCCCGCTGTTATGATTGGCTAACGACAGTGCCTATGGATCAATTATTAACACCCCCAGCCAGAACATTTGCGGATTGAGCGTAACTGTTTAGTAGCGGGTGATGCATTCGAAGCGATGGCTCTTGCAATGATAAAAGCTTATATGTTTGAGCACATCTGCGTGGCATTGTAATTTTCCTGTACACAGACCCACTCGCTGTCCGTCGACTGAACACTTGTGAGGTGCGCGGCGCGACAACGATACGAAATAAGCGTAGTTGTCTTGTGCTGGAGGCGGTCATATGCAAATGGTTGGAACCTCACTTTGGACCGTGACGTCACTTCTTACCATGGATCCAGAACGAGCTGTATTTAGAGCTTGATTAAATAAATGGCTCGTTTATAATGGGGAGGGCGTCTTAAGCTATGAAACTTGCAGGACGTTTTAATGGTACAAAGACCTCTTATATTCCAAAAGATCAAGGCAAATTTGGTTTCTCATTTCATGACCCCTTTAAGACACATCTAATTTGAGTTATTTACCATACCGAGTTTAAGTTTAACTTCCATCCGAGTTCCGTAGTAAATGTAGACATTTTATATTATTATATGTTTATATGATTCATCTTAAGATCTCGTTGGAATTATTAACGATTACTGTATCAAAAAAAGCACGTTTTCAAACTGGCCGGGCTATGGTAAACCATGTAAAGTGAGCCTTAACCACTCAAATGCGATCTTAAGTAGAATAACATAAACATTAAATAAAATCAATCAATCAATATCAATCAAACAATTGCTTTTACAGTATATTATTAGTAACAGAAAGGCAAACATAATACTTTCTCATTTGCGTCAGCATTCAGCAAATACGCATATCATTTAAACAAACCTTTAAATGACTAATGAAAATTTTATTTCACAAACCTTGCAGACTTAGTCGAATCCAGCTGTGAGATATTGTGAAGTGTGGGTAGTAAGAGCTGGGTAGTAACGGATTACATGTAATCTGAATTACGTAATCAGATTCCAAAACTCAAGTACTTGTAATTAGAGTAAACTACTTTTTAAAATACTCGTAATCAGACTACAGTTACTTTTTTATGGATTACATGATTACATATTATTTACACAATGGTAATAAATTGTTCACAATTCATTGATTCTCCTAAATTTCCATTTTTTAACCTTTATATTTTTTCCTAATAAACCAGCCGCTTATATACGTTCATGATTCTTCGAGTTTTTCCGGCGGAGAGGGGGAGGGGTGTCAGATCGCGCTCAGAAGAAATCAGCAAGATAATGGAATATGGAGGGGAACGCGGCCTTTAATCACTGGATGTACCGACATTATTTCATTTTTAAAGAAAGACACAGAAAAAATGTCACTGTTCAGTGTAAACTCTGCCTACCAAGGATTAATTGGCTGTCCACGGCATCGGATTCAACGTCGAATCTAAAGAAACATTTACAGGTAACGTTAAGATGATTTTTCTCAGCATTATATCTAATTAACACACTATTTTTTTAATTATTGATTTGTGGGTCTTAACTGTCGCCACTTCTTTGGCATGAGTTGGTTCATCAAACGTATTTGTATTTGCAATTTAATTCACGCCTGCATCAAACCGATTAACTTTTTCACGGTAAAGTTAGTTTTAGTTTCGTAAATTGGTTTTGTTCTTCACTTTCAGACATGTACATGAATGCGCCTTACATTTTAAGACCGTATTTGTGGCATTGATTGACAAATATAACTGGTCTTATCTATTAACACGAGGGGAAGGAGACTGTAACGGCGAAATTGCTTGCACCTCCATTAATTCTAGAAACTCTCCCACAGGAAATGCATAGGGCTCAATAGTGCAAATATTTCATTCGCATTTGAGACTAAAATATATGTGTGCAAACTGTAAAATGTATTTAGTATCACACTAAATCTGGGGATGGAAAAACAGGAACCACGAAAGAGGAGGTTATGTAATACCTAATAGGGATGCACCGGTTGACCGGCCATAAATCGGTTTGTGGTCTTTTTTTCTGCCGATTTTTCCGGAAGTGCGCCCACGTGCACAGACTACATTGTAATCATTCACTATCATGTCAGTTGTGTGGAAGTATTTCGAAATCTGTGCGCAGGACACGGGCAGCCATTCAGCGTTGGAAGTGCAGAGCTACACGTCTGAGGCACCGATAGCAGGAAGCGAACAGCCGACTGCACAAAATAAGAGTCCCTTTCCTGTGTTCACTGAAGCTGCGCGAGCGTACTGTACCTGTCCGCGCCCTGCACAAGCGTAGACAATGCAGGGACAAAACTGAAATCATTTTTTGTTTTTTTGTAAAGTAGAACTTGCATACATATTTGAAAAGCCAGAAGTAAACGTCAGTTCTGTATAGGATGATTATTTTTATTTTACCTTAAAATTACATCGACTTAATTTGATTTAAAAATCACCTGCTGTAGCACACTGTTGCATTCATCCAATTAAAAAAATTAGGGTAATGATTCACATCTATATATATATATATATATATTTATATATTTTTTTTTTTTTTTTTTTTTTTTTTTTTTTTTTTTTACTTCAGCCAATAGTTATTTATTTTTCATTGGCTCAAGTAAAAAAAAAATATAGATGTGAATCATTACCCTGTTTTTTTTTTAATTGGACGAATTAAATACTTTGCATCTTTGTTTTATTCGCACCAACATTATTTGATTTTAACATTTTCGAATCATTTATTTAGTCTCACTGGTAAAGACCTTTTTTTAATTTAAAACCAAATGTAAAAACTACAACAAATACTGAATGCTGATTAAGAAACATCTTATTGAATGTGTGTTGATTGTGTTGTTTGGATTGTAGAACTATGCAGTTGTTGCCTTTAATTTCACATGGTTACAGTTAATGTTTTCATTTAAGGCCAGTTCTATGTAGTTTCAACCCAATTCAAAAACAAAAGCTAAATGCTGATGTCTGTACCATCTATGTTTGTATTGAATGTAGGCTACTTACTGTGCAGTTACTGCCGTTAATTTCAGATGGTTACGGTTATTGTTTTCATTTATTGTTAAATACCAAATAAACATCTTGTTTATGCATACTTTCCTTCTTTCTTGTTTGTTGTTTAAAGAAAAAGAAAAATCGGAAATCGGTATCGGAATCGGAATCGGCCAGTTTACTTGTAAAAAATCGGTATCGGAATCGGCCATGAAAAATCTTGATCATGCATCCCTAATACCTAATGCTATTATTAAACTCAAAAGGTAATGTTAAATGATTGCCTAAGATAAATGTGAGCGCTTCACATTTCAATGTCAAAAGGCCGATCTGTTGCAAATTCTCGCTGTTTCAGAGCAGGCCACATCAATGAATAGTCCACGTTTATGGCAAGTGACTATTGATGAATTATGACAATGTTTTCTTTATAGTGTTTAGATTTTAATATGTTGTAAATGGTTGAAACGGTGCATAATTAATATCCCTCTCTGTTTAAATGAGCAGACATTTCAAAATACGAGTCTTCTGAACTTTTTTTTTTTTTTCGTATTAGAAAAGCCCTCAGGTATGTGATACCGTGGGCATTGAATACTCAAAGTTGGAGGGCGAATTTAACGTCAAACTTCAGGGGATACTTCAAGTAAATATTTTAGGTCTAAGGGGTCCAAAAAAGTTTGAATCATTGGTTTGATAATTGTTTAGGCTGTTCCATCATAATTATGTAAGTTACTAAACAGTGCTAATGTAGCTGTGAAATATTTATCATATCTAGTGACCTTTGCTAATTGACAATTCAAGAAGTCTATATAAAAAAAAAAATCTAACCTGGATGGAAAACTTAAATCCATATCGCTTAAAAAATGTTAATAAAAACATGTTTTATTACCATTAAGTGTAACTCAGTATTTTATTTCACTCAGTAACAGATAAATGGACAATAATATTCTCGGTGTTTTGATAAAATAAGATTTCTTAAATGCATTTTCTGTATCCTACAGAGGAACCATGCTTTGCAGTACAGGAGGCGCGCAAACCTGGATGAGCCGTCTGTGTCAGGAACAAGCACTTCCAGAGATGTGCAAACTGAAGGACCTTCTGAGCCAAAACAAGCTAAACTGGAGCATACAGATATATGTATGCATCACACCACACAGTCAAAAATGAATTCCTTGATTTTCAAGTTTGTTGTGGAGGATGTACAATCATTTTCAGTTCTTGAACAACCAGCATTCAGGAAGTTAATTGAAACTTTAAGTGGAGGGAAAAGGGTCATGAGTAGGAAGACGTTTGTTGCCAGATTTGAAGCAGCATATGATCGGATGAAGGATGATCTGAAAGCAAAACTTGACACAGTGCAGTCAGTATGTACAACTGCTGATTTATGGTCATCGCACAACAGAAGCTATTTTGGAATGACTTGTCACTGGCTTGAAGACAATCTTGAGAGAAGGTCTGTTGCTCTTGTCTGTACACAAATCCGTGGCAGACACACTTATGAAACGGTTGCTGCTAAAATTCAAGAAATTCATGCTTCCTGCAACATTCAATACAAAGTTCGGGCCACTGTCACTGATAACGGAAGCAATTTTGTGAAAGCATTCAAAGAGTTCTAATCTGGCAAAGACTGTAAAGTAGTGGAAAGTCATTTTGAGGATTTAGGCAGTATTCTTTGTGAGGAAGAAATGGGAGGAGAATTAAGTTATTTTCTACCACCCCACCAACGGTGTGCTGCTCACACATTGAACTTGATTGCTTCAAAAGATCTAGTGGAGGCCATCTCCAAGGTTCCTGTAGGCAGATTACACAATAGTGCAGTTGCAAAATGTGCAGCATTATGGAACAAAGCCCATCACTCTACTGTCGCTGCTGATGCAGTCTTGTCCATTGCAAACATGAAACTTCTTGTTCCTTGTGTGACTCGATGGACCTCTAAATATTTAGCTGTTCAAAAGGTAGTGTCACTCACTGATTCCCAGCGTACAGAATAAACAGACTTGTTGAATGTCCCACATCTGATGTCCCATGAAGTAACATATCTCAAAGAATATGTTGATGTGTTGAAACCAGTGGCTACTGCACTTGACATTTTGCAGGGAGAACAAAAGTGTTACCTTGGCATTGTGATACCCACATTGTTAACACTGAAAAGAAAGCTCTAGGAGAAGATTTCAAATACACAGTTTTTCTCTGAGATCATTGACACAACTGTCAAGGCAGTTGACTCACGCTTCAAGCAGCTGTTTGATAGTGTTGATGCAAAATTAGCCACAATGACAGTTCCACAATTCAGACTATGGTGGTTGCCAGAAAGTGAACGGGAACATCTACGAGCAAAGCTAATAGATGAGGTTTCACAGTTATATCATCATACTGAAGTTCCTGCTCCATCTGACAACACTGGAGAAACTGCCAATGAGGAAGAATTATTTTCATATGGACCTCAAAGGTCTGGCAGAGATGGACAACAGGAAGCAGTAGAAGAGGTACAAAAGTACCTTGATGGCACAAACAAGGAGCTGACATGCCTAAATGAATTTCCCGGAGTGAAAAAAATATTCATCAAATTTAACACTACTCTGCTGTCAAGTGCCCCAGTTGAGCGACTGTTTAGCCATGGTGGCAATATCCTAACAGCAAAGAGTAGTCGTCTTTCAGATGAACATTTTGAGGAGGTGCTACTTTTGTGTTACAACAGTAACATTTGCACTTCAGCTTTCAAAAAGAGTATGAACTATACTTAAAGGTAAAGAGAAGATTCTATTGTGTTTCTCGCATCACAGACTGTCAGGCTTCAGTGGAATGTCAAAAAGATACTGTAATTTTTCATCTCAGCTGGGCCTTTGATATGCTTCATTTAAAAGCAGGGGACTCAACTTTTTTCATCTGGCACTTTTAAGCAGCAAGGTCTATGAAGAGTTTCTCGTGTTTTGGGGTGACATCTTTGACCTACTGTGGCAATGGTTTTGCTGTAAATATCTTGTACTTTAATATACTTTTTTGTAATGTTACTCTTGTTTGATTTGTTTTTCATTGTTACTTTCATATGCACTTCAGGTGTTCTGGGGTGAAATCTTTGACCTAGCAAAGTTAGTGCTGGGAATTTCATGTTCTTTAATATATTTTTTGTAATGTTGATTTTTCTTCGTTGTTACAACCTTATGAACTTCAAGTGTTTTGAGATGAAATATTTGACCTAGAAATGGTCTTTAATATATATATTAGCAGTGTTATTGTTGTGAGTTTCATGTTCTTTAATATTCATTTTCATATTTATTCAATGTTGTTATTGTTTGTCTTTTCCCCATTGTGACTATGCACTATGCAAATGTCAATGCTGTGTGAATTTAGTCGTTTTCAAAATTCATGTTTGCAATGTAGCTATTGTTTGATGTTTTGCATTGCTACTGTCATATACACTTCTAGTGTTTTTTTTTTTTTAGGTTAAATATTTGACCTAGCAGTGATAATGCTGTGAAGTTTTTCAATATTGGCTTTTGTAATGTATCTGTTTTCTAAACTTACTTAATTATAAGTAAATATGCTTTAAAATCATAAGATGTGATTTTGACAATATATGTGATAACAAATAAGGGTTAGCACAAATGTAATCTAAATGTAATCCAAAAGTAATCAGATTACGTTACCAAAAATGTGTAATCTAAGAGATTATATTACTGACTACAAATTTTGTCATGTAATCTGTAATCAGTAACTGATTACAATTCATAAGTAATCTACCCAGCTCATGACAGTCGAGCCATGCAAACTGAATCCGGACAGGGGGAGAGGTCAGCTTCACTGAAGACGCGCGTTCAACTTTAAACTCGTGATTTCAAATTATGTTGATTTATGCATTTGCGCACGGTCATATTCATGTAATTTTTACTGCGTGCTGCATGTAAAATGAGTGTTACCTTGGCATTAGTTGAAAAAATATTATTCCCAATGCACGCAAACTTCCCAGATTACAGAGTGCCCTGTTGGTTACAGTGTTTACTTTCTTTTTGTTTATATATTTAGTCTTTATATCGGCCACCCTGCTCTCTAAGATCTCGGCATCGGCAGTCAAGAAAACCAATATCGGTCGACCACTAATTTAATTATTGTACTAAATCGCAGAAAAGTACAGTACGTACTTTAGACTGCTATTCCAAGCTCTGTGAAGTAACATGAGGCAGGAAACTAGTTGACGTTAGCTAGTTAATTAGCCATGTTATCCGCCTCAGTAGCAAGCCAAATAGTATTTATTTCTACACTAAAACAAACAGCGGGTGGGTCTCTGTCTTGGGGTGAAAGAGGGAAAAATGAAGATGACACAAATATATAGGTTATGTTCGACCAGGAAGTATTTATTTAGCGATCGGTGCTAAAACATCATCTGTATGGAAAATCTATGTTTACAGAACATGGTTAGTCTATGTTACCTGAAAAATTCCCATACAACAGACTTTGTCTTTTTCGACGGGGGAAAAAGTTCCAGGGATTCATCTCCTTTGGCCATCCAACACACAGGGGACTCTGACTGCTCACACCAACCGGAGGAGGAGGGGTTGTGTGACTCGTTACGCTCTCTGCTGCACACAACAGGAGTCGTCCTACACTTTCCTTCTTTGAGGACACATAAAAGAACTGCGCTTACTGCAGGAACGGTATTGCGAATAATTTTGTTGTTTTTTGAACATTGAGTTTTGATGGTATAACGAAAAATTTTAGTGGTTTTGAAACCGTGTCTTTGTTGAATCACACGGTTTTTCCTACATTGAACGATTTTTTGTCCCGCCAAAGCCTTATTTGATCTGTAATTGGGTTTTGTGAGTGAAGCAGGCTACAGACGGAGTGACGGAGAGAATGAGCACAGCCAGTGTTGCCAACTTCTTTCAATGGAAAGTAACTAAACCCCGTCTGAAAAGTCGCTAAATGACGTCATACGCTAATTAACAGTGCGCCGTACTGTCTTGCCTCCCTGTGCTCACATAATGCATTTTAATGCAGCCAAATTCTCAATAAAACTGGTTTTATTATTATATTTTAATGTTTCTGTTGACAGACAATGGAATGAATATTATAATAACTGAAACGCGGTCCATTAAGACTACATTACCAGCTCTCAAAGTTATTAATTTGCACTAAAATCCTATACACGACATTGTCTAATGAAATCAAATACACATACGATTAAGACAATGGTTGTGCTGTGATTTCAGCTATACTTGCATGTAAAATAGAGTTATAAGCAAAATAATATATTTTTTTAACTGAAAGTGCTGCTCCTCGCTAGCTGAACAGAGCAGATGCAGAGAGAGAGAAGTGTGTGCGCTGGGAGAGCAAGACCATGCGCTCGTGC
Organism: Cyprinus carpio; assembly: GCF_018340385.1. Lineage (NCBI taxonomy): Eukaryota > Metazoa > Chordata > Actinopteri > Cypriniformes > Cyprinidae > Cyprinus > Cyprinus carpio. The sequence continues at coordinate 5,536,547 of NC_056598.1, forward strand.
GGCAGTAGCGGAGAGTCTCAGAGACTAAATAAGGTTTGTCCAAGAAAGTAGCTAGATTTGTCGCTAGTCGCTTTTTTGGAAAAAAGTCGCTAAGGGAGTCTAAAAAAAAAGTCGCTAAATCTAGCGACAAAGTCGCTAAGTTGGCAACAATGAGCACAGTGCCCCACCCCTCCGTCTTCAGAGATCGGACCTAAGGTCCGATTCGCGACCTAATGACTCGTTTGAGCCGATTCATTATAATGAATGGTTAAAGCAATTGGTCTGCCCGTCAGTGTCTGAATCGTTGTATAACAAATCATTACTTCTTAGAAGAACATACACATCTGAAATGAGAAAGTAAGTGTGCTTACCCCATTTAGAAAGAGTGTTTAGTAAAATTTTGCCTTAATAATCCACAGTATGTATAGGCCTATGACAATGTGTAGTAAATTACCTATAAAATCATTTAGTTTAAAGTTAGACTGGAGTGAGATGAAACTAGATCAAAGCACAAAGCAAGCTGTTGCTAGCTAGCTGCTAATTGTATTAGATTTTATATGGTAAAAAATTACACTATTACACCTTTTAACGCTACGTTTTTAATGCTACTTTTTAATTGATATGATTATACTAAAATAATTATCAGGTCTATCAAAAAAGGATTTTATCTTTGAAAACTATGAAAGCCAGTGGTGGAAAAAATCACAGTGAGATGACAGTGAGAGTGACAGGTAATATCTGTGTCTGATAATTGCATAATTTGTAAATAGATAAATTGTGATACCTTTGACATTTCAAATATACTTTGGTATCGATGATGTTTACATGTAAAATAAGTTGTAATCGCTTTCTTTTACTATCTAGCCTGACAGTGATCGTTTTTTCATGAATAAATAGAAGATAAAAAAAAATATCACAAACTGTTTCTTTGTATTTATTTTAAATGTAACATTTATTGTCAATATTGGGCTTGCGGATCATGTGGGTACTAGGGTACTCTTTGCTGTGTGTGGATGTCGGTCAGCCACCACCGAAGACCAATTTTGACCCAGGAAAAACCCTGAATCACTGATGTTACATTTTGTCTATATTCTTGGTACCTTTCTGGACCTTGAACTTAGTAGGACCCTTGCTGTCTTTAGAGGGTCAGAAAGCTCTCAGAATTCATAAAAAATATCTTAATTTGTGTTCCGAACACGAACAAAGGTCTTATGGGTTTGGAACAACATGAGGGTGAGTAATTAATGACCAAATTTTCACTTTTGGGTGAACTATATATATATAATATATATATATATATATATATATATATATATATATATATATATATATATATATATATATATATATATATATATATATATATATATATATATTAGGGCTATATATATATATTAGGGCTGTCAATCGATTCAAAACTTTACTAGTGAGACTGTTTATCCAGTCGAGAAAACGTAGTTTGCATCTCATCTGGCCATAAAGCGGTGGGATGTTGACAATCCGTTCAGTTTGTACTTCACACAGCATGACGTGTGAGGGCTCGCGCTCTTCAGAGACAATCACTGAATATGACAGAGCTCTGCAATCTCTGATGTAATCAGCCTGGTTTCCTTTATATTAGCGCTGTTTTGGAAGGACTGTTTGAATGCATTCGCTTCCTGGATCACTGGACTGAAAACTTTCCCGGAGTAAAACATCAATAGAATCTGTAAAGAGTCTACTTTTATTTGTATACACACATAATAACAACAAAACTTTGTACATTTATAAAATAAAGAAAACAAACAGGGTGCACTTTCTGCAGCCTTGGTCTGCGGTGATCTTCATTTAGAAACGTGTCATTAAAATGAACTGTAACTCAGTGAATACTCAACACAGAGACATGAGAGATAGATCTATAGAAAGCTTGACATGTCTACTTTTAAACTGAGCAAGTGCTACCAAAAACAAATATTCTGTGATGAAGTAATCCATATGAAACCAACGTGATGGCCAGTCTTTCACGTCTCCCTTCATTATATCTAATGTGACCACGCCCACGCGCCGATCGCAAAAAATTACTGTGATAGGCTATTCTCTGTTCATGAATATAGCCAAATATGTTTATAACTATATGTATTGTATAGGCCTACATACAAAGCATGCTTGTGTTTATGAATGTAACTAAGGTTCTGTTCATAAATATCTACTCTGGTGTAAGTATTTTGAATGTGTTATACCCGGGATCCTCTGAGGTGTAAATGTATCAAGTAAGCTGTAAATATCACTGATAATATGTGTGCTATGTGGTAATTGTGTTTTTTTATATTTATATATATATAAATTAGTACTTTTTTGTACTCTTTTTTTTATTATTATTATTATTTTTTTTTATAAATTATTACTAAAGTTGTATTAGTGGTCTTTATTGTTAATGTTATTTCTCAGTCACACACCTGGCTGAAAGGCTCATTATGCAGCTCATTATGCGGGCCTTTGTCTTCTCAGGTGTGAATCACAGCATTATGCATGTTAGTTGACGCCTTCTCGCATATACCTTACAAAGAAATAAATGCAGTTTTGGCACAACATGTGAATGAGTAAATAACTACAGAAATTTAATTTTATCCGACCTTCTCTCAACTGTTTACTTTCATTTAGACATAACCAACTTAGTCTATATGTAAACCTTGTGTGTTTTGACAGTATTAGCGCAAAAGCTAACTTAGTCCAGTAATCAGGAGCTGTTTGACGGTTTTTGTGCGCGTGGTTCAGCTGTCCCACCTCAGAAAAAGCACATGTTAGAACAGCGCGTGAATGAAACGTTTAACAGCTCTAAAGATGCAAATAATGTACTTTTGTGACTGCAAATAAGTGCAGTGTCCTGTAAGAGGAACTCTATCGCTGAGTTAACACTGATGTGAATGTATGTCGCATTGTACAGTATCTTGAGACAGAGGTGCCAGAACTGCAGCTGACAGAACGCACTGTAGCACAATATTTCTTCAAAAGCAGATCGTGGAGACATTTTTATAGTCCACGATCAAAAATCGTCATATCACACACCCCTAGCTAGTGGTCAGTGGGTGGAGTCTGTGCCCAGTCACCAGTAGGAAGTTTAGGAATGTCACCAGGCGCCATGCCTTGAATCAGTCTGATTCACATGGCCACCAAACCTCCACCTACAGCAAGGAACAGGCAGTTCAGACACACCACCCCATTCTACTCTCCTGCACACAAAGAGCACTTTTGTCCACACACAAATACACAGTGGTACATTTCCTCTGCAGTTCTGGGTAGCCAGTTGTGGGGACTGACAGCAGAAGACTGACTTTTCCAGCAGAAACACAAACATTATGCAATAAGAGTTCAGGAAAAGGGCTGTGTTTGGGGCGTTGTGGGAGAAAACTGTCTTACCAAACTATCAATAATCATCTCATCACTATAGGCAATGTTCGTTCCACTATTGGTTCCAACTTATGACAGAGCACAACCTCCAGACAAAATGACAACACATAGGGATTGCATGCCTGTGCACATTTCAAAGCACTGAGTGACACTGACATCATGGCACCACGGTGAGGGCACAGTGCCATGGTGCTCTGCAATCTGCATTCAATGTGCCACAATAACAGCAGTCTATAGTTATTTTCATGGCAAGATCAATCTATTTTAAAAGAAACAAACAGTAGTTATGAAAAAATAACAACTGACAGATTTTTCACTGCAATATCCGATATGAAATAAATTTAAAAAAACATTAACAGACAAATAGATTTTCCTTTTCCCGCTAAATTTTTAACTATTTAAAATGGGTAAAGTCTTACTTCAGTGTAGGGCTCAAGTTGACGTGCTGACTGGCTCCGCACATCTCTCTCACATTACAGCGAACAAATTAAATCATTGGGGTGTTTCTTAATATCCATTTCTCATTGTACTTAAAATCGAAACATCATTACCAGGACTTTACAAAATGGTTTAAGTGCCCCATTATGGATTTTTGAAAATTACCTTTCATGCAGTGTATAACACAGCTCTAAGTAAATGAAAACATCCTGCAAAGTTTTAAACCTGAAAGTGCAAAATTAGGGATGTTCGGCAACTGAAATTATTCAGTCAGAAAAGCTCTTTTGGTGTTCGGCTGAATAAGTGAACAGACCAAAAAAACTGTACCAAACACTAGAGCAGAGCAATATGGGCAAAAATTCATCTCTGTATTTTTTGGCCGAATTGCGATATACGTATATATCTTGGTACTCGTTTTTTGTATTTGTATTTTTAAAAAATCTGTATTTAATATATATATATATATATATATATATATATATATATATATATATATATATATATATATATATATATATATATATATATATATATTATATATATATATATATATATATATATATATATATATATATATATGCCATGCCTTGAATCAGTCTGATTCACATGGCCACAATAATTTTTTTTTTTTTTTTTTTTATTACTGCACAATGTTGTCCAACAAAACAATACATATTAAAGGCTATGTAAAAAAATAAAGTGAATGAACCATTTAAGCCTTTATATTATGTGCAAAAAAGGGTTAAAATCACATTTCATTCTAACATTGTAACACTGTGATCTAAAATCAAAAATAAGGCTTTTAAAGCGTAAGTTAAATTCACTAAAAATTTAAATAAATGAGAACAAAAGCACAGAGTTGTGTTAGGCTATTTTGATTACCCGATTACATCACAAACTTCACAGACTTCAGTGAACAAGCTTCACCATGTGCATACACGGCAAACAGATGAAGGGCAATGAAATAGAAGCACAAGAATTCTGATTAAAATATGCATTTTTCTAAAATATAATAATTATTTAACAATAAATGTGCCATATAGAATTTTAAACCTACAACTGAATTTTTATGACAGCAGTAGCCTAACTGTAAAGTTAGACTATTGTAATTTGGTAATCAAAATAGCCTAATACAGTTAGTCTGTGTTTTTTTGCCATTTTTAGTTTAGTGACTTTAAATCCTGATTTAATATGCATTTTTTTGTTTTTGAAAAAAGTTTGAAAAAAGACTTAACTAGTAAAATGTGTACAGGTTATGTGAAAACTAATACAAGTAGGATAATAAAAAAAAGACTCATGTTTAGGATCTCTGCTTGATCAAGCCGCTGCATCAATAATGCAAAAAATCCAAATAATCCAAAACTAATCCAAAGCTAATCCAAATTTGTGTATTTAGATTGTAATGTTACAATGTTAGAATGTGTAATGTGAATTTAACCATTTTTTGCACATATTATATAGGATATACTAAATGGTTACATTCACTGTATGTGTTTTCATAGTCTTTATGAACATTGTTTCATTGGACAACACTGGTCAGGATTAGGGATGTGCATTTTAACCAAAAGTAATATTCGATAATCGCTGGGTATTATTCGATTAGTAGTCAAAAATCACACCCCTCCCGTGCATGCACCCACACACTTACGCACGCATAAACACACACCCATAAAAAGAGAGAGAGGGAGAGAGACTATTCAGGCTTTCAATCTGTATGATAACAAACTGTTTAATTCATTAGAAAAAGGTCTATCCTAACCCAAGCCAATTGATGGTTGTATGATTGCTGAAAAATATTAATATAACATAACCGAATGACGGCACTTATTAACGTAACAGTCCGTCGATTATCAACTGCTCACAAGGCTATAGGAGCCTAGGACATTTCTATTTTAAAAATGAGCATGAACATGAATAGCATTTTTTTTTTTTAAGTTTACAGATTAATTAAGATTAGAACAGATTAATTCAACCATGAATATTAGGCTTAAAACACATTACATCTGACCGAGTCCGACCCGAGCCCATGTCGCTGTCCTCATTACACAGCTAATGTTGCAGCCATTATAATACTTTAGTTTTGGTTTTTAATGGCAAAGTGGTCATATTTTGTTTCGATTCTTTATTAATTTATTTCAGAAATATGATTGGAACATTTTATGTTTGTTAAATTCAAGTTTGTTTGTTTTTTAAATAGCCTACAAAGAGGCCAGCGCAAGACAATGAGTTGAGCATTTTTGATCAGTTTATCTTTCTCAAAAAAATAAAAAATAAATACTGTAAGATTAGTGTCATAATATTTTTAGGAATAAAGTCAAAATTATGATAATAAAATCATGTTACATTGCGTGTAGTAAAAGTGAATATATTACACCTGTATACTCCGCCAAAAAAATTAATTAAAAAAAAAAGTATGTGGCACCTGTCATTCTTCACATTTAACACGAAAAACAGCAATAGGCTTACTGGCGATTTTTTTAACTCAAATTTATGTATTTCACGAGACACTCATTTGTATTAAATTGATCTGGGTTTTTTTCAACATGCACTCAAATATTTATTTGTTTTATTTCGTGCTGCAAATATTAAACAGGAAAATATAATTGATTTACATGCCGCTTGAAAGGAGGCGAATATCTCACTACAAATTAAAGAGCTTAAAAAACATTTATTGTTTGTATTTTATCTTAAGCCCAAAGCTTATAGCGATTAAAACGTTACATATTATTTCCAAGCATTTATACCATAATTAAAAGCTTGTGAATAGTCACATAACGTTATTTACTTCAGAAAAATCAACATAACAGAGTCAAAAAAAAATTTGTATATGTGTGGTAGGTGTTTGTTTTTGTTTATCAGTGGATTGTTTATTTTTTTTTTTTCTTTAAATAAATAATATTTTTAATGCAGCTAGCTCATAATCACGACTTAATACGTGGGAAACATGAAGTTTCTCGCTCAGCACAGTGGAGTGCATCGTTTTGTTAACCGTTGTTTGGTACGTGGTGACACAGAAGACCCTCTCACAACATATTCCTTTATAGATCTATTGCGTTTGCCGCTCAGAAATGTTCACAGTAGTTAGTTCATCAGTAGTTCCCTGCTCCGGTGCGGTTAGCGATCACACTGCATGCGTATCGCACCCTAATTAAACTGAACCGCGCTCTGGCCCACCTCTTCCAAGCAACGGATCGCACGGAGCGATCACATTAGTCAACCGAACCGGGCTTTGGGGGTCAGACGCACTCGGGCACAGTTCAGATCCTTAGAAAATAATCGCACAGCCTAATCGATATTCTGTAATTAAATCGACTAATCAAATATTCAAAAATCCTGACCCATCCCTAGTCAGGATGTAAAATTTTAAGACATAAAACATTTTTAAAACTTTTTTTTTTTTCATCCAAATACAAAAATGTTGAAAAAAGTGAGATTAATTACTTTGGAATATTGGAAGAAAAAGTTACGAGACAAAAAATGGGCTAGGGCAATTAAGGGCAAAGTTTTACAGTGTTTAAGCAAAGTACAAAAGAGTCTATTTTCATAAATTGCAGATGCAACTAAACACTGAGTACTATTTCACTGGTTAGTGGCACTGAAAAGAAAGAGCACACCAATGTCCACCAATTTTCAGTGAAAAACTTTTGAAGGAAGATTAAACTGAAGAGAAGACCTTTGAGACAGGCAAGTAAATTATTTATTAGTTGTTAGTTATAGGGATATTAATATATATATTTTTAATTGCAGTCATCTCACCTAAATGTCTCCTCACTCAAAGTATTTATTAGTGCTGTCAAATGATGAATCGTGATTAATCGCTTCCAAAATAAAAGTTTTTGTTTACATAATATAGTGCTGTCAAAAGACCTGGTACTTCGGTACCAAGTCGGTACTAAAAAAATGAAAACGTTACAGTACCACGTTTTTTAAGTACCGGTGGTACCGAGTAACCTGGTTCTTGATGCACTATCCGAAAGGTGCACTGATGCGATCTCTTCATAAAAGCACAGACATGGCGACCTCGAAAATGAGGAAACACATTAACTAACAAAACACTTCAAGCAGGTAAGTTTCATTTAAATGTTTAATATTTGGTGTTTCCCAGACCTTGATTTATTTGTGGCACCCAATATCAAAATTCACTGCCACAAATAGATTTTCCAAAAGGCTTTGACTTCGTTGAATAAACATAAGCACTGTTTATTATATAGAATGAAGTTTTTTATTAACTATTCAATGCTCCTTCAGAACTCTTATTAGGGTAAAAAAAAAAAAAAAAACAGGAAGACATGATATTTACTATTTTTACACACCAGAGGCTTTTAAATGAATTGTGAATCTAAAATATGTGTGTTAGAGAATGTACAAATGGTTAACATTGTGTCATATCAGTCAAAAAAGCAGGTCTGTGTTTTTTTTTTGTTTTGTTTTTTTTTAGCTAACTTAGTTGTTATTCTTGGCTGAATACCTCTAGGAGGTTTTAAAACCCCTTAAAAACCCCTTTGCGGTCAAGGATCGGTGACGGCCCCAGATTATTGTTGTTTCACTTTCACAGCACATTAAACATCACACTCTTGACAAACTGTGCAATCAGTAGAAAGATTAAAGACTCTAGTTTCGATATTTGACCACTTAATAAAACATTGTTGTTAAAACATTGTTGCAGTAACAGTAATTTAGTAATTTATGCCAGGAGTGCAAAATAATAAATCCATATTATGTCAAATTTTGAACAGAAATTCACCACGCATTCATATTCAGTCACGTCAGCAGCGGTTTATTTGTGTTCACATAGATTCACTGGACAGCGTCTATAAGGGATTATAGTCCAAATATCCATGTACATGGAGATATATTTACTCATGTTTACTTCATATTTCTTCAGATAGAATCATAATTTTTATTCATTTATTCATTCACTGATTTACACAAACTGATGATAAATAGCCTCTCCCAGTGCTGTCTCTGTGTGTGCTCCTCGGTGTTCGTGCTCTGACTCAGACAAACTCTGATTCGTCCTTCGCCTTGTCAATCTTTTGTCTCATAACAAGACAACGTCGCACCGTGTCACATGCTTCCTTCACTCTTCCGCATTGATATCTGACCACAACAACACAGAGAAACCTCTGTACCCACGAAATATCCAAATAATAAACACACGATTACGATAGTATATGGGTTGTATGTGATTTGGGTTGTATGTGGTGAGATTTGGGGCATTTTTTATAAAATTGTATAAAAAATATTATTATGCATATCTGTAATGCTAATTTGTGCAGCGATATAAAAGGCTATAAATAGCATATTTTAACAACAGTAAATGACCAAATTCCACGTGATCGCAAAAGGGAGTTATTACAAACACTCGTTGGTGGTTTAAAGTGAGTTCTGAGTAAAAGTGTACTAATAAATTCATAGATTGTCTTATGTAGCTTGATGCTATTGTTAGCGCTAATGCAACTACATAACAGGTGCGGTTCTTCTTCATAATGCATTTTGTCATTATGATTTACGTAAGGTCGTAAGAAAATGTTTTGTTGTATTTTTATAATAAGACTTTTGATAATAGCTGGGTAAATGAATACTGGGATTGAAGCGATGTGGCTTGGTAAACCTTGAAACACCACAATAAAGGCTAATAACAGAGCCGTAGATCACTGACAAGCTACGCAATATCGTGTTCTTTATTGAAGGCGATTCATCTGCGATAATGAACGTGATATTGCATAGCTTGTCAGTGATCTACGGCTCTGTTATTACCTTTTATTGTGGTATTTCAAGGTTTACCAATAATTACACCATACATGCACAGGGTTTCCCACACATTGATTTATTTGTGGCGGGCCGCCACAATATCAAAACTGACCGCCACAAAACGATTTTCCAAAAGGCTTTGAATTCATTGAATAAACATGAGCACTGCACGGTTTCAAAAATCAAAAAATGATGCGGGTGTTTTTATATCACTGTATTTCAGAAGGAAAACCGACTGTATTTAGAAAATTTTCGATTTAATTTTCATTTCATTTTGCATGTAATGCTTGATAAAGGCAGCGTTTTTTGAGCTCAGCGCTGCTTTACAGCCTTTACCGGAGAATCCTGTATCTCTCCCCGCTCTTAAAGCGCCTCCTGCTGCCAGAAAATGAATTTGCATATATATGTATATATGGGGGCGGGGGAGTGCCGCCACAAATGGAGTGTGAGGCTGTGGGAAACACTGATGCATATTATTAAAGTCTACTGTATTTCACAGTCAACGCATATGGCTTTTTGGCTAGGTTTAAAGGGAAAGAGCACTTTTAACTGTATCATTTTAGAGATTTAAAGTGCTGGAAATAGCTGTGTGAAATGCTTGAAAGTCATTAAAAATTGCTTGATTTACCAGGTTGTACAAACCCTGAAATTAATTATTTAATACATTCGACTATTTCTACCACAACACCATGGTTACAGTTAGCTTACCGCTTCTGGTTCCCTGACATATGTCAGCGCTGATTATAACAGAGATTTCTGTGCAGAATTTGAATGATTCTCAGTAAATCTTGCAGCAACCTTGTCATTGTTGCATTTGGGCAGTAACAGTGTCGCGAAATCAACTTTGGCTCCTGAGTAAAGCTGTTCTGAGTTCGGACAAGTTTGTTTGCATCACAGTCCGAGCTGATAAACGGTCCGCGCTGCGCAGCTGAAACTTAGCGCATTTTAGTTTCGCTTTTGTTTGCCGTTTTATCAAATGCAACAGAAATGGCAGCACTTATGAGTTGAACAACGTAACATTTGGTCACAGTCTGGAGCCCTGAGTTACAAAATTTCTGGAAGAAAAAGATAAGTTAAATAGTATTTTATTTACATTGAAAATAGAAATGATAGCTCACTTTTACCATCTGAGTCTGAGAAAGTATTTTTCAGCACTGAAAATAATGAGAAAAAGCAATTTTTTCCCTTTCCAGAGTAGGAAAACACCAACATAACATATTCACAAGAAATATATTTAATTTGGGTCTGTACAGTTGCTTTAAAAAAAATAAATAAATAAAAATAAAAAGTGGGTCAAATCGACCCGCGAAACATCAAAATTGTCAGAAAATTATTAATGTGTACTTAAAAACACATCAGTGTATCTGTATCCTCACTTTGCATGCACGTTCATGGCCCTAAATGAGAAAAAGTTACAAAATATCAAAAATAAAATCACAAATTAACTGGTATTTCCGACAGCTCAAAAATCAAAATGGGTCAAAGTGACCCGGAAGATAATACAAGGTAACATCTGGTGCTCAGTGAAGTCAAAAGTACAAAGACCAAGTTGGTCAAAAGTGTAAGACACTAGTAATGACACTGAGGGAATGGTCTAGCTCCAGTTAAATTTAGATGTAATCAGACGCTAATCTGCAGGTATCGTAGAACAAATCTTTCTTGGGGCTAGAAGTCAGTGTATATTCTGGCAAACTGTTTACCAATCACATTTCGCATTCGGCAAAACAAACTGTGATACACGCCATTTACCAACACACAATGGGTAAATTACAAAGCACAATGTTCTTTACTGTTTTCTCAGCAAGATACCATAGAAAGGAATTTAAAGTACAAGGTTTACAAGATTTAAAGTAAGAGGCGGGTCAACAGTTAAAAAAAAATTCAAAGTTAAAGTTCATGCAAACAGATATTAATAGACAAATTTCAGTCAAATATTTATGGTTTATAGCAAAATCCACCCTGTGTTCTATTAGGAAGGGCTCATCCCTATGCCCTAATCCCTTCAAAGGGTTTACCCTCCAGAGTGAAAGCTTCGAAGGGTTGAAGGGTGTAGGGGATCAAACAACTGTTTCTTAAAGTGCCCTTCTGCATCATCATCACTTGCCCACACGGAAGCACCGTCATCATGCAAAGAATCTGCGCAAAGGATCATGGTGGACCGAAGTGTCCATCAGTTGTACCCTTCGAAATCCTTCATTCCGAAGGGCCCTTTGAAGTGGCCAGTTTTGAGCACTTTGGTTTGGAACGACCCTTCAATATGGCGGCCATGATTGTTTTCACTCCTAAGTGCCCTTCAGAGGGTGATATATCCTGTTTGGAACGCACCGACTGTGTTAAAGTGTGGACTTGCTTCTTGCATCAGACCAAGGCTGCATCTCATTGCTAGTTTTACTTGATCTTAGTGCTGCGTTTGACACCATAGATCACGACATACTCATAGATAGATTACAAAACTATACAGGTATCCAAGGGCAGGCTTTAAGATGGTTTAGATCCTACCTGTCCGATCGCTACCACTTTGTTTATCTAAATGGGGAGTCATCTCATTTATCACCAGTAAAATATGGAGTGCCACAAGGATCTGTCCTAGGTCCTCTGCTATTTTCAATATACATGTTGCCCCTTGGTAATATCATTAGAAAATACGGGATTAGTTTCCACTGTTATGCTGATGATATTCAGCTATATATCTCAAAAAGACCAGGTGAAACTTCTAAATTATCTAAGCTAACAGAGTGTGTTAAAAATGTAAAAGATTGGATGACCAATAATTTTCTCCTATTAAATTCAGATAAGACAGAGATATTACCTTATTGGACCAGAAAACATTACACAGAATCTCGTAGATTACAATTTGCAACTAGACGGATGTACTGTTACTTCCTCTACTGTAAAAAATCTGGGTGTTATATTAGACAGTAACTTGTCTTTTGAAAATCATATTTCCCATGTTACAAAAACAGCATTCTTCCATCTTAGAAATATTGCCAATCTACGAAACATGTTACCTGTTCCTGATGCAGAAAAGCTAGTTCATGCATTCATGAACTCTAGACTGGACTATTGTAATGCACTGCTAGGTGGTTGTCCTGCATCCTCAATAAACAAGCTACAGGTAGTCCAAAATGCAGCGGCTTGAGTCCTTACCAGGTCAAGAAAATATGATCATATTACCCCAATACTACAGTCTCTGCAGTGGCTACCTATTAAGTTCCGTATCAGTTACAAAATATTATTACTTACTTATAAGGCCCTTAATGGCTTAGCTCCTGCGTACCTAACTAGTCTTCTACCACGCTACAACCCATCACGGTCCCTAAGGTCAAAAACGCTGGACTTTTGATAGTACCTAGGATAGCCAAAGTCCACTAAAGGAGGTAGAGCTTTTTCGCATTTGGCTCCCAAACTCTGGAATAGCCTTCCTAATAATGTTCGGGGCTCAGACACACTCTCTCTGTTTAAATCTAGATTAAAAACACACCTCTTTGGCCAAGCATTCAAATAATGCATCTCATAATTTTGGACTGCAGTTATATCTGATCAAATGTGCATTATTATTCTTTAGCTTGGGTTAAACAAATTAATTTTACTTGGCTGGAACAGCAGCTACGCTAATTATGTCTCTATTTGTTTCTCTGCTTTGCCACGGGACTTACATCCCGTGGTAACTAGGATTTACACAAGCTCCAGTCTGGATCCAGAACACCTGAGAAGAGATGATGCCAGCCCCTCAGAGGACCTCAGATGATGCTAACCCAGAGACAACATACAGAACTACCACATTTTGCTATAAGTTTGATTGCATAATTGCTGTTAATAGTGTTAATCGTCTGTTTGTTTACGTCTTTTTATTGATTTTTCTGAACATTTCTGCCATATGCACATGAACTGACAGTCACCACTGATAAGCTACTACTAAATATTGTAGAAACTTAATTTTCTGTAAAGTTGCTTTGTAATGATTTGTATCGTAAAAAGCGCTATACAAATAAACTTGAATTAAAGTAGAGCGCAAACAATTATATTTGGAACATTAGAATAGAATATATTATTCCAATCCACCTTTTTCTTGTCGTAAAAATGGGTGTAAATTTGTAAATTCTATGGGTCTGGCTTCCAGTCTCATCTGCATCCACTCTGTCCAGCTATTTTTAACTGAACAAAACAGTTCATTTTGCTGCTTGATATTGAAAGTATCTTATCATACTCTTATCATAATAATGGTGTGTCTTATCATATTATTTTAATCTATTACCTTAATTATGAACACACTCGTTTGTAGCGCAAACAGTTTTACCATTTATTGCACATTGTTATTCTCCTCGTTATTTACCTATAGCGGCTGATGAACTGGAAGTCTCACCCATAGGCTTACTTTCGGGTTGAAAAAAAAAGGTGGATATGACGGTCACTTCAGCGTATTCATTCCAGAACTAAAGAACACCCGGTGCTGCGGCGAAAGCTATTGATCTTTACCTGGAGCTGTCAAAATGACAGAGACGATGAGTTTATATTTTCGCTACTTACCTGAACTTCTTCATTACAATAAATGATGTTTGTCATATTGTTGAGAGTTTTGTTCGTTTTATTGTTACGCATCACGTGTTGGTAAATAGCGTGTACCACAGTTTGTTTTGCCGAATGCGAAATATGATTGGTAAATAGTTTGCCTGAATATACCCTGACCCAAGAGGATGTCTCTTCAGTCAGCTTGTTTCGTCACAAGCAAAAAAAAGAAGAGCCGAGCAGCACCGGGTTTTGTGGCCTGGCTTGCCTTTACATGCAAGGATACTTATCACACCTAAAGCAAGATACAGGGCCTAGGGGCAGCACTTAAGGCAAACACACTGAAGGTCTGCAGCAGGCATCTTCCTCTCTTAGAAAAACACACACCCCTACCAGCAGGCCTGGATGAGTCACGCTGTGCTGCCATAATACAAATAATCACGCTTTTTATGCCAGTCATTATGCAACCTACTCACATTTACATGCTGCTGCAATGTAGGTTAAGAGCAACAGCTGCAGTTATATGTGTGACCCTGAGCTCTAAAGCAGCCATACATTCTCCATCTGAATCAACCTTTTGTGCTGCATGACTGTAATTCAGCATTGATCACAAGTGAGTCTTTCTTTGTTCACAATAAGAGGCAGTAATGCAAATAACAATGGCAGTGATGAGGCTAATGCTTTTAACGTCACAAATTAATGAAGGTACAACAAGCAATTTGGTATGAAATGTTAAAAAACAAAAACAAAGAGAAAGTCTCTGACATATGAAGTGGAGACCGTTTCGTCCAGCACTATGTGCTGAAGCAGGGATTGGGAAAGGATTCAGTCTCATCTTTCGAAAGTGACGCCAGGATAATAGCACTCCTCACCCCGAAATGAGACGAAAATAGAGAGGAATCTCACCTAAGGTCCACAATAACAATTAAGTTACACGATGAGTTACATTTTTAACATTGTGAATCGAACACCACTTACTAGACTATAAATTATGCCTCTCAAAGTACCATTCACGTAACTTAGCACCAAACATGTAATAAAAACTGAACGCATTTTGTCAAATCTCAACCATCTGAAAACAAATAAAGACACCAAGCTACTAGACTGAGACTGAATCAATCTTTTAAGCCTATAAGGAGCCAAATTCCCGCCACTGACTTTCCTAACATGCAGGTGAAATCTTGAGATCAGCGCGAGGACCCAGATATGAGGAAACGTTAAAACAATTTACTCGCTTAATTTGTGTTTATCTGTTAAATTCCACGCCCTTGTGAAACTTTTTTTTACAGCAGTAATAGGTAAGGTGTTACAATAATGCGTGTTACACACTCTTTTAAGTCCTACCTGTCAGACTCGGTGTTCACTCGATAACGCCAGGTGTCTGGTGACTGAACAGAACTTCACTCTATGTTGGTCCTGGGTGTATACGGCAAAGTTCAAAGGAGTTCTAAAGTTTTATCAATTTGTTTTAGTGTGTAATATGCTTTGCTCTATAACCGCTGTCGCTTTCTCGCTGATTTCTGATTCGCGTTTCTGTCGCTAAATGAACTTACAGCAGAAATCTAGCGTCATTACTCAATTTCACTCGCGCTCTGTACATGCTCGTGGTTCTATTGACAACCCACTCTTAAAGAGACAGGACACTTGACTTTAATTATGACGGCACTCCATACGGCAATAAACAACCATAGTAGCTAACTCTAAACTTAATTTTAAACTCTACTCTACATTTTTAACACCAGATAACTGGTATGGTTTTAAGTTTGTATTTAAAATGTTTTATTTCTACGGGCACAGGGGAAGACATATTTTGCTTTTAAAACGCACATATTACTATAAAGCCTATCGCCAACTGGCTGTTTAAAGAAAGGGGGAACAATCAATTCGGCAGCTGTTAAGATGTGAGCTAAATGTACAGATCCTCTCGCTTTATTATGGCAGTCATAAGCTAGTCAAAGAGAATTCTGCAAAGTACTCTAGTTCATTCATGTGTTTGTTTGTTTGATTGATTGCAAGTAAGTGGTTGGTACACAAATATTGTGTTTTGGTATTTTATAGTGCAAGCAAAACATCGTGTGTGCATATTTAATAAAAGCATAGACATGACCTAAAACGTCTACGGGTGTCCCTGTCTACTAGTTGTACATATTTGCTTAGACTTAGCTGAAACTAACCAGCTTCTAAATGATCATTTATTTATTTGTTTATTTGTTTACCTACTGAAATCATGTCAGTTTATTTTGAGAATCCTTTTTTAGCAAAAACATATTTAACCTAATAGTAATGCATTTGTTTTATTATTGTGGCTTCCCATTATACATACAAGCTGATTACAAATTATGTTTTTAAAACATATTTATTTATTATTTGCTCAATTGAGTCAGATATCCAGGTTAACATTTGAGGTTCAGTAAGTGAATAGAACATAATTTTAGTGTCATTTAGTCAGCAATCTTGGATGAGAATTGCTTGTTTGGGGAAGTCGTGGCCTAATGGTTAGAGTTTGACTCCTAACCCTAAGGTTGTGGGTTCGAGTCTCAGGCCAGCAATACCATGACTGAGGTGCCCTTGAGCAAGGCACCAAACCCCCAACTGCTCCCCGGGTGCCACAGCATAAATGATACCCACTGCTTTGCGTGTGTGTTCACGGTGTGTGTGCACTTGGATGGGTTAAATGCAGAGCACAAATTCTGAGTATGGGTCACCATGGCTGTATGTCATTTCACTGTACATTATGCCACGGTTAGGTAACTAAAAAAAAAAATACCATACACATGTCACAGTAGAGTCTTCACAGTTTAAATGAGTTGTTCAAACTTTTTATTAATCACTTGCAGACTTATCATAAAACTGAGAATCAGCGCACGTGCAATGCTATAAACCAATTTTGTCTATAACAAAACTACTACTGACACAGCATTAGCATTGATAGAATACTCTTTAATCTCTTCCACGTATATATGTATGTGTGTATGACCTGTACAGGACCTATTTTGAAGTCTTACAGGACATGAGTGTTTCCCACTTTTTCGATTCATATTGATAAGTCAGATGATAAACATATGATACTGGCATCAAAAGGTAAACATTAAAACCAATTAGCTGAATAGTTTTGTAATTTAATTACTCTTTGATTTGCAAGTAAAACAGCAAGAGTGAGGTTAAATACAAACAAAGAAAAGAACAAAAAAGAGGAAAAAGAAAAAGTATTTTAAAGGCTTTATCATAATCTACAAGGCACAAATAATAATACACCAGAAACAAAAGAACTATGAAAACCGAACAGAAGAGAACAGAACAGAATATTTTAGAAGCCCATGACAGGATCTTACAGAGAATGTTTCTATAGTTTTTACATTTCTGCTGTGTTCCTCACCCACTTCATATTTGATTAATTTGATTAAGGCTAAAGAAGGTAACAGCACTACATTGTGTATGAAAAACTGACAGATTACATGACTTACAACAGATAACTACTATGGTAAGAGTATGTGAATATAGATGATTTTGTACATCATGGGAAACACCGTTCCCAATTATTACATCCACATCACAGTGAAATATGAGGGGCACTGCCCTCGATATCAACACATCGGTAGGCAAAAACTACCATCATCTTCGCATTATGGAAGGCACTGCTCCCGATAATGATTCTGGATCAGGTATAACATTGATTCAAAAGGAGGATGCCAAAGACTGATACATACCAGTAACTTACTGATTTTTTTAAATTATCATTTAAGAAATACAATGTAGTCTGTGGTCATAGCCTTTGAAAACAAGGTTATCTCCATAGCAGATGCTGCTTTCACATTTCGACAGTATAACTGTCATAATTATGGAAGGCACTGCTTCCGATAATTATACATTTGTTTAAAAAGGCGTTACAAAATGCTATTTATAGTGATCCCTGTCACTGATAAATAAAAAAATTAATAAATAGAACTTCAGAGCCACATAGGAAAGCCTCTTTCTATTATTGGACAGAATGGATCTGAAGAGCCCCTGTAAAAGTGTATCCAACCAGAAAATTGTAAAAAATACTGTGCTTTACGAGGTGTTTTATGATCACAGGTAAGTCGTGATACAAACATTTAAATGTCAATGGCTGATTGTCTAACTGGAGTCTGTATAAAAAATAAAAAAAATTCAGTGGTCTCAAACTCAATTCCTGGAGGGTCACAGCTCTGCAGTTTCACTCCAACCAGCTCCAAATCACACCTGCTTGGAAGTTTCTAGTAATCCTGAGAACGTTGATTAGCTGGATCAGGTGTGTTTGATTAGGGTTGGAGCTAAACTGTGCAGTGCTGTGGCCCTCCAGTAATTGAGTTTAAGACCAATGCCCTAAATCCAGACTGTTCAGGTATTATGCAATAAGCTCCTAAAAGGGGTCTGAAAATTTTGAAAATAACAAACCAGTAACACATTCTGAATTTGTATAATCTAAACTAGATCTAAATAGAAAAACTTCCTCCAAGAATAGAAATTCTGGGATATCTACCTTGATGTCAATCAAACCCCTTATGAATATTGATCTGTATGGATTCAGAATACGAAGTATAGCACATGAGTGATATGAGCTACTTTTATAATATTTTATGCCCTTTTTTGAGGTTTGATAGCTCCAGTAACTCATGGAGAAAAATGACTAGTACATTCTTCAAATATCTTCTTTTGTGTTTCACAAAAGGGGTCTGGAATGACATGAAGGTGAGTAAATGATGACACGATGTTACATTTTTGGATCAACTACTGCTGTAAATACTGATGTAAACCACTTATCCTAAATTCATGTTAATAGAGCACCAAAATCATTTTCTGCTTTATTTTTCCTTTTTTTCCTTGAGTGATGGTTCAAAGTTACCAGACAGTTAAAGAGGTGAGCTGAATCTGCTTGTCTAAATTTCATTATCCATATCCCACACTTCCCCTGCCAATGCATTGGCACAGCCCTGGATGGTCCAAGTGGCAAGAGCAAACTGATTCTTGAATTGGTCAATGTCAGCAGATTCAAGCCCTCCTTTAATGGCTTCAAGGTGATGCACCAGAGCTGCCAGAGTGTGTGATCCAGAGCCCAGCAGAATGTGCCGGAATAGACTCTCCCGCGGAGACACATAGGGAGAGAGAAAACTGCCTTCCACCTTCAAACAGACACATCATGTTAACATACACAGTATAAAACAGCAGAACTACAGACAAACTACAGCTAAGGACCTTTCTAAGGTTGTATATCCCAAGAATGCAATCTGGAAAACATTTCAAAGCATTTTAAGGCTGGCACTTTGTTGTTTTTAGCCCATGTCTGTTAGCTTTGAGGTACTATATACTGTATGCTGTTGCACCCCAGAAGTTGACAAAGTATATGCTTAGCCATTACACTCATTTAATATGTATCTAACACAATTAGCAATTACATGCATTTAAAATGTATCTTTCTGTTCTGAGAAAGCGAAACAGAAATATGGATGATTTATCATCATATCCAATTTTTTTTCCAATAAAATGGCCCTCTTCCTAAAACCACTTGCTTCTAATCATTAGCAGCAAAGGCTATTGGATATTTTAAAAAGCCCTTTGATATATTCCATCTCAGTTTCCTTTTTCAACAGGAAATACGTCAACACAGGAAAGAATGAAACAGCTTGACCATTTTTTACCCTCATAATGCGATTGTTGATGATGCGACACTGCTCCATGTCATCAAGATCACTGTTCCGGATGGCGGAAACAAGAGCGCTGGCAGCACGATCGTATGACCCCTGAGCTGAGAGAAGCCACTGCATCGTCACAGTAGAAGGAAGGCGGCCCGTCTTTAAAACATAAATGCAGAAAGTTAATTACATCTTCCTGTAGCCTTTACAGAAATTCATCAAACATCAAGCTTAAGGGAGCTTTCTTTAGGAGTCCCAAAAAAGACATATTACCACACAGACTAACCGTTTGGCGTGATTCAACTTTAGACCTGATTTGGGACACATAGTTGCGGATGACGCTGGTATACTTTGCCACGTTCAGCTTGAGCAAGTGGTCGTGTACCAGGCGAAGCGTAACCAGTCCGACCACTTCACCTGCTGTCTTGGCAAGTTTCAGGGTGTTGTAGGAAGTGTACCGTTCCAGAGTTTGATCCGTATCCTCAATAGTGCCAAAAGGGTATGCTTTTGAACTCTGAAACACATCAGGAAAATGATTACTTCCTTTCAACATGAAACAAATCTGCACCTGAATCTATTTTATTCTATTTTGACAGCTTCAAGTAAAACCTTGATACTTACTGAAGTAAATCGAAACGAAAGTGACGGGATGCCTGAGAAGGTCAGGAATGGATAAGCAGAGTGAGACAAACCCATAGGTTCCATTCTGTGGAAAAAATATATATATATAAACTAAAAGGATAAAAAATATTTTGTTAACTGAAATAAAGCAATAATAAATTAAAATATAGCTGCAAGCAGCAATTACGGGGCCAAGCACTACAGGAGCAAGCTTCAGACAAACGGCAGGAATGAGTAATTAAAAACGTTTTAAGATTATTTTAGGCAAAAAGGCTTGAAAACAATAAAGACAATAACAAGTAATAGGATTTATTGGCTTGTCATGTTTGACCAGTAGGTGGCGCTGTTACCAAATTAGTGTAGAATGGTCAGTGTGAGGTGACTATTGCACATACAATATATGGTGTCAGTATGTCAAAGCTTTAAAGAGATATAGCCTTGGAGTCATTTTGACACAGTGCTTAAAGTTTATAGCGGCGCTGTACGAAAACGGTTGCGTCTATCGACACGAAATCCATAAATTTTTGTCAGCACAGTCTGAAGATGATTGTACTCGATTTTGGTGAAAATCGGACCAAAGGTTGATGAGGAGAGCAAAAAAGTAGGTTTTCAACATAAATCAAAATGGCTGACAGGAAGTTCAGCTTACTCTGGCATATTTGGTATCTATGTTGTCGGCATAAGCCAGGGAATATTTTGAGACCAGATTCATTGCAATAGGCTAATGCAATAAAAAGTTATTAGCATTTTTATAAGTGTAATTATTAATGGTTAATGAATGGTTTATTACTCTTGAACAATAGGTGGCGCTGTTACCAAATTGATGTGGCATGGTCAGTGTGAGGTGACAATGGCACATACAAAGTTTGGTGCAAATATGTCAAAGCTTTGCAGAGATACACCCTCAGCTGTATTTTGGCATCTTACGAACAAATTCGTTGATGCACTAAACGAAAACCATTTCGTATATCAACACGAATTCCTTAACTTTTTGTCAACACACTCTGAAGATAATCCGAGGCAAATTTGGTGAAAATCGGTCTAACGGTCTAGGAGGAGTTCGAAAAAGTAGATTTTCAACATGAATCAAAATGGCAGACAGGAAGTATGGCCAATTTTGTCATAATTGGTATCGATGTTCTCAGCATGACCTAAAGAATATAGGGAGACCACTTTCATTTCAATAGTCTAATTTATTCAAAAGTTATTAGCATTTTTTAGATATTTCATTACAACTATTGACCACAAGGTGGCGCTGCCATCAAACTTTTTAAGTACCATCAGGGCATGGAGCCAAACATTTTTGTAATTATTTTCGTAACGATACGATAATGCGTTCAAAAAATACAGCATTTTAAAACTTAATTCAAAATGGCCGACGCCTAAAATGGCTGACAAAGGAAAATTGGATATTATTCGACTCAACATGACCCACTAAATCTAAAGAGACCTGTTGTGTGATTTTTGGCAAAACCATTCAGAAGTTATAAGCAAAAATTTGCATTTTTTGTATGTCCTGACCACTAGGTGGCACTGCGCCGAGACACTGCAGCTAGTCTCAGGTCATGCTTGTTATAACAAACACCAGGTTTGGTCTCGATACGCCAAACCGTTGCGGAGATATAGCCTCACATGCATTTTTGCATGCTTTTCGTCAAATTTGTTCACGTGTCATTCGAGAACGGTAGAACGAATCAACTTGAATTCCATAACTTTTTGCCAGCATGGTCTGAAGATGATCTGAGCCAATTTTGGTGAAAATCAGACAAACCGTCTAGGAAGAGTTCGAAAAATCAGGATTTACGAACAATAAAATATAGCGAAAAAACTAAACCTTGCGATTTTTGAATTTTGGTTTCCATTCGACTTGGCATGAGCCAAGGATTCAGAGAAAAATGTAACTTTCCTTCTGTACCTTATGGTTCAAAAGTTATTAGCATAAAGATATTGAAAATTTGGACAAGTGGTGGTGCTAGAGAGTTGGAGTTAGAGACTACAAATTTGCTATGGTTAATGTTCAGACTGTCCTCTATCAGGGTGCCAAATTTCACAACTTTCCCGCAAGCGGTTCTATGGGCTGCCATAGACTTGCGGCGGAAGCGGAAGAATAATAATAATAATAGGAATCCTAACGGATACAATAGGTGCCTAAACACCTTCGGTGCTTGGCCCCTAAATATAAATATCAGCTGAAAAACTTTCAAAATCCAAGTTTTCAGTTGAAGCATTAACATCACTAAAATTAAAAGAAAAGTAAGATAAATAGAAATATTTAAAGTAATAAAATGACAAAAGTACATAAAACATACTACAACTTAAACTAAATTCATTCAAAAATATGAATAAAAATAGCATAAAAATATAAAATGGTATTTAAATAATACTAAAAATAAATAATACACTGTTCCTTCGCCACATGAAATTACAATCCAACTGTGAAGCATATAGGCAGTGAGGGACAAACTTACACAGACTTCTCCCAGCTGGATCCAGCAAACTGTTCATGCAAGGATTTGGTTGCATCAACTGGAGATGAGACCTGCATGGGGGAAAAGGTTATTTCTCTTTTTAAGACAGACAAAAAAATTATATTTTTTTGCAGATTATAAGAATATTGATGCTGAAGATTTAGCATTTGTGATACAGCACCTGTTTCATAGTGTTCTCTAGTAACTCATACAGCAGTGGACTGGCAGCTGCTTTGAAAGTGTCAAAACCTAAAGAGAATGTCAGATGATCAGCATCAACTCAAGATCAAAGTTCTTCCATTCCACAAGAAATGACTCTTTACAAACCTGAAATAACTTCATCAAGGCTGACGTAGGAAAACATTTTCAAATTCAGGGAGGTCAGGTAGCCCTGAGGGTACAAAAACACACATATTTTCACAGATTTACAGTAACAGCTTAATGCACCGGCTTTTAAACTGCATGCTAACATACTACAGTATAGAACCCGACCAATATATAATTTAGCCAATATTATCATCCCATATGAGCCTGTCACCAATATATCAGTGTATACGAATATGCCACCGATATGCGTCAATTTTAACATTTTTTTTTTATAGAAGACATGGTGTCAGCATAGTTTGTCAGGACAGTCAGTAACATAGCAGATTGAAAAGTTAGTATCTTTTTGCAGTCCAATAGACGGCATTGCGGTGGTCGATTGTGTCTGTTGAATTGTGATTTAACGCTACGTATTATGTTGTCACCTAGTTGAAGAGACTCAATGCTAAGCAAATAAACAACGTCTCCATCTTTTACTCTCACAATGAGCTTATCATATTTGTTTGCTACATTAGTAGGGCCCAATGATTTCCACAATGCAGAAAACATGGACAGAAATCCAGTAATAAAAATGAAATTTACTGTATAACACGGAATTTCATGGAATTTGTCTTATTTTTGATGAATAAATAGAAAATAGCTCAGTATATATATATATATATATATATATATATATATATATATATATATATTACACGGCTCTGTGGAATACTTGATTCTGATTATCCCTCGATAACAACCGGTAAAAGCTGATAACACAGGCTCATCTGGGTAACTGAAGTCGCCGCTGTACTCTAGGAACAGTTTTTTCTTGGTGGAAGCTTTGCGTTTGTTTAGCTAATAAAATATTAAAACTCAATTCAAAATTGTGTACAGTTATTTAATTATGTCATCCTGGTATTGCAGACTCGTTCTCTCGTTTCATACAAACGCTGCTGCTGTCATTTTGCAACAAATGTTTTGTACACTGCAATGGATTATAAGATAACTAACAAACTGGTAAGATTTTAAAACATTTTCGTCTTAAATCTTTTATTGCCTTAATTATTTATGTGGTGAAATGTTGTGTAAGAAGTGGTTTGACTGCACCATTTTACTTAAACGTCTGTCTAGTTTGAACATGCCACTTGCTCGCAACTGCTGCGTTCACAGAAGCTTTGCGTTCAAATATTTCAACTCAAATCAATATTTTGTGTCTAATTATTTACTTATGTGGCAAGTAGCCCTGTAATAAGCAGGATAAGGTACATCCAGTCAGTTGTTATTGCAGAATAACCCCCTTCAGGGTGATACAAGACCCCACTGCTTCGCGTTGGGGTCCTGATTACCCAGTCGGGGGTTATTCTGCGATAACAACTGGCTGGATGTACATTATCCTTTACACACACACACATACTGATAGATAGATAGATAGATAGATAGATAGATAGATAGATAGATAGATAGATAGATAGATAGATAGATAGATAGATAGATAGATAGATAGATAGATAGATCTATAGCTATATACTGTATTTTATATACAGTACTGTACTATAATATAGCCTACACATAAAGAATATTGGCTGATATATCAGTATCGGTCTTTAAATACTCCCTAATATCGGCATCAGCATCAGCCACCAAAAAACTCATATTGGTCGGGCTCTACTACAGTACTCTTACTATTTCTGCAGTATATAGTACAGTATGTGTATTGTGCACAGATATATTCTGTATATTCCATTTTTCATTAGATCTCAAACGATAAGATATTTTTGGCACAAAATGTAATATTTCCAAGATGATATCTATAATGCAACATGATGATATAACAGTTTATTGTTGAATAATCCCCAGTGTTTAAATTACTATTTTTTAAAATAGTAGGCAGTGTATACAATGTGTACTCCACTACACAAATAGTACTCCATTTAAAACGCAATAACCATATACATACTGCAATTAAATACAGTAAACATTTATAATTAAAACCTTCATATTTTTAAATGTCTTGAAGTCTGTTTTAATATTGATAAGAAAGAAATGGAAATATGTATGATTATTGGTTTAATATACTGTATAATACTTTTGTTGTTATTATTATTTGTTGTTGTATCATACACACAGAGTATTTACTCCCATCTTTAAAATGGTTATTGTTTAACAGAAGGCAGCCAAAGATGCATTCATACCTCCAACCACTCAGTGGCCCCAACACTCCCAAATTCACCAGCACTCCAGCTAGCAAAAATTATGCTCCTCTTTGGCTTGAATCCATCGAAAGAAAAGAAAGATGCACTTGAAATCAACAAATTTATTCTTAAGTAAAAGTTAACATGTATAATTCATTACATAATTACATTTATCTATGTATTTAAAAAGACATCATTGCTTGTACTTAATGTACCATTCTTGATCATATCTGTGATAGTTCTGGCCAACTCCACCAGTAAACTTGTGCCAACTGTGCTTCTGGCATATCCAGGCCCCCATGCATCTCGCTGGGCCCCAATCACCATGTAACGATCTAAAGCACAGAAAAACCAAACTTAAGTGACCAGTGACCTGGACCAATTAATTGTTTGATGTAAACAGCTGTTTAAAGCAGAATATAACAGAATATAGTACCTTTATCCATATAACCTTTAATGACTCCAAACACATTGTGGATTTTTTTCTGAATAAGGACATTCTTTACTTCCACTGTAATAATGTCGCCATCATCGCCAAGTTTGTACATGGTATCCCGAAGCATCCCATCACTCCAGTCATCAGGGGAAGTCCGACCACCTAACTTACTGTTTGAGGGCAGAAGCAAACAAATGTGACAAAAATGTAAATACAGGAAATATAAACAAACCTCATTGACAGAACTATTGAATTTTCTGAATCTTCTGATTAAAATGTAAGCGGTGCTTGCACAAGTTGCAAAAGTTGCTGCCAGGATGCAAGGAGTGATCTGGGTGAGTTCCAAGACTGAGTGTTTTTAAGTGCATTGTTGCATGGGGTTGATATATAGAAGTTTTGCATGGTTTCCGCTGTAGGTTGTTGCTGGCTCAAGTCAAAAAAAGCCTTACATTAAGCCCATATTACACTCTGAGGCCAGATTTACATTTACATTCTTAAGAATAAAATTCTACTTAAATGCTTTTTTCTCATTATTTTCTAACTAAATAAAGTTAAGAATATCTTGTATTCCCAAAAACATTTCTTAAGAGTGGTCATATATTTTCTTAAAATTATTCTAAAGACAAAACATGAATTTAAATTACTTAAAAAATTTTCTTAAAGTAATTGTAAATAACTTCTTAAAGTTTCAATAACATCCAATTTGTCTTAAATCCCAAATGGTAATATGTTCAATATAGTTCTATTCAAATATTAAGCATTAAAACTCTAGGTACATATAATAAATATTTCTAAGGATGTGCAAAAGTACACTGACCATTAATGTAAAGAACAGTGATCGGTCATGATTAATCGTGATGTGCCTTTTTGCTGAATTTGCAATTCAGTAACAACACTATAAGTCAAATAGGGACTTATCAGTAACAACAACAGTGACAGTAAATAACAAGAGAAATTAATAGTACAACTGCACCTCATGATCTCGGTAGCCTGTCTTATGGTTATAGTTTGGGCCGGAATGCTGGGCAAGCCAGAGGACTGAGCCGGGGGAAACTGGGTATGATTGAAGGAAGGGAATCCTGGAGTGTAGGGATCCCCAGTGCCGAGATGGACCTATGAAAAGAGTGTTTTAAAAGATCAACTTTACATTAACTTCTAAATGCACTAATATCCTGATAAAAGAAAGGTTCCACAACTTACATGGCCAAAAAGAGCAGTGTCCTCTTTAATATTGTAGTTAACAGGATCTGGATATATTAGCACAGCACTAGCATTCATGCTAGCAGCATTAGAAACCTGTATTAAGCAAATAAAAACAAAAGGATAAATAAGTAAATATCAATAATTACTGTCTTAAAATATGAATGCTTGAGAGAACCAACCTTTTCAGCAAAACTTAAGAGTCCAGCTCTAACCAAGACGACCTTTCCATTTATGTCAGCATTTAGCTCTCGTAGGCGCCTGAAGTCTCCTGCACGTCCATAATGGGCATACAGAGCTGCACCCTATACAACAGAATAAAAAATACGGAACACATTGTGAACTGTGATGTAAACTTGTGATATGATGCTCCTCAACAGTTTCACGACATGATCAACTAGTGATTTTGGGTAGTAACAGGTTGTTTTGAAGCTTCAGCTTCGAGGGTTCCAATCATTTTTGTTTCACATAAGAAAGAAAGTCATAAATCTGGGAAGGCATGAGGGTGAGAAAAT
Source organism: Cyprinus carpio (assembly GCF_018340385.1). Lineage (NCBI taxonomy): Eukaryota > Metazoa > Chordata > Actinopteri > Cypriniformes > Cyprinidae > Cyprinus > Cyprinus carpio. Next base: position 5,564,000 of record NC_056598.1, read on the forward strand.
TAGTAGAAACTTCTTTTTTTGGATGGCATATCAGAACACAGAAAACTAACAAGGCTGAATGCAGTGAAAATTCACCTACAAAATGTCTACTTTTTCAAATGTAACTAAGAAAATTCAGCTACTGTTGAATCATGTGAATAACCGCCCATTCACACCAAAAGTGTTGTTCTGTGTTTGTCTGCACTGTTATTCAGTTATTTTCCTATGTGAAAATTGCTAGATGAATGTCTTTGACTATTTTGTTTAGGGTGACCATATTTTAGGGAAGTCGTGGCCTAATGGTTAGAGAGTCGGACTCCCAATCGAAGGGTTGTGAGTTCGAGTCTCGGGCCGGCAGGAATGTGTGGGTGGGGGGAGTGAATGTACAGCGCTCTCTCCACCCTCAATACCATGACTTAGGTGCCCTTGAGCAAGGCACTGAACCCCCAACTGCTCCCCGGGCGCCGCAGCATAAATGGGTGGCCCACTGCTCCGGGTTCCGGGTGTGTGTTCACAGTGTGTGTTCACTGCTCTGTGTGTGTGCACTTCGGATGGGTTAAATGCAGAGCACAAATTCTGAGTATGGGTCACCATACTTGGCTGAATGTCACGTCACTTTCACTTTCTTTTTTTTTAGTTTTCCAAAAAGAGGACAGTGGGTGCGGGGGGCTGGGGTGGTGTTGGTTGGTATTTAAAGTAATGCAGAAAGCACCCAAAGTAGCGCAATCTCAAATATCACTGTTAAGCATATTTATCAAAAACACAGCTAAAAAGCTTCCTAACAGTGGCTGTCCTTGACAAAACTTAACATCTAAAACAGTGTTATCATAGGTAGAATGCAAAATGTTTCGATACAAGCATTTCGGTCAAATGTAATTTATGCATTATTTAAAACGTTTAACCCACGGGGGAAAATCAAGCTATGGCAACAGTTTAAAAGTAGCCCAATTCCATCGAAAAACAAAAAAAGCGGACTTGACAACCCTGCATCCAACACGAGCTGCAGGAGTCAGATTTGAGTGATCACGGGTTGAGGGGAGAAATGGCTGACAGACCATGCTGGAGAATTTCCAGATCCTGAGTTCACTGACAAATATCTGATCTTCCTTTACACAGAGCACACGTGATCGTGAAATCGAAAGTGAAATTGAAAGTGAACAGCAAGTGCTCATTCAAAAGAGATTATATTTTCCACATATTGATACCGGCCCCCTGATGCGCGAAAATTATATGCAATATTAGAATGTTTGCGGGAGTGGGCAGGACTGGACAGAGTCTTCTGCAGTGCTCTAAAACAAAAACACACACTATGAATGGCGACTATAGTAAGCAAAAGCCGAACTCTTGACATTTTGGGCAATTTAGAAATCCCGGACAGGCACATTTTTCAAGGTCCAAAAAGATTACATATGGTCACCCTTATTTTGTTGCTTTTTCCATTTTCCTGTTTTAAAAAGTTTAAAACGTGTTTAAAAGTTTTAGTGTTTAGTACTTTTGCTCTCACTGATTATTTGGCCTGAAGTCTTATATAAGTATGTAATAATTACAAGACATACTCAAGAAAGTTACAACTTCTCACAGAGTTGAATTTTTAACATAAGCATATATTGATTTATTTATTTTTTTTTTAACTTAACCTCAGATGAAATCCTGCAGGAGCCACTAATTCTATGGCTTCAGAAGATTTGGAAAATTGCTCACGAGTTGTATAAACTAATTTTATGATACCTTTATGGTGCTTTTTGTCAGTTGGTTGTCAACATACATTCCTTTTCAAAACTAACCTGCACTGTTTTAAGTGCACTGTATGCCAAATAGCCCTCGGTTGTTCCCACAACGTTACCACGGAACAGGACTCGGTTATTTGAGGAACCAGGCTCATGGATTTTCACATAGTGCTCATCGGTCCAGGTACTCATTCCAAAAGTTTTGAATTTCCCCATGATTTTATTAGCAAGTGCCTCATCTCCTGTGCTTCCTGCCTGGTGACTGGCACTAGAGAATTCCCTACAAGGAGGAAAAACAGAAAGGCAAAACAAATCATCTTTCATTTGAATACCTGCTTAACTTACAGTATGGAAAAAGCAACAGTGCAGTTGTGTGGATTTACTTAAGGTTGCTGTTAATGTTGTTGGTTGTCAATTTCTTTTTCAGCAATGCCCTGAGATCACTCCAGTCCAACGAATAAACTGGTTCTGCTCTCACTGGGGTAATCTCATTAAAGACCGGACAATCGGACTTGATTTCTGTTTTGTCTGTGCTTCTATTACACAGGTAACCAACGAGGTATCCTGAAAGACAAACATATGAGTTGTTTAGTGGTCATTGTACAAAAAACATTTGACCAATCAGAATAAAGGATTCCAGAGGGCCACATAATAAGCTTGAATATACCAGCATATTGGTTTACCAATAATGAAAAGGATCAGAATGCCAATGACACATCCGCAGACGGTTCTGGGAGAACGCTGGTTCAGTTTGCTAGGGTAATATGGACGATTATGTTGGTTTGTGTTTTCCCCAACACCGTTAGCCTCCACTTCATCATCCATGTCAGATGAGAGCTTCATCTCCACATGGCTGTTGTCACCCTCCATGTTCTGAGTCAGGTTAAAGCGAGTGTAGGAGCGCGGCTCCCCATTGAACTGGAAAAATATAGATTACAAGACACCATGATAAAATACTGTCCTGGGTTCTCTTCACTGTAAGAACACTTAAAAGGCTGGTCGTGTTTAAAGTGATGAGGTTTCAGATTTTCTCATGATTTTCTCATTCGGCACAAGTAGTAAAACCAAGTAGCGATATACGGAACAAATTAGGTTAAAGTTTCCGTTAAAGTGCCTAAAAATCTTCTCAGCTGAAAAGAAACATTTAAATCTCAGCAGTCACAGATCTCATGTCAAAAATCGTGCTTTCTTTGTTACCTCTCAAATGGTTAATGATTGGTTCAGATGATTAATTTGTATGAAAAGTATGTCTTACGATTTTTGAAATTGTTGTCCTGGCTTGATCCATCGTGGCCTCAAATAACTGCTGCAAGAGAATGAGAATTGTTGAACTCTATATCTCAGGGAAGTAGATAAATCATAATCATAAAACAAAGATTCCTTGTTTCATCAAAAAAGATGTTATCTTAAACAGAGATATTGTATTATAATGCTGGTTAAGGTGCACTACGCAGTGTTTTGTTCATGTTTCTCTGGGTGATATGGTCTTGAACTTTTATCTTAACTTGACACTCGTGTGTGTCAGTGCAGCTTCACACTTTTCTGTTACATATGTCATTGTGGAAATACTCTATTTACCAGGGAAGATTATCAGAGAACATATCACTTTATTATCAGACTTTGTTATTATCATATGACTTCAGAAGACATGTATTATAACATATTGGTCATACTGATCATATTTTTGGGGCATGATAAATGTGGTCAATATGAACTGTCAATAAATCAAAAAAAAGAACTGCATGAAGATTTTTTTTTTTTTTTTTTGGTAGAAAAAATATAATGCAGATATTTTTTCAATGTAGATAAATTTTCTATCTGCAAAAATTAATCCTGACAGTAATCATGTAAGTGTAGGTTTTCTGTAAACTATCTCTTTAAACTAGGCTGGTGGTGTGATAAAATTATTTTTAAATAAATATCTTATGTAGTCCATTGTTAATATAAGGTGATCAAATCTAATTCTTGTCATTTATACAAGAATTAGAAACAAGCGTATATATATGAATGAATGTATAAATTAAATTAGAAAGTTTGTAAAACATGACTATGGACTGAAAGACATCTCAAGGACTACATTTCAGAGGTTGAAGGTAACAAGTTAATCTAATAATCCAAAGCATAAGAGAAAAACACTGCAGGCAAGATAAACATGCATCCTTGAGACAGTCTCATTTAACAAATGAATAACAAAAATGGTATTAAACATTATATTTCAAATTTGTTCAGAAATAACTAAAGGCATTAAAGTACACACTGAAGCAATGCACCAAATGTGCTCAGCACTCTGCTAACTTGCTTGGACACATGCAAGCTAGAGATAGGAAAAAGAACTGGGGCTACACCCTACCGGGAAAGAACGTGCACACAATCATATCAAACCAATCCTCGTGTCCGTTGGGGCCTGACATGTAACCCTTACTGTCTTCCTGAGAAACTGCACTGTCTGCTAGGCTCCTTAAGTACGGCCCACTAATCTTCATTCCTTGTCTGAGCAATTCTATAGGTAAGTAAGCCCTAGTGTTTACCTATTTACTTCTATATTTTATAATAGGAACAATAAGAGCCAAATAAACCTCTAGACAAAGGAAACTTATCATTTAAGCCTTAAAAATTGAAGAAGAAAAAAATAATTGCACTAGGAGAGAAAGTAAGCTTAAGTTCAAGCACCTAGTACAAGCCAGTCAAATTTTTTATTATGAAAAAAAAAGAAAAAAAAAACTCTCCATGAGCGGCTTTAAAATCCTAAATGATTTCATAAAGTGCTAGTTTAATCCATTCAATACACCCAGAATTTAAATTACTATCTAAAGCTACTTAATCATGTGACTCGTCTCTTGAATATTTTTTCTGTGAAGTAAATGGATGAAATAACCTTGTGTCATTTACTCACATTTAAAAATAACCTCTGTAGACGCATGTTATAAATGTACAACTGCATTTTTCTGACCGTCAAACTATTTTGGATCATAATCCACATTCACAAGAATTCCAGACATTGTTGATTAATCTTTACGGAACTGGCAAAGAGGATTAAAACCTCACTGTAGCAAATCATGTGACAGTCACACAGTGTGAAAACACCGTAAAAATTTTTAACTAACTCCACATCTAAATTAACTGTTTTTATTCAAGTAAAATTAAATATTAAATATGAATCAATTTTATAGTGTCAGATCAGCTACAATAAGCTTCATGAAGTAACAACTGCACATTTTCTCAAAGTTTATAATCACCAAAAAAAATTTGCAAGCAACACTCAATTCTGATAATAATAAAAAAAGAAAAACTCCTGCAATGTAAATACTGTGCCTTTCAAACTAATAGTGGTACTTAATTTAGACAGATGAGCATGGTAACAGGTGACATGAACAACCCAAAAGGACTCGGGTTAACTGGGAAGGACAAATGTTCAGAGCTGACCCTGCAGAAAATGTCACATTCATCTGCCAGCAAATCACAATGCAAAAATTTCAATTTAGTTATAGCTACTAAAAAAATAATTTGAAATTTTTACTTTAAACACAACATTATTACTTTCGTTATTTAATACTGAAATTATATTGATATTGAAACTAAGAACGTTTAAAAGGCCATTTAAATTATCACAAAAAAATCAGGAGCCTACTTTGTTATTAATCTAATCGTACAAGTGAAACAATCACTATCTAATATCAGTTTGACACAATCTGCGTGAAGGTCAGCAGAGAGGGGTTTGCAGAGCAACTCGCTTTAGTCAAATAAAGGCTAAGTCTAGTCCGCACCTGCTCTGTACAAGCTTATACAGCAGCTGCAATAAGATTATTATTATCATTTCACTTATAAAACAAACTGTGAGGAATAATCCAAACTGAAGTGGTTCAGAAAGAAATAAACCGCTACTCTTAAAGTAGAAATGTTGCACAGTCAACACTCAGAAGCCAATGCATTTATATTAGCAGACCATGAAGTGTATGATGATCTTACCAATGCTCTCAAGCTCCTGCCTTACTGAAGGCGAAAGTCACGACCACCGCGAGCGCAGCACGCACACATAATAACCTTGGAGACCCTGTGAGATTGTGAAGTGATCCTATTGAAGGAGGCGGGTGCTTTGGTGTCACTTCCTGATTTCTATATTAGGAAATTATTTAAGTATACTGTGCTTTTTTTTTCAATCTTGAATTTTAGTATAAAATGTGGTACTGTATAATTACATAAGAACTGAATAAAACGAATATATTTATTTGTATCGCGTGGAGCTGGTTATTATTGTGTATTGCGTTTTTATTGCTATACAAATTAATTACAATAACGTACTATATGTAAAAGACAGGGTCATGTAAAGTGTCTTCTACCCCATTAAAAAAGGGTGGGGGGGATAATAAATATTCTTATTAAGTAATGAAAAGATTGCTTTATTCTCAAAGTGCCTGCTCTGCAGACTCACACACCAACATCTGTAACTGAGCAGGCAGAAGAAGAACATTTGGGCCAAAGTAATCTAACCTGGGAGACATTTTCCAGGAGGAGCTCAGGAAAGTAAAGGACACAACCAATGTGGGTTTTCTTCTGAATTTAGCAGCACCTGTGAAAATACTGTGAATAATATGGTAATTCAGATGTTGGAGAGGCTTCATTCTCTGACTGCCGAAGCACATTTAAGTAGCCTAACTGTATGTTTCTTACTGAGAATACAGGAACACAGCAGAAAACGTGATGGTGTCATGTTCATCAATACACTATGATTAATATTTGAAACTATAAAATGTAATCAATTAGCAATAAGAATATTTCAGCTTCTGCTTAGACAATTAAAATAAAATATATGCTGTAAAACTGATTATATTAAAATATGCACTATACTCACACTTTTAAATTACCAGTTCAGACTGCCCCCAAAAACAATTCCCTTTCAGTCGAACCATCTTCTGCCAGGAACAGTCGCCGTGATCTTATTAGGTCTAGCTCAAGGGCACAATGATAATATGAGAACTGCAACCACATTTTTCTTTATCGATTTGTTTGCATTTATTTTTATTTATTAGTTTATTTATTTTTTTGGATATCAATATAATTGCATGATTATTGTTTAGAGTGACTTATGTTTCATAAGTCTCTTTTGTTGCTAGTATTAAGGTAAACCCCATTATTGCAAGACTCCATAGCAGGTTTCTTTACAATCAATCTCAGACACAATGGGTGGTCTATGATTTATGATCTATAATTAACTATTGCTGTGGTTTAGAGTGAATCCCTCCATTTCTGGTGCTCAGCTGAGCCATTTCTTCCAGCTTTTCTAAACAGCCCATGCACGACAACATATTTTTTCCTTCATGATGATAATCACAGTAAAGAGATTCTGTTGTGTACTTTTTCAGTGAAATTCAAGAAAGCTGTAACAACTGTTTGGTGAGCTTTCAGAGTGCTTTATTTTTTTGCAGCAAGTCTCCACAGAACAAAAGGACACTGAAATGTTATGTGTACACCAAAGCTTCATTACCGTGGTCTTTTTCTTTTACCTAGTCTCTGAATTCATTTCAGTAAATCGCTGATATACAGACTGCATGTATTGCCCTACTGTTCAACAGCAAGCTGGTTTGTGTTTCTTATTTCTTCACCTTTTCCCATGAAATAAAATTCATGTCCCCACAAGCACTTCTGACGCTTTCATGGTAATTCTTCATTCTAGAAATGTTAATTCCATGTCTGCCGTTAGACAAGCAGATCAATAGATAAATTCTCAAAAACAAATACTCCCACTGCTATGTTTGATAGTAAACACTGCTGCAGAATATGTGAGAGTATTGAGGCAGGATATCAGAGGATGAACCAGTCAGAGAAACTCATAACAAGTCTCACCCTCATCCACCTGAGCAACATTCACGCAATGATCACATAAACATCTGCCCACAAATCCTGGACCTGCAGAGCAACACATAAACGGTTTTCATTCCCCATCTGAGGTTGTCTGCTGGTCCTGAAACAAACCGTAATTATGAGGAAGTATTCATTTTCAATGCATAGAGCATTTGAAAGAATATACTATAAGATCATAGGGGAGAAATCAGTCAAATATATAATATTGAGTAAAATAACATTAAGAGATATAATAAAAAAAAAAAGTTTTAGAAAAAAAAGAGGGATAGTTCATGCAAAAATTTTAATTTTGTATGTGAAAATAAATACAGCATAATAATTATACATTATTTTCATGTGTGATAGCTTACTATACTTTTGGTTTTGATGTCTGGAGCTCTGAGAGACCACTCTTTCTTAACTAAACCATTAATTACACTTCCTTTTTTTACTGTATGAGACATACGACTAGTTTAAGGCTAGCAGTCAGACTGTTGTCTCTTGTCCTGCATGTGATGCACAGCTGTGCTGGACTCTTTTCAAGGCCTTTGTGTACTGGATATGAGCACCAGACACAGCTGACACGCTGCAAAACGCCATGACCTTCAGTTTCAGATCCCCGCCATGGCCGCACACCTCAAGTATGAACGTTTCCTACAGCAGCTGCACACACGTTTTTGCACACAATTCTTTTGCACGTCTTTCTGGTGAGGCACACACCCAAGTCCTGAAAGGACTTCCTCACTTTCTCAGAAGATCCTGTTATCAGGGTCCCACATGCAGGGGGAGAGGTCTGGCACAAAACGAGAATGAGATCAGAGAGAGAGAGAGAGAATAATGGAAGATATCTGCTTTGCCCTTCTCTGACCCCTTGATATAACCACCTCAACTGCAGTTTTCTCATATTGCAATCTAATCTATTATTTATACAGCATCAGCAAATGGAGCGGAAAACAACGCAGCTCTGACTAAAAACTACCCTCACGTGTAACTACATGTTATTTTATGGTGCAAGTTTAAAAGCTCCAGTAATTTTAATGGAAAAGAGCCACTGGTACATTTTGCATTCCACAGAAGAAAGTGAGTGAATAATGACAGGATATTCTTTTCTTTTTCTTAGGGCCTACAAGTGACAAATTCAAGTGTGGGAAGTTCAAGCACATAATTCTTTGAGACTATCTTTACATTAACATCTTATTCTGTGGAAAAAGATTATTGACTTGAAAAAACAGTGTTGCTCGGTCAGTGTGTTATCTGATAGGATATTTTGTTGTTAAGAACATTTCAATTTCTTTATGTTTGGTTTGGTCAGAGGTGAGGCCATATGAGTGTTTCACTCACAGCAGAAAGTGTTATTGTTACAGTAAATGTGAGACCACGATGACATGCTGTAGCTTCACATGGAGTTCATGGAGTTTAATGGAAAGTGCATGTGAGTATGTCAGTACAGCATTGTTCAGAGGTAAAATTATTCTTATTTAAAGGTTTTCCTGTTTGGCTATGGCAGCTGAAAAAGACAGAAGTGCACTTTAAGCATTCAGTCACACTCTGTCTTTGTTTTCCTCACACATGTACACTCGTTTTTTTACTCCCTATCTTGCTTCGCCATCTGTTCATTTAACTATTGTGACTTATTATTATCTTAATATTTTCAGTGTTAACTGCAAATTTTCTTCGAGAGCAGTGTTAGCAGAGGTGAGTATCACTAATACTATTGCTTATAATGTTAGGATTTGAACAAACCCTTAACCCTTTAGCACATAACCCGTCATGCACAATGCTAACTCAAACCTTGTTGAAGACAGTGTGGTATTACTTTAGGACTGATGACGTCACTTGTACTTCAGATTTTCAAATTATATATATTTTTTTAATTTGTACTTGGAGATAATAAAATGTCAAATAAGTAAAGAGAGATACTTTTTTATAACTACTGATTTTTTTATATATACAAAAAAGGGCACTTTTAATCTTAAATAAATGCTTTCCTTTAAAGTACATTTTAAATCTTTAAAACTGTTTTAATAATCATTTATCATGCTTTTAAGAAGTGTACTTATTTGTTGTGCTGACTAACCTACTAAAGCCCTTGTATAATTTTAACTATAACATGTTATTCAATTTTACATTTAATATGAATATATTTTAAATGTACTAAATCGAAACTTCATTATTACAAATGTGTATTACTTTATCACATATGCGTTACAAACATATTTAGATGCATAACATACAAGTTTAAATAGAAATTACATTTAAGATTATTTTAGTTACTTTTGTCAGTACATTCAGCTGTACACTTCAAAGATAGTAGACGTTTTTATGAAATTACATATACATTACATGTACATAATGTAGGCCTAAGTCTTATGTAAGAAGGTCAGAAAATGCACGCTTAACTAATTACATTTATTATGAATTTAAACAAATACATTTTCTTTTAATCATAAATTATATGCAGTTAAATGTCTGACAACTTTACATTCATTTCACACTTGCAGTATATCCTCCTAAGGCATAGTTATTTCCATAAAAATGTAAAAGATTTTAAAAATGTAAACATTTTCAAACAGAAAGTTGTGTACATTTTTATTTTATTTGTGTTTTAAGCTTTTTTTTTTTTTTTTTCAAAAACAACACTGCCCCACTGTATTTCACCTTACAAAATATCTTCTTTTGTGCTCCACAAAAATAATCTGGTGGATATTTTCATAAAAACATTGAAAAAAGGCCAAAGCCATTGTAATGCTGTAAGGCATGAAACACACTGAGCATGAAGAAAACAGTGAGTGGAATGACTTTTATATAAACAGGTTATAATTTAAGGATAACTTCACAAGAACTGTTATGAGGTAAAAACCTAAAAATAAAGATGGAAGATAAACTCAGCTTCCGGTAATGCTGAAGAAGTACATTCATTAATTCAGTCCACCTCAACGTAAAAAGACACCCCAGGCCCAAAGATGATGCAATTCCCATAAGAAGTGAAGCGTACTTGGACATGTGTGCGTCGTGCTGACAAGTGTTTCTAGGAGATACACTATCAGCTCTCTACAGACTGAGATCACAAAGACAGCTTTTTATCAATTAAAGCATGGTCCTCCAATGCCAAATTAAATACAGTTCACAATAATTGTATTGAATTGCTAATAGTATATATATATATATATATATATATATATATATATATATATATATATATAGGTGCTGGTCATATAATTAGAATATCATCAAAAAGTTGATTTATTTCACTAATTCCAATCAAAAAGTGAAACTTGTATATTATATTCATTCATTACACACTGGCTGATATATTTCAAATGTTTATTTCTTTTCATTTTGATGATTATAACTGACAACTAAGGAAAATCCCAAATTCAGTATCTCAGAAAATTAGAATATTACTTAAGACCAATACAAAGAAAGGATTTTTAGAAATCTTGGCCAACTGGCCTATCACATCTTCCTCTTCACAATACCCCATAGATTTTCTATGGGGTTAAGATCAGGCGAGTTTGCTGGCCAATTAAGAACAGGGATACCATGGTCCTTAAACCAGGTACTGGAAGCTTTGGCACTGTGTGCAGGTGCCAAGTCCTGTTGAAAAATGAAATCTGCATCTCCATAAAGTTGGTCAGCAGCAGGAAGCATGAAGTGCTCTAAAACTTCCTGGTATACGGCTGTGTTGACCTTGGACCTCAGAAAACACAGTGGACCAACACCAGCAGATGACATGGCACCCCAAACCATCACTGACTGTGGAAACTTTACACTGGACCTCAAGCAACGTGGATTGTGTGCCTCTCCTCTCTTCCTCCAGACTCTGGGACCCTGATTTCCAAAGGAAATGCTAAATTTACTTTCATCTAAGAACATAACTTTGGACCACTCAGCAGCAGTCCAGTCTTTATTGTCTTTAGCCCAGGCGAGACTGATGCTGTCTGTTGTTCAAGAGTGGCTTGACACAAGGAATGCGACAGCTGAAACCCATGTCTTGCATATGTCTGTGCGTAGTGTTTCTTGAAGCACTTACTCCAGTTGCAGTCCACTCTTTGTGAATCTCCCCCACATTTTTGAATTGGTTTTGTTTCACAGTCCTCTCCAGGGTGCGGTTATCACTATTGCTTGTACACTTTTTTTCTACCACATCTTTTCCTTCCCTTCGCCTCTCTATTAATGTGCTTGGACACAGAGCTCTGTAAACAGCCAGCCTCTTTTGCAATGACCTTTTGTGTCTTGCCTTCCTTGTGCAAGGTGTCAGCGGTCGTCTTTTGGACAACTGTCAAGTCAGCAGTCTTCCCCATGATTGTGTAGCCTACAGAACTAGACTGAGAGACCATTTAAAGGCCTTTGCAGGTGTTTCAGTTAATTAGCTGATTAGAGTGTAGCACCAGGTGTCTTTAATATTGAACCTTTTTACAATATTATAATTTTATTATAAGATACTGAATTTGGGATTTTCCTTAGTTTCAGTTATAATCATCAAAATGAAAAGAAATAAACATTTGAAATATATCAGTCTGTGTGTAATGAATGAATATAATATACAAGTTTCACTTTTTGAATGGAATTAGTGAAATCAACTTTTTTATGATATTCTAATTATATTATAAGCACCTGTATATGTATGTAATTTTTATGATATTCTAATTATATTACCAGCACCTGTATATGTATGTAAAATAACATTGCTTTGAAGTTAGTTGACATATTTACTTATATGCCACAAGACTGTATATGTATATATACAGTATATATATATATATATATATATATATATATATATATATATATATATATATATATATATATATATATATATATATATATATATATAGCCTGTATATATATATATATAAATGGTTTTAAGTAAGATATTTCTATCTTTTGCTGTAGTGTGTCAGTAGGAAATATCACTTTACATTTCCAAACATTCATTTTGAAGCATCTTGGAGACGTTGCCACAGTTCCTCTGGATTTAGTCTGTCTCAGTTTGCTCTGTTTCTTCATGTCATTCCAGACAGACTGGATGATGATGAGATCAGATCTCTGTGTGGAGCACTGGCTGCTGTCAGACTCCTTGTGCAAAGAAAAATCTCACCGGATTATTACAATTAATAGTAAAATGAATGTTTGGGAATGAAAACTGATATTTCCTACTGCCACACTGCAAAAGATAGAAATGACGGACTTGAAAAGTTTTTAGCAGGTCAAAACACTAAAATGTATTACTCCCCACGCCTGAGGAGGGCACTGTGGTGTGTAAACGGCACCATATCGCGTCGAAAAAGACCCGCTCAGTAGCGTGCGGAGTAGTCGATTGGGGACCTTTGAAGGTAATGTATTGTTTACCTAAGAAAATAATATATACTGAATGTAAACCTGATTAATATCAGTAAAATCTAACGTAGATATTTGTGACAGGTTCAAAATGGTGCTGCGGCGGATCTTTCATGCTTTGATAAATAACGCTCAAGTGGTGGAGAAGCTCTCGGAGTCTCGACCTATCAGACGCGCGGCGCAGATCACGGCCTTCGCCATCGCTAAAGCACAGATCGCCGGGAAAGACGCCTCGACCAAGCTGCTCAGATCCGACACTGTCCGCCAGATACGTGAGGAGACGTCAAAGATGCCCAGGGATGTGGAAGAGTTGGGTCGGAGAGCTACTAGACTGCGGGATACGTTTGTAAAGGAAGTGAAAGAGGGGATGAGAGACGCCAACAAACGGATAAAAGACAATAAGTGACTGGATGAGTGAACCTTATATTTTTGTTTTATGGCCCTCAATAAACTATATTAAATTAATATCACTGTAAAGTCTATAAGAATGTTGGTAATGGTGCTTGAATAACTGTATGTAGGTGCCTTGTTGATGTGAAATAAAGGAAGGATTTGCGATTAGTAATGCCAATTTATTGACAACAAATAAACCAGATTCTTAAATGAAAACATTTTAAACCTATTTATTTTTTTAGCTCAATGAGGACGAAGCACGAGAGCTCCAGTGCACCGCGTGACTGTACTGCAGATATGACGTTTATGTGACGTGACATAAGCATAGTGTATGACCATCAAAAATATCTGATGCTTTGTTAAAATCAAAAGTATAAATAAATGTAGTTTGTTACTCAAGAATTGTCCGCTTTAGAGTAAAAATGGTAACCGCAACTTTATATCTCACAATGTGACTTTGTTTTAAACTTTAACTTTCTATGCCCCTCTTATAAATTTTTACTCTGAAGCGAAAAAGGATTTCCATAATACATAACACAATAAAAAAATACTGGAAGAATACTTGTTAGAAGTGCATGTGGTGTCAAAGTAATAAGTGGAGTGAAACTATTGACACGACATCTTGGAACACTTATCTAAAGAAGCTAATACCTAAAAAACTTACAAATATGATTTAATTGGACAAGCAGCTTTCCAATAGTGTTGATATTTTGTAAAAACAAGTACTGTAACGTTTTACTGTTCTTATGTTTGTTTTCCACAGAATTACAATCACATGGTTGAAAATACTGTAAACATTTTTTCCCCCCAACCAAAAATAAAAATTCAAACCCAAAAATTTAACCATGAGAAATAAACTATTTTAGCCCAGGGCTTTCCGACTCTGCTCCTATAGAGCTACTGTCCTGTAGACTTCGGTTCCAACACACATGCCTATAATTTATCAAATTACCTTGATTATCTGGATGGGTGTATTTGACTATAGAGTTGGATCCAGGTTAGGAGAGCCCAGAATTAGCCTTTAATTCAACACAAAATAGTTACAAAATATCATGAGTGTGTTGGAAAGTTCTGTTGTCATTTACTCACCCTCATGTCAACCCAAGCCTGTAGTACTTACTCTTATTTGAAAGTAAAATAATTTGAAGAATGTCAGTAACCTAACAATTTTAGTGACCTTTGACTTCCGTTATACCGCATACAGTTCTCAAAAAACTCCAAAAAAAATTTTTAATGTTCCACAGATGAAAGGTGAAATGACATGAGGACGTGTAAAAGACTGAATGTTATGTTTTTGAGTCTACTATCCTTTTAAGGTGCCATATAGCCTCACAAAATAACAGCTGTGACAGTCAACATCACAACTTTTCAGAAGTGCACTGATGTGTACAGCTAGACACAATCATGTGTGCTAATGTCACACCTTATAAATATACTTAAGCCCTCGATCTGAAGGAATACTCACACCAGCACTGTGCTGTATGAGAAAGATTTTGTTTTATTTTTCTTGAATTAGCCATTCTCTTGTTCGTTTTGATCAATGGAATGAATCAGATCAGTAGGTTATTTACATGTTTCTTTTTTCCAGTCCCAAAATGTCCCCAAAAAGCAGAGGTGGTGAGGTGGTAGAACAAGCAGTCTTGGTATACAAAACAATCATGTCATAGGAAGAGCAGGCAAGACCCCCTCTCCAGGACGGGTTTAGAAAAAAGGAGTCTCTGTGGAGCTTCTAGCTGGATAACATCAGCCCTGCGCCAAAGCTTTGTCAGTCCTTTGAGACGGTTTGTGTCTGAGAGGGGGACGGATGGAACGTTCTTCTCCACACATGATGACTCTGATGTAGCACACTTGGAGCAGATGATGTTGAAATGGTGAGCAGAGGGGAGGAAGAGACAGAACTAGCTTCAAATAGCATATTAACCATCTGCTAGGCTGTTTTCTTCACATTCCTCTTACTGCTCTGCATCTTGTCATTTGTTTCAGTTTAGGAAAATAAAGGGTGGTAACAGAAAAAGGGGAAAAATATATTCATACTATTTCATTTAAATCTCTTGCTGTAATATACATTTTACGATGTCAAGAAAATAACTCCCATCATAATAGTGCTTAAGTAAAGCTCAATATAGACTTTTATTATAACAAAATAGGCAGTTTATGGAGGGTTAAATATCTGTTAAGATCTCATTGTACAATAAATTTCTTCCACATATGCGGTGGCATTTTATTGCCTCTTAAAAATATCAGTTCCTTACAAATGGCAGACTTTCCTAAATGTAAATCAAAGTGTTGAAAACATACTCCGTGTAAGACACTGATTGTAGACTCCGACATTCTAACAGTGGCGGCACACATCTCACATCGGTGCAGCGGGACATCATCTAAACACAATGGCTCCATAACGCAGACAATCAGAATGAGGAGAACAATAAGCATGCCAATACAACAGTCAAGGGAGAGGTAAAAATCAACAACGTGTGGAATATACGGGACTATGGTGGAAATGAACAATGAGAAAGAAGGGCTGAAGAACACCTGGTCTTTGAAGCTACAACGTGCAAAGTTTTGCTTTTTTGTGTATTTCTCATCATTTTAATGAATCCGATGCCTGAGACTTGAGCTCCATGTTACCATTTCCACAAAAAACAACAACAACAACAAAAAAAAAACAATAGAATGGATAAAATGAAAAGAGACTTGTCAGAAAATCCAGATCGCTGTCTTTGTCCTTACAAAGTAACATCCCTTAAACATTAAGGAACTGTACCGTTTCCAAACCCCTGGTAAACATGCTGGTCCGGCATAGCTTTGCTTTCTGTAAGCATGGAAGCAGTAAAGATCTGAGGAGGACAGATCATCTTCTCTTGAAATAGCTACTGAGGAACTAGAAGTAGGAGGTGAAGATATAGGACTGAACAGAGATTGAAGTATGCTGGATTAAGGAATTAATCTGTTGAGTGAATTCTGTCAGCTGGAGAAGCCCAACTGAGATTACCAAAATGAAAAAAAAAATACAGAATCAATAAATAAACCAGGCAGAGAAAGGGGGATGATAAACTCCTGAAGGCGTTCATAGTTTCTCCTTGGACTGTACCCATATGTATGGCCCAGACTGTTCCTCAATTATCTGCTTGACTTGATCGTAGATCTCTTCCAAAGTGTCCCCCTGAACAATAGCTGCAACGCAGAGATGATCACAGTGAGAAGACAGCGATGACAAGAAGAAAATAACTTCTAACTTAAATGTTTCAATCGGCATTGTTTATCCTCATGATCTTTCATTAACAATACTATTTGTCCAGGCATTAATACTCCTGTTTGACAGTGCTGTCAAATGATTATTCGCGATTAATCACATTCTAAAATAAAGGTTTTTGTTTACATAATATATGTGTGTTTGTACTGTGTATGTTTATATATTAAATATATTTATATTTATAATATAAATTATATGCATGTAAATATATACACATGTAAATATTTTCAAAATATATACTGTATGTGTGTATTTGTATATGCATAATAATATACGCAGTACACACACACACACACACACACACACATATATTATGTAAACAAAAACTTTTATTTTGGATGCGATTAATCGTTTGACAGTGCTAGTATAAATATATGGGAACACAAAGGTCAGATTCTTTTAGTCATCCATCACAAAGAGTAAAACCAAAGAAATGGCTCTAATGTGCAACAAAATAGGAGTGGCTTTAAGAAAATAGCTAAAGCATTGAAAATTCCCATGTTCACCATAAGGGCAATAGTCAGGTCACCTTTATGTCACTAGCGCTCTATACAAACAAGCATCACAGAGATAAACAGGAAATAGCAGAAGCAATTCTGGTAACTTATTTATGGAAACAGTTCACATTCTGCTGTAAAGCAGCTCCAAAAGACATTACAGTAGTTCTATTATTTAGCTCAAGTCAGTGTGAAGTTGAATGATCAGTTCTACAAAAATGAAGAGGTGTTAAAAATCACCCTGGAACTAGACATGTGTATGTTGTCTTAATGCATGGCAAGGAGGATCGTTCGAGTGGTCAAAGATTCTCCAAGGATCTTAGGGTCAGAAAGTAAAAAAAAAAAAAAAATAGCAATGATTTTCTCTGCTAGAAATCTTATGATTGGATGGATGGTTGGATCAACATCATAATCAACACAAAAATTGGTCACTGAGCACAAAATGAAGATTTCGCCATGGTCAAATGAAATTTCTGTGAATATTTTGATTAACAGACCAAAAGGATAAACAATGCAGATTTTTCACAGCCTTCTTTACTCATATTTACCAAGGAGCCTAATAATTCTGACTACAACACACTCTCTCTCTCTCTCTCTCTCTCTCTCTCTATATATATATACTACATTCAATTAGTTTGTGTGTTTCCTGGGGGAAAACCCTGACCTTGTCATTGCTACATATATAATGTATTGTAAAATCAGAAATGTTAGTTGGGGTTAGCTGTTGTCTTGATGCCTACAGTATATAAGAGCCACAAACAGACCTGTGAAGTGCTCCATGAACTCCTGTTCCAACTTCATGGCTCTGTCGTATGTCTTCCTGCCTTGTTCCTCTGTCAGTCTTTTATTCATCTCCCTGAGGAGAGAGAGCAAACAGCATTACAGCATACTTTTTATATTATAGTGCTTGCAGGGGACAGAACAAACTTTTATGGATTAATGATCCCTACATACAAACTA
Source organism: Cyprinus carpio (assembly GCF_018340385.1). Lineage (NCBI taxonomy): Eukaryota > Metazoa > Chordata > Actinopteri > Cypriniformes > Cyprinidae > Cyprinus > Cyprinus carpio. The sequence goes on from NC_056598.1 coordinate 5,581,987, forward strand.
TTTTTAGAAAAATAAATTTAACTGCACCCCAAAGAGTTTGACTGGGTAGTTTACAGAATATGGCACAATGGCAAATACGGTACACTGGTCATTGATAGCGTGACATTGTTTTTAATAGACTGATCTTTGTAAATACGAGTTGGATCCCTTGTCTTATACTCACATGATGTTCTCCATTGATTTTGGTTTGATGAAAATAGCGATGGGGAAAAGCACAGCAACTTGCAGTCTCTTTATGGCATTGCCTGATACATCTAGAATGCAATGTTTGCCCTGAGGAGAGCAAAGACAGTGTTTCCATACAATAAGCAATAAGGCTGCATATTATGCATTATAGTCCTGTGTTGTCAGCAGTTGTGCAGGTGTATCATGCCTATTTCTATAGAAACAATACTAAGCTCTGTTCCTCAACACCACCTTACGTAAACATTGGGTAATCGCATTCAAATCTTTGCCTTGTATATGTAATCTTCGTAGACTTAGTGTTGTTAATAAAACACCGCTTATGTTGAGAAATAAATCTGGATCTCACCTTTTCTGCCACCTCTCTGACAGACTGCACACTGGTTCCATACAGGTGACTGTTGTACTGGCCTGCCTCGATGAACTTGTGCTCCTGTATATCTTTCTCCATCTGCTCTCTGGACACAACAAAGTGGTAGTCTCTCCCGTCCACCTCATAATCTCGCTTCGGCCTCGTTGTATCTGAGACAGAGAGCAGCATATGCTACAGGTCATGCTGCCATGGTTATAGCAGAATTACCAAATGTAGTTTACAGATGTTTGACGATTTGTAGTTTCAAATACAATATGTATGTGTGTATATGCATAAAGCATTAAATCCTGATAGCTGCTGCATCTATTCTGCCCTAGGACTTTTCCAGTTTTTCAAGATTTACTCGTTATGGATTAGGAGAAGGATTTTTAAAAAAATATTTTTTACTCACAATCTCTACCCGATTAAATTTTTTAGAGCTTGTCATAACTAGAAAAATTAATACATGGATTTGGCTTATTTTAATGCTTTTTGGGGCTTCTTTTAAATCTCTTTAAGTGGTATGGTTGCTTTGACCACTCTTTTTTGTAAGCTATATCAGTACATGGGACAACTTCTCTTATCTACTATCGGCTGTTCAACAAAAATGCTTACAGACCTGTTTATTTGAATATAACATTCAGAAATATTTGAAAATGTGAATTTTTTTTAAATAAAGAGAACATGGGGTTTTTCTGAATTCTTAATGCACATTTTATTTTAACCTCACCATTAATGGTCTGAGACTATTACATTTTAAAGGAGACAACACCAACTTACTTTTACTTAATTAACAGTTATTCACAGTTTAATAACTTCACTAAACCATATAGTCAGATACATTGTGCATCCCTATCAAACAGACCCCTGCGAATAATAATTTACATCACTTACAGAAAGAATTCATCAATTCAAATGTCAAAAAAAGAAAAAAAAAAGATATTCAACCATGTCAATGCAGTCTTAAATGCCTTATTATATGACAGGCTTGCAAACTACACTGTCATTTTCACTGTAGCAACTGTGTTTTAGTGTCCCTCATCATGTTATCTAATCAGTTCATACAGTGTACAGATACTTACGAGGAACACAGGAACCAAATTTGTCAGGGAACTCTGAAATCAGGTCATCGTTTACTCTGTCTTTCATCGGACCCAAGATAATAACTGGTCGTGAGTAGTTCACTGTTGAAAGACCATTCATGAAATCAATTACATTCTCAAGAATCATTGATGTAACTTATTAGATGAAATCTTATGGGTTAATGTTGCTGATACGGACAATCATTAGCATTTTACCTTCCTGCTGACAGACTGGCTCATAAGACAGCACATATTCCTCTTGACCACCTGATAAATGAACACACACAGAGTTAAGCTTAAAAAAATATTTTTGTACAATTCATCATTTTAGGTCATCACATCCAGTCAAGCATATTAAGACCCTGAAATCGATGCAAAGTTTTCTGCTCGTGCATTATTATTAAATGTGAGATCCACTTGTGGCCACTAGAGGTCCAGTAAGCCACACATATGAATAGTGAATAGCAATGGAGTTATCCGTCATGGTTGGTATGAGACTGTCATAATGATTAAAGTGGAGCTCTTTCTGTGGATCTCAGTAGGCCTGATTGCCTAAGGCTGACTGCCCGCATGTGCACTATGAGTTAGAGGCAGATACGTGCTGTAAATTAATGAACACTGTTCTTCAAAGTTAGGGGCAGAATTCCTAAGGGCCTGTGACATGCTAGTGCTGTTTACTGCATCAAAGTGTAGCATATTGCGTACTTAAAATACCAAATATTAAGGATTTATTCCAAAGAAATGGAATTAACTGGCAGTTTTGTTAGTTCTTCACATGTATGAGAGATCACAAAGAAAATACAGAAACTATGTCTCCGGCAAAAATGTGTATTATGGAGCTACATTGCACTATAGCTATATAATTTCCAATTATTATCGAGTAATTAAAATCTATTTATTAAAACATTTATTAAAGCATATTAATATAAAAATAAATAAAATATTTATTTTATTTTACATTACCATTCAACAGTTTGGGGTCGGCAAGTCTCTCATGCTCACTAAAACTGCATTTATTTGATCAAAAATACAGTAAAATGATAATACTGTGAATTATTATTACAGTGTAAAAAAGTTTTTTCATATTTTAAAATGTAATTTATTCCTGTGAAAGTAAAGCTGCATTTTCAGCAGCCATTACTCTTGTCTTCACAAGTGTCACATGATACTTTAGAAATCCTTCTAACATGCTGATTTGATGCTCATGTAATATTTTCCTGGAAACCATGATACATTTTTTTTCAGTATTCTTTGATTAATAGAAAGTTAAAAAGAAAAGCAATTCTTTTAAATAGTTGAAATAGTTGAATTTGTTTCTTTTTTAAATAAGTTTTTAATTTAATGTGTCGCTAAGCATTCTTACTGAAAAAAAATTAAAAAAAAAAAAAAAAAAAAACCTTAAAAATCTTACTGTGTGAAAATTTTTGAAAAGTGGTGTATTAGGTTGAAACTTTTTTATGTCTGCATTCATATCATTTTCAAATGTTAGTGGACATAGTGGACAACACAGTGGAAGTTGATTCCACAGATTCAGGTCTCTTGTGCCCTTGCTGCAGTTTTATTCACAATCCCATTACGATGTTGCAAGGTATAGAATAGTGACACAAAGTGTACCGTGTACCATGCAGAAGCTGGTAATGCCCTGCACTAATGCACAGTCTGTACTGCTGATCACAGCGGTGTGTAATATCTGGCTCCCGTGAGATGGTATATATCTTTAGAGTGGCTTTGATATAGCACCACTGTGACTCTGACTGTCTCTGACAGAGAGAGGGCAAGGGCTGGGAAGTGATGGGGGGTGTACTGTTGCTATGGAGACTGAGCCAGGGGCTGGCAGAGGGCTTACTGATTGATTTTGGTATTGTATCTGTGTGGCTTCTGGAACATTACCCAGCCTGTCTCACTGCAGTGCTGCTCAGTTGAGGGGGCAGGCATTCAGCAATGTAAACACTTGATAAATCCACAAAAGCATTGCTCAGTAATTTATTAACATTACTAATTTATTTATTATGTTGCATTATAAAATGGATCTCCCATACATGTTAATGCATAGCAGAGAGGATAGGAGAGAGAATAAAAGTTATATCTGTAAAAGAAAAGCAGACGAGAAAGACGGATGAAGTGCGCAATGGAAGGAAGAACTTACGGTAACTACTCTCACTATCACTGGCATTAGAGGTGACATGCTCTGAAATCATAACAGAGGGGGAATGGATGATGAAAACCAAGAATAGGAGCACATGATGATGCATGAGGTGACTTCAAATAAGCCAGTCCTGAATCTCACCATAGTGGAGAAATATTCACACCACTAAGGGACACAGTATACCTTCTGAGATGAGTTTTGTGGCTTTTAGTCCACATCTGGTAGTTTTGAGGTCATATGCTACTGTACTCTTAATAGCTGACAAAGTTACCTACAGTAGCACAGGTCATAGTAAAATAAATAATAATGAACATCTTAAAGTACTCTAATAAATGTTAATGCAATAGAACCTAAATATTATCAGCTAGTATGCCCTATTTTATTTTTTATGTTTTTCAATGTACTGTATAAAGATGTCTGTGGTAATGTTTAAAAATGACTAAACTGGCAGATTTACAGATTTAGAGTGTTAAAAATTGTTTTTTTTTTGTTCCAAACCCATAATTTCATTCACATTTGGAACACAAATGAAAATATTTTAATATTTTTGTCCATTCTTTCAAAGTCTATGCAACCACAAATTTCAAGCTTCAAAAAGTTCATAAAGACACCATAATTGAATCCATATGAATTTGAATTCAATGAAATTTTGTAGAGACAGAATTGCGTCATATCATGAACGGTAAAAAAAAAAAAAAAAAAAAAAAAAAAAATACAATACAATACATTAAATATAAATCTCCAACCATGCTTTTGGAAAGCTACCATCCTGCAGAGTTCAGCTCCAACCATAATCATATAAACCTTAACCAGGTAATCAAGGTAACTTGAAAATTACAGGCAGTTGTGTGGAAGCAGGGTTGGAACTGAAGTCTGCAGCTTGCAGTTGGAGACCCCTGATATAAAGTGATAAAGATTTTGAAAAAAATAAATAAAAGAAAATTTGAAAAAAAAAAAAAAAGATTTTATTTTATTTTGTAACAATTTTTTATTTTTATTTTTGGTCTAAAGATGATAGTCTTGACATGAGGGTATGTAAATGATATAATTTTCATTTCTGGGTCAACTAACCCAAACTTAAGTCTCAATCTTAAGACTCATCTTGCATACACAGATGCATTCAAAGTTTTGTCCAATAAAATGGTCTCTAGATTGAGACTTTCTCCTCAATCACACATTAAAGGGGTAGTTCACCCAAAAATGAAAATTCTGTCATTAATCACTCACCCTCATGTCTTTCCAAACCCATATGACCAGCTTTCATCTTTGGAACACAAATTAATATATTTTTGATGAATTCTGAGAGTTCTCTGACCCTCCCATAGACAGCAAGGATCCTTACATGATTAAGGCTCAGAAACATAGCAAGGAGATCGTTAAAATAATCCATGTGACATCAGTGGTTCAACCTTAATTTTACGAAGCTACAAGAATACTTTTGTGCGCAGAGAAAACAAAAAGAATCACTTTATTTAACAATTTGCGCTTACGTAAACAATGTATGTGTGCAGATAGGTTGTTTATGCTTTGATCTGAACGTAAACAACTTATCCGTGTGCATACGTTGTTTACGTATGTGATACTCTCCAAAATGGCACTATAGGGTGACAGAAGGAGACAAATTGTTGAATAAAGTCTCTATTTTTGTTTTCTTTGCGCACGTAGCTTCGTAAAATTATGGTTGAACCGCTGATGTCACGTGGATTTATTTTAACGATGTGCGATGTCTGATTTTAAATTGATCAGGTAAGGATCCTTGTTGTCTATGGGAGGGTCAGAAAGTTCTCAGAATTAATCAAAAATATCTTAATTTGTGTTCCGAAGATGAACGAAGGTCTTATGGAGGTTTTATGGAGTTAACAAAAAAAACTACTGGATGACAGTAGTCAATACTAAATATGTCAACCAGTAAACAGTAATTAGATAATAGTTTGACTATCTAGAGTATTATGGCAAATAATTATCAAATTTTTGTTTAAAAAACAGATTTTCTCATCAAGAGAATATAAAATACGCAGGTACTGAATAAGAGGAGATTCCATAGAGCACGGTGAGACAGTGGAGAAAAAAGGGAAAAAAAATAGTTTCACCTCCACCATCAACAGCAGAAATAGAAAACTCTTTGTCTGATACTGTATGAATTATGAGAGCAAGGAATGAAATATGTGAGAGGAAGAGAGATAGCGTGGAGGTCTGGTCCAGAGGTGACCGAGTGGGCATCTACATGGGGAACTTACTCTGGCCTTTGGATAGCATGTCATCTGGGTTGTCCTGTGGATCGGTCAGGAAGAGAGCAACAAGAGAGACAACAACCACAAGAGTACAAGGGTTACTGAGACACTCTAAGGCCTGGTCCAGCCACTGAACACAGCAGGCACCAAGCTGTATCTGTCCACTGGTGTTGCTATATCTAAAGTAGGCTCTGATGTCTGCTGCGTCCAGTGGAGCAGTGCCCACCTCTGTCCTTATGACCTGCTGCCCTATTCTTGCCCAGCATTGAGCTGGAGTGCTGATTTCTGTACTTACGGTCCACATCGCTTGTTTCCTGCTCACTCGCCTCCTTGTTCTTGTAGAAAGGGAACTTGCGGGAAAACAGATTCTTTTTACGCTTGTCATTGAGGGACTGTTGAGGAAGAGAAGGAAAGGGAAGGCAAAAGAAAAGAAGAGAAGGGGAAGAGGGCTGTCTAATGTCCATATGGAAAAAATAAAAGATGATTGTTCTGCTCTCGACTTTGTGGTCCTCTGACAGCTTAATCAAATCCCACTGATACAATTTAGAAGAGTTAACTCAATTAATGGAGGATGTCACAAAGTCAGAATTGTATATGAAATGCATGAAGAACTGAAGTGGACAAATAAATGGATTTGAGTCATAGACTCAAAAAATAGCTAGCAGCAGGAAATCTCAAACACGAGAAGCAGACGGACACATTTGCATGCAGAGGGTAAGAAGCATTGTGAGTGTGCCAGAAGCATGTGGAGGCCTATAACTGCTTTGGTTGTGGCTGCTTTTCTTATCAGCAGCAACATGCAACAAAACAAACAAAGCAAGTTGGCCTGATTTCCTTTTCTTTCGTTCAAGGGCAGGTGAATATAGTATGAAATATTTTGCTGTAGAAACAGCTTGTATGTAAAATGATTTAAGCATAGCTGTATAGCTTTTTTCTTCGGCAGTGATGCAGCACCTGGACCACAGGTGCATTTTCATTCTTATGCAGTGATCAGTTATAAGCCTGGCTGGTTTACACTGCAGCACTATGGATTATTGGAGAGCATTGCAAGGTAGGTAAAAAGAGGAAAGTGTGAAGATGAAGGACAGGAAAGGAGGAGGTGTGGCATACAGAAGGACGAGCAGTCCGACATCAATGGCAAGCGTATTTGTCCTTCGTTTTCCTGTCATGCATGTTTTCTCGGGCTGTTAGATAATCTGGTGTTTTGACCTCTATGCCTCATAAATGAGTTATAGATGTATTACAGTACTGTTATATGCGTTTTTTGGGACACTTTGCGACACTTGCAGCTACACATGCTGTTAATTTAGACTGGACCATTCATATGGCAGACTGATTAGTATCAGAATATTACATTCCACTGAATGCACTGAGCATTATTAATTGTGAGTTAATATCAAATGGTCAAAACTTTCACAGAGGTAGGAACATTAGCAAATACTAACTTGTAAAGCAATTTGAAATGCATTTCAGTGTCATTCTAGATACACAGTATAAGCAACATACTACATGAGCTTTGTTCCAATGCCTGGTGAGGTGCCTACTTCTAAAACATTTAAAACATCATACTGCTGATGAAAAGGTTGCTCCATAAGGAACCAAGCAACCATATTAAAATGCTGCTTTCTAGGATGCCTAATTTTGGCCAGAATCTAAGGAAGTATACGAATAAAATTAATCAGACGGTTGGGGTCAGTAAGATTTATTTATTTACTTATTGAAAGAAATGACCGTCAGTCAGGATGCGGTCTTAAAAGACATGTAGCTAGTAGACACCAAAGCAACTCACTTGGTTTTGGAACAGAGTATTGTTCAAATCTTTGTAGGTATGCATGTAAAAAAAAAGATTCACTCACCCCTTTTTCTCGCGACTTTGGGTTGAACTTAACTGTCTTTAACCTTGCTCTCTCCTTCTTTTCCACTCTTGAGAGAAAACATAAGGACCACGTATTACATTAGCTGTTATTCACTATTAATCAGTTACAATGCATTCAATGCTCCTTCATTGGAACATTTATAAGACATGCACTTGACGCTACTGAGAGTAACCTATCATCTAAGCATACATGATGACAAACTCGGGTCCGGTCAAAGAATTCTGGAGTGGTGCTCAGGGACCTATTTATACTATTTAATACACAAACACGCAGCATGACCTGCATCCAAGTAAACCTACCAGCCTAAATGAACCTGCAAACAATAATAATAATCTTTGTAATTTTATAAGCTTCAATGTCTCACCTTCTCTTGCTGGGGATAACACCCATTTCCTCCACCTCTCCTTGAGGAGTGACCTGCCGTGCCTGCCACCACTCATCATCTGAAGCATTCACCACGTGCAGTATGTCCCCAAATTTGAAGTTCAGGCCTTGGCTGGGCAGCCCAGAATCCTTAGTTTTATCATAATCAAACAGTGCCCTGCAGAAAACAGTCAAAGTAAGACCAAAGGAAAATATACTTGCTCCTTCAGCTGAGAGCATATGGTAAAGTCTGACCAGAAGCTTCAAAAATTGCTAAAACATTACGATAGATGTGTGTAAACTGCAAATATAAAATATCTAATTACAAATATGCAATTTAGTTTAAAAAAAAAATAAACTGCATTTGAAGTTGGCATGAAATGGAAATTGTGATCGTCTTTTTTTCCATACAGTGACGTATATCCATGTGAAAGAGTTTCTTGAATATGAAAAATCAAGTAAAAATGTAGGACTTGATTTCATCCATCAGGAATTGAATCGGTGAATCAGTTGAATCGTTGTTGTTAGCTAATTGCTATGATCTCAAGTGAGTGACAGGTTGCTGGAGGGGAGGTTTTATTGCCCAGCTTTTGCGCCGGTACACATGTCATCAGAAAAGGGACGTTTTTGCGAGGTTAATATTTTCATTTCAATATAACAAGGGAAAATAAAAAAATAAATAAAAAAATAGAAAGAATAGTCAGTTCATTATATATTATATAGTTTTGATTTCATAGTGACTTTTTATGCAGTTTTTTTAGTTCCTTGTAGAATATTGTAGATATTTGTCCAGTACCTGACGTATAGTGATCTCTTCTGACTGGTCCTCAGGGACCCTGAGCCTGAGCTGATGCTGCTGTTCATCATCTGCTCTCTTAGGTCATGGATCTTGGCTTCAAAACGGCTGTACTCTGAAACACAAGGCCACAAATATCGCCCTCATAAGGCATTGTGTGTATGAGAGAAGAAAGAGTGTTGCTCATGATCAAAGTTATACAAATATTCATACAAATAGCATTGTCATGATAAGTAGCAATTGGACACCAATTTATGCCCTATAATGGAAGTTTTCTTTTTCAGTCTTTTCCAAAATGTTCACATGGCATAAATGCCGTACAAATGTAAGTGATGAAGAACAACCATTGACTCTACGAAGAAATTCAAAATATCAGAATCAATACTTTAAAAATGTAAGCCTATCTGTGTTTATCAAGGGGAAGGAAAGACAAAGCATCAGAAATGAACCTTCATTGTTAAGAGTATAATAATGGTCTGCAGGACAGGTTGAACAGTCAGACCTGGGTGACTCAATATTCAAGTTTTAATTTTTATGAGACCTGATTGATCTGACCTAATGGAAATAGAAGGCTATAAAACTGGAGTATTGGCTTATTAGATTTTTACTTCTCGCAATAACACAGCTAAGAGACTCCTGCTGTTCATTGATTGCTTTCTGGTTTGTTTTTAATGAGTGGTCAAAATGATTGACATGGAGCTGTTTTTCATCAAGCAAGACTCACCCTCTGGTCTGTACTGGGCAACGATGGTGACTGTTTGTCCGGCGTTCTTCAGGGTTGCAGCGGCCTGTTCATGAGTGGCACCGCGTAAGTCTATTCCATTCACCTAAGAAAGGTACAGCCATTTTTATATCAATAGGATAAGCAGTATGATAGTGGTCTGCACACTGTTTAGCACTGAGCTCAGTGTGTCTGCTGAATACTGTAAGAAAAACTCCTGATTAAATGCTCATCTTGTGTGTGACAGGGCAAGGTTTCAGTGCCCACTGTAATACTCACAGACACCAAGCGGTCTCCTTTCCTCAATTCTCCACAGAGGTCTGCAGGGCCTCCGGCCAGGATGAAGGAAATAAATATGCCCTCTCCGTCCTCTCCACCCACTATGTTGAAGCCAAGCCCTGTAGAGCCTCGATGCAACACCACCTTCCTGGCTTCCCTGCATAAGCAAAAAATAAAAACATGTCCTTAGACAACCACATTAAAAAACTAAACTTACAGACTCACAGCATCATACATAAACTGTTCATTTTGTCTGAAATAGCACAAATTATTACAGCTAGCAAAAATTATTACAAAGTACGCTGTGTTCTCTATAATGTATGTCATACAGCATGATTCTATAAGAGTTAGAAATACTAATTTGTAAGATCACATTTAATGACAAGTCTCTTATGTATGTATATATAAGCTTCTGCAATGTCAAAACATTTATTCGCGTCCAGAGTTGCATTAATTTTTCGCCAGGATCTTGTATTGATGATGGGAGAGTCAGACTGCTGCGCAAAGTCTTCTCCAGCACATCCCATAGATTCTCACTGGGGTAAAGGTCTGACTCTGGACTCTGTGGTGGCCAATACATGTGTGAAAATTATGTTGCATGCTCACTGAACCACTCTTTCACAATTTGAGTATAATCTTGGAATATATAATCTTGGAATATGGAATTTGAGTATAATCTTAGAATATATAATCTTGGAATATGCCCGTGCCATCTTCATATATTCAGTATATTCAGGTAATCAGCTGACCTCATTCTTTGGGCACATAACATAATCATCCATGCAGTAATTGTCCAATGGGAGGATCTTAAATATTTGCTTAGTTAAATCCAGATGGTGACTTTTTTTTTTTTTTGGACGGGCAGTGTGTATATATATATATATATATATATATATATATGATATAGAAACTAAGGGGCAAATTTAAATAATTTTTTATATAATTCCACAAATGAACATTCTTTAAAGAGTGCAAAGTCAGTGTATATAACTGACCTCTTGGAGGCACTGCTGGTCTAGTTCTACTACACACAGCCACGAAACAACCCTGTGGCTAACTTACTGATACTGTAAAATCAGACACCATTTTATCACATCACCTCTTGCCTATTAAATAGAGCACTGCTATAAAAATCAACAATGAACACAATGACATCTAGAACGGGCCACATGCTCTTTTCAGGCTGTACTGTATGTTTGATTGTTGCGCCAAACTTCAAATCCTCCTGTACACCTAAATGGTCCGATTAATAGAATCGTTTGTTCTGCTGGATTACGACAATCTTGTTTATTCATTTTCTGGCAAGCTGGCTAAGAGGCTTGATGATGCGCTGCGGTTTTTATGAAAATGAACCCACACATGACGTGGATGGGCTAAATATGGAGCTTATCAAATTGCTAAATCGGCAATGATGCGTCGTTTTGGGTCAGATCTGTCTAAGTGTCTGGTGTTACATCTGGATAAATGATATAACCACACCCTTTTTTGCAACCAGTCTGATTTTTTATTATGCTATCTCAAGTGGGCCAATTCTAAAATTAAAATAGATATAACCTTGTAAAATCATCACATATGTTTGGCATGGATGGCATACTGAAAGGGGAACTGCCATCTGCCCTCACAATTGACAACTCCCTCAGTGAGGCATTGCAGCTTGGGCCAACTGACCTGAGTAAAAGTAAATAGCAATTCGATACTCCAGTGAACTATATCAAAAAAGTTCAGAGCATCTCATCTTCTAAACAGGTCATGATATCATCCTGAACATCACACATGAGACTCAGAGCACTGACTTGCTCTGGCATCACATTATAAAAATAATGAACAGCTTGAAGCTCCCCTTTTGTTGAACTCAAACAGTAGGCTTAAAGTACATAATTAATCCGGTATTCATCTGATGATACTAAGTGTATGACAAAATAATGGCAGGAAAACACCTTTCTATTGAGTTGCACAAAATATTACAGTATACAGCCCTATCAACGCAGTCTGAAAAAAAAGGAAATAATATTATGAGCCATCCATTTAATTCATCACTGAATAAGACTCACAAACTATTTTTCATTAAAGATCGGAATTAAATCCGGAAATCTGTATCAATACCCAGCCGTGATAAGGACTATGATCAGTTTTGTTTATTAAAACTGTAAAATGTAAAATGTTGATCTATACACACAGACAAAAAAATATTGTGTATGAGCATCATTGTAGATTTATGCAGACAATTTTTGACAATACCTGGTTACATCATCATCCCCCACCATGGTTTTCGGGGTTGGGGAGTAGCGTCCAGAATGCACCGGAGGCAGCGGCTGGCTCAGATAGCTTGGAGGGCTGATATGGTTTTCCATGTGTTGCGAATAGGCTGGTAAAGAGGAAAACAGGCACAAACATTAAAACATGTCTCAAACACCTTGAAGTGCATTACATAAAAGCTTGCACCAAAGAGTTCCAAGTAGGGCTGGGCGATAAATCGATTTTATCGATTAACTCGAATGTGTAGTTTACATCGATTTGTTTGAATGAAAATCGGTTTTCTTTTTAACATCCACCGGCGCTCCACTCAGGGCTCCCGTAGTTCATAATGAGCTCAACCGCCAAACCCCCCCCCCCCCCACCCCCCCAAGAAGAGGATGTGTTCGAAACAGAGCGTTGTGAAGCTCCGCTACGTTTCCCGCTGTATGGACGTCGTTCCACTCAGTCGCTCAGCCGCACCAAGCAAGCGCCCCGTTAATATTCTGCTCACCCTCGCCATAAACCAATTCCCGCTCAGATCCCGCTCCGACATAAAATGTCTCTAGCAGGCCTAATGTTTACTGTTTGTACCGAAATTCTTGGATAATTGTCTAAAATTATGCATGCAGATAAATGGCAATTTTTCAAAACGAAATTCTTACATTCTTCTTAATTTTATTAATTGTATAAGGCTAATTAAAATGTATTTAATATATTAATCTAACCTTAGTAAACATAGCCTACCTAAAATTCAAAAACTGAAGAAGTGTATTTGATTTTCATGAAAATAGCATGAAAAATCATAAATCATCTTGTCTCAGTTACAAATTTGACTGGTAAATGATAAAGAATGATAGCCCCTTTTGTATTGCATTGCATTGCATATCAGGGATGACAGATTGATAAAAAGACATGCTTTTTGTGACTAGATTTAGCTTTTGATACTTTGCGGTAAAAGTGGCTCTCTGATTGACTCTGCCCTATCGGTGCGGCTCCCATGAAAAAAATAAACAAATAGTAAAGACCTTTGACAGTCTTACAGACTGTATCCAGTATGATAAGAATGTTATGTTACATTTTATTTTATGTAATGTTTTCACGGTTTACAATGGCAGGACCTGACATCTTGTCTTTTTGACTTGTTGTTTCTGATTGCACTTTAACCTGAAGGGGGAATCCAGTTCAAATCCCAGAAGGTAAAATCAAAACAAAATAAAGTTAAAACTTGTTTTGAACAATTTCTTTGTCATCTGAATATTGATTTTAAGTAGGGGGGGGGGGGGAATCGATTTAAATCGTAAATCGGATTTTTTGTTAAAAAATCAGGGATTTTTTTTTTAGGCCATATCGCCCAGCCCTAGTTCCAAGATCTCTTTTTACTTAATTCTCCTGACATACACAATTATATGTTATTCAGTTTGCATCCTTGTGAGAAACAGAATGATAATGATACCCTGGGATGAGCTTTTATCACCTGGGCCTCCACTGTGGCTCCACTTACAAAGATATCCATGTGGTGGAAAGAGACCTGGGGGTCAGAGTGAAACTGAGCCTAAACTATCCTTATTTTACCCGTCTTTGTCTCTCTGTAAAGGTCTCATTTGAAGCAAACAGTTAGCTGAGCTCATGAAAAAAGGCTTCCTGGGTATTGGTGAATCATCATATGAGCTCTGTTGACTGGAAGTATGATCCATACTTGCAGAATCACAAAATGATGGTAAAATGGGGAAAATAGGTAGTATAAGTATTGAATGCTTTTTCCAACTACCGGTATCCCAAAGAGCTTTTATGTTTGTTTGTCAGTATTTTCCATCTGCAGTTACTGTTGTAATGTCACCAGTGTGGAATGCATGCTTAAATGTGTTAACTGTTGCAACGGTGATATGGTGAAACAAAACTCTTATCTTCTCTATAGTGTCCACTTCACTGCTCTAAAGCATGCTTAAATGTGTTAACTGTTGCAACGGTGATATGGTGAAACAAAACTCTTATCTTCTCTATAGTGTCCACTTCACTGCTCTAAAGCATGCTTAAATTTGTTAACTGTTGCAACGGTGATATGGTTAAACAAAACTCTTATCTTCCCTATAGTGTCCACAAACACTGCTCTAAACCTGTGATGAAATGTGACATCTTAAGTGGGATGAGACCAGATATGTGCTCTCAGAGACCAATATTCAAGAACACAGTGTATTTCGGTATTTCAGGTTGCCAGTTGGCAGAAAACACAGCGTATTTCATTTCATTCATCATCAGGTGCACTCGTTTCTTTTTTGTGTCATCAGTCTGGCAACCCGCACCTGCATCACGTTTGAGGAGGAGGGGCCGGGGGAAAAAAAAACCCCTCTCCAATATTTTGAATTTGGACTCCAATAACTAGTTCAATCACTCGGTGGCAATCCTACATATTGCACCTTTAACACAAAAAAATAAATACAATATAGAATCAATATAATATAATATAATATAATATATATATAATATAATATAATATAATAAATATAATATAATATAATATAATAGCAGAAATAAAATAATTAGCACTTATTTTATAAAATATTTATATGAAATTTCCCAAAGTGTAGCAAAGCTCTTGGTAGATGATATGTTGATCTATTACTATATTTAAAAAATATAAAATAATGAAATAAAATATATATTATATATTATAAATATATATAAATCTATAAAATATATTATATAATCAATATGATTACATTCCCTATGAGTGATATCAAATCATGAATGATATGAGTGCTATTAAACTAAACTGAGCTGTTTAACAACACTTATCTTCTTTAGAGCTGCTTTACACCCACGTTTAGGTCTTTACTAACTATCTGTGCATCCATTCAGGGCTTTTTCTACAATTTGTTCTCTGATATGAGCTCTCTGGTTGGGAGATGTATATTTGGGCCCAGTGGGCTGGGAGCAACAGTTGCAATAGCACTCTCTCTATAGCCTATAACAGAACGAGAGGCTTAGCTGCAGAAACCTCATTTTACCCTCAGGCAAAGCAGAGTGGAACAGAGTGGCATTATAAAAAAAACAGCCCAACAGATGGTAAAATGCATGCTTTATGGCTCTCCATGGGGACAAAAATATAATCTACTGACACGAAGGCTCCCCCTCTGCAATACACTAACAAAATCAAGCAGATCAGTGTGTCCAAAAAGCACGCTCAAATAAAGAACAGCACTTTAACACTATATACAAGCTATAAACAGCGTTATTTCCATTCTAAGTCAGGCTGCTGAATGATTTTGCACACTTAACAAAATTATTTCTCATTCATTAACTCCAACTCAGGTTCACTTTGTTTGTGAAGCCCTGTGTACCATCGTTCCACATGCTGCCTTCTATGCATTAAGATACTGTATTGCTGCTTGGATTAGCAATACAGACTTGACCACGTGATCCCAGCCATGACTGAATTTGTGATTTGGCTTTCAAGTCAAGTAGAGAAAAGCAACCTTCTACTGAAAACTTTTAATTCAGCTAAATGGTTACGCTATGACATATCATCTATTAGTCACAAGTTTTGACAGGATACAAATTTGCAGTCAAAGTACACCAAACCTGAACTCTGTCTAGTGGTTCGAACTGATTTCTGTGACTAGCAGGTCATAAATTGTGACCGATATGGGGTGGTTTTGTCTAATTGCCCCATACACAGGGGGGATCAGTGCTGTGCAGCAGAGTTGTGCAGGCTTTGATTGAGACAGGAGTCATCCTTCATCATACTGGGGTACATGGCAAGCATCCTGTTTAAGGATTAAAAATTAGTGTCTAAAGGGAGTTGTGTGGGGTGCATCAGAAGGGGTAGAGAGATCAAGAGCTTTTTATGATGAAAGTGTGTCTGATTTGGTGGTGTGGTGTTGTGTCTGTAAGTGTGTGACTATGTGTCTGGGGTCAACAGACTTTAAAGAGCTTAGCAGTGGAGAATAAGGGTGGTTGATTATGTAAATGTACAATAACTTTAAGGTAACTTTCCTTGACAGGCTTGAGCTTACTAGGAAATTATTCGGTGTTCAGAAGTCTAAATGTTGTAGGTCAAAAGCTGTAGTCCCCACAGTACAACGGGCTTTGAAGCTACAGCACAAAGCTAAAGTCCATTTCACATGACTTGCGTCAGGCTCACATCTCTCAAAACAAGCATCCTGCAGTGCTTTGACATCCACATGAACAGCACTTCAGATAAGGGCTGTTTAGTCATGTTTTTTCAGTGCCAGTGCCATTAAGATACTTCCAATCAGATGAATGTCAAGGTCAAGGTCAAGGTCAAAGTGCTGTACATATTCAAATGAAGTAAATATAGAGATAATAAAAACAAATGACTCAAAAACAATTAAATCAAAATACATTAACATACACAAACATACGTTTCATCCAAATGCCAATGAATAAAGATAAGTCTTCATGGCGGGATTTTTAAGGAGTGAGGGATTTAAAAGATGTATTGTAAGGAGTTGTTCTGTTGTAATGAGGTATGCTGTTTCTATAGGACCGGCTACACCCCTTAAATTTCAAGCGAGAGCAAGGTATATGCAAGAAAAGTTTATCAGAAAATCTGAGAGAGCAAGAGGATTGCTGATAGCTGAGTAGTTTAATATCTTCAAAGCAATTAAAAAGGTCAGAATAAGAGTGATCAGAGCTAAGAGGAATGTAGATCTGAGTATCGTCAGCATAATGATATGAAATATTATATTGCCTCATGATCGAACCCAAGGGGAGAATATACAAACAAAATAAGATAGGCCCCAAGAGGGATCCCTGTGGTACCCCATAAGTGAGCGGTGCAGAAGGAGAGGACGAGTGTCCAATCATCACCTTAACTGATCTATCGAAGAGGTATGATGAGAAACAATCCAGTGCTGTGCCCCTAATGCCAACTTCATCCCTTAGACGATTAAGAAGGGTAGCATGATCAACTGAATCAAATGCAGAACTAAGATCAAGTAGCATTAAAATAGCAGATTTACCGGAGTCCAAAGCAAGGAGTAGATCATTCGACACCTTCAGCGATGCAGACTCAGTGCTATGATGGGCTCTAAAACCAGACTGAAGTTTATCTAAAATATTGTTTTGTGAGACATATGAAGATAACTGATTAAAAACTATTTTCTCTAAAATTTTAGATACATAGTATACATTTAATTTACATAGTAATGAATCATTATTTATCTGATAACCATTAGCAGGGGTTTTAAAAGGTCAACAACAAATGGGGTTAAAACTTGGGTTCATCCTTGCTTTTCCATAAGAAGACAGTTGACTGATAACTGAAGGGATGGGTCACATTGATTGACAAGCAGATCAGTTGTCCAACAACTGACTAGTCAATACCTGAGATGGACTAGCTCTTCTGGATTTCTTTTTTAGTTTTTGATATTCTGGAAGTGTTTTAATTAGCATGTTAATATCATTTCATGCTTTAGGTGTTAGACAACTTTAGACATATTGCATAAAGCTGATACGTTGAAGATTCTTTTGGAGTTTTGTATTTATTATGATACGACAGTTGAGAGCAGACAGGAAATGAAGTGGGAAAGAGAGAGGGGGGTGGGATCAGGAAAGTTCCTCGAGCCGGGATTCCAACTCGGTATGTAAAATGTAAAATTCTAATAAAAATACTATTA
Source organism: Cyprinus carpio (assembly GCF_018340385.1). Classification (NCBI taxonomy): domain Eukaryota; kingdom Metazoa; phylum Chordata; class Actinopteri; order Cypriniformes; family Cyprinidae; genus Cyprinus; species Cyprinus carpio. The sequence goes on from NC_056598.1 coordinate 5,599,891, forward strand.
AAAAAAAACAAAAACAAAACAATAGCATAGAACATACCTGTCCAAGTGCCATAAATATTTTTTTTTCCAAAGTTTGCATGCCTGCACCTCTAGAAGTTTTAAATATATCTCAATATCCTTTTAAATTCTGGGTCTTCATAAACTTTTCTTTTGTAACCTTCATTTTTAAGGCCCTATATGATTCATTCCCAAAGACATGGGGTGCCCAATGTGACTCAATGTACAGGTTCTTGAATTATACCAGTTAAAAAAAAAAGTTTTAATGTATTTAAAGAATTGTATTTTCAGACTCCAATTTCATTTAGCATTGTCGACTTTTGATTGGATCGACAAAACGCATCTTAATACCAGATGTAAAGAGGGCCTCTAGTTCCTAAGAAACTTTTATTTTGGAATCCTCATAATGCCCTATATGGTTAAGAAATAATAGGATCTCAATGCAGCTCCATGTCCAAAGTGTTTAATTTTCCAACAAAATACTATAGAACCCAATATAATCAGTGATGTGGTCACTAGATGCGGTGTGGCGCAACACGACAAATCCCCTGCTGCCGCGTTTTATTTATGACGAACTGACACAAAGTTCAAATGATTTGCATTGGTCGCTTTTCTTGTCCAGTGTAGACGGACTTTAGCTGTTGCGGCGCAGGGCACAACCCTCAGCCTTACTGAGTCATTAGCGCCTTTTTAAGGGCAGGAAGACACATGGAGGGGCATTTGCACAGCAGTGCCTTCACCTCTACTGCACAATGTAAGCTTTAATGGCTGCGAGGGTGGCACGTTCAGACAAGCGCAATCGATAGTAGTTTAGTCCTCTCCTCTGTGGCCTATTAGTACTCCTGCTGGCAGGGCTACGAACAGAGCACAGATCAATACAACCACTGCCGGGCATGGGCTTCACACACTGCAACAGTCTGTACAAGTAAGACATTTTAACCTACCCCCCCACACTCCCCGCCCCATGTGGAACTCACAGTTGGTGATGTCAGGAGGGGCAAAACTGTCATTCATGAAGACACTATTGGGTTTAGCCACTTTCAAGTAGACCACGTCTGGGGTATTTTTCAAGGCAGTCACGGCATGCTCATGGGTAACTTCCTCCAGGCAGGAGCTATTTACCTATGACACACACCAAAACACACACAGACATTAATCTATTTAAGAAGCACACAGTCATCAACAACAAGCAATAGACTGTTTCCTTACAGCAAGAAGTTTGTCTCCTATCTGCAGCCTCCCATCTTTGTGTGCAGCTCCACCTTCAATAATCTTAGTGACGTAGATGCTATTGTCTCCTGGGATGTGCTGATTCCCAACACCCCCTGCTATACTGAAGCCCAGACCTGGCATAAACCAAGATACAGACAAAAACATAACATTATTTGAAACTTAGATTTAGCTGCTCATCTTAACGTGCAAAAAACATCTAGACAGAAGAAAAATTAAAAGCAGCTAAATAATCAACACTATATGCCATAGTTAACATTCACAAACAACAACAACATAAAATGCTATCATGTAATCTGAATGGAATTTAAATAAACTAAAAAGAGAAATAAACTGATAACTTTAAACTGTGTGTAAAGGCCAGAGAGGAATGTATCCATAGCAACAGCATCTTAAGGTCTTTGCGGTGTTGTGGAAATGCTGTGGCTGGCCTTAAAATAGCCCTGTTGCTATATATATATATATATATATATATATATATATATATATATATATATATATATATATATATATAGTCATTAGCACCTTTTTAAGGAAAGGAAGACACATGGAGGGGCATTTGCACAGCAGTGCCTTCACCTCTACTGCATAAAATAAAATAGCCCTGTTGCTATATATATATATATATATATATATATATATATATATATATATATATATATATATATATATATATATATGTGCGTAAAAAAAATGCAACAGGGCTAGACCATAGAAATTTTTTTATGGTCTATGGTCTCCTGATACAGTGGGGCATATTTTATGCAAATAACCCAAATATTAAAATTATGTCATTAATGACTCACCCTCATGTCGTTCCAAACCCGTAAGACCTCCGTTCATCTTCGGAACACAGTTTAAGATATTTTAGATTTAGTCCGAGAGCTTTCAATCCTTCCATTGAGAATGTATGTACGGTATACTGTCCATGTCCAGAAAGGTAATAAAAACATCTTCAAAGTAGTCCATGTGACATCAGAGGGTCCGTTAGAATTTTTTGAAGCATCGAAAATACATTTTGGTCTGAAAGCTCTCGGACTAAATCTAAAATATCTTAAACTGTGTTCCGAAGATGAACGGAGGTCTTATGGGTTTGGAACGACATGAGGGTGTTTTAATATTTGGGTGAACTAACCCTTTAACAATCATACACTCTAACCTCCGATCAGATATTAATCCCAAGATATTTAGCAGCACTCTTGTTATTTCAGTGTAATCCAGTGAAGGATTAGAGGCTAAAAATGTAAAATTTGGTTGGGTGAAACTGAAACCGTTCTTCAACATGCTATTCATCTTTTTAATAGAGCAAGAGCACACAATTATAACTTGATACATAGAGCCTAGTAAAGCCAATGTTGAAGGTTTGCTGCCGAGCATAGCTGCAAATTGTTGTGCTTTGCTTTGAGGTAACTGAAAAGATTTGTAGTGTTTCCACAATGTTGCCACTTGAGATTTACATGTTTTACATATAACTTTAGTCTGCATGTGGTCATCTCTTTTAAAACCAAAATACTGTCATATCTTTAAGCTGCTTCTACATTTTGGCACTAAATCATCGTCTGCAGCTGTAGGTGCCCCGGGCTGCCACATTTTATCAGATTAGCTCGCTATGAAAGCATCATGGCTTGCTGATTGTCTTGCATCAGAGCACGCGCATACTACCATGCACACGAGCACATATCCCAGCTAACAACCGCATGCCAGATGCTATATTATCCACTTAAAACTTTGACCATACATAACTTTTCAAAGTATTAAATCACTCATTCACTTCATCGCAAACCATAGCAATATGCATACCAGAATATGCACATTTGCAATATTTCAATAATTTCGATATATTGTGCAGCCCTACTCACATTTGTTCTGTATGTTCTCGTTACACAGATCATAAATATTTACATTCAAACTAACCTAACATTTAGAAGTGGTAAGACTTTTAAAATCCAAGGTACATTGTCAAATGTCAAAGGCTACCCAAATGAAAAATCAACAGCAATAATGAGGAGTTGTCTTGTGTTACTTTACCTTTGGGTCCTTTGATAAGCTTGATCTCCATGAGTTTCTCTGAAGCAGACTTTCTTCTCCTAACATATAGTCTGACCAGGGACCCCGCTTCCTTCAATGCCTCCACAGCCTTACTGTGAGTCACATCCCGAACATCAACATCATTCACTCGCAGAATCACGTCATTCACCCTGCATGGAGCAAAGCACAGGTCAAACATGCACAAGCAACAGTGCAGAGTGCGGACATATCAATCTCATTTATCTGCACGGTGTACACTGTCCATCAACAGCAAACTCTAGAGATGATGTAACTTAGCTTAACCCTCTGGAGTTGATCAACGCGGATACACGTTTTGTGGCATCTTCTGCTGATAATCCCGAAAATAATTTAAATTACACTTTCAGTTTTGATCGTACAGATAAGAGCAATACACACATAATAACAACAAAACTTTGTGTATTTATAAAATAAAGAAAAATAAACAGAGAGCGCTGTCTGCCGCCTTGGTTCTGCATGATCTTCATTTAGAAACGCGTCATTAAAATGAACTGTAACTCAGCAAATACTCAACAAAGAGACATGTCAGAGATATCTATAGAAAGTTTGGCATGTCTACTTTTAAACTAAGCAAATCTTATCGAAAACAAATATTCTGTGATAAAGTAATCCATATGAAAACAATGCGATGTCCAGTCTTTCACGTCTCCCTACATTATATCTAATGCAACCACGCCAACACGTCGAGCGCGCTATTGATATTACAATTGTCTACATGAAGCTCGCGGCGTGTAAATGCCCACATGACAGCAAACAAAGCAGCGAGACTGTTCTTCAAGTTTTTTATTTTATTTTACTGTCCGCTTTGCGCTGATAGGAATAATACCGATACAAAATTCTCCTCAAGAAGACGTGCTGAGAGGAATAAGATTTGGATTACCTCAGAAAATAGAATGAAACGGCTTAAACCAGCAGAGATCATAAACATGAGTAAGTCTTTTATTATTAATCTACTTGTATTAGTTTTCATATAACTTGTACACATTTTACTAGTTAGACTTTTTTTTTCCATATTATTATTTACTAAATGTATAATCAAGTGAAACATTATGAAGTTTTTTTTATGTTTTTTATGTTTTTTTATGATCTAACGTATAACATAGACAGCAATACGATATAAAAGTAATATGAGGTATGTGCCAGGTATGTGATGTTCATTTATGTATTTCAACATGACACAATGCCAGTCAAAACTTTTGAACAGTAAGATTTTTAATGTTTTTGCAAATAATTCTCTTCTGCTGACCAAGCCTGCATTTATTTGATCTAAAATACAGACAGTTGCATTTGCTAAAGCAGTAATATTGTGAAATATTTTTACTATTTTAAATAACTGCTTTCTATTTGAATATATTTTAAAATGTAACTTATTCCTGTGATCAAAGCTAAATTTTCAGCATCATTACTCCAGTCTTACTGCAAGTGTAACAATATACACTATACCATTCAAAAGCTGGGAGTCAGTATATATAGAAATTAAAACTTTTATTTAGCACACAAGTGATGATAAATACAATAATCATGTTACAAACGATGCTGTTCTTTCAATTAATCAAAAAAAAATACATAATAATAATAATAACAAATGTTTTTTGAGTAGCAAATCAGAATATTAGAATGATTTCTGAAGGATTGTGTGACTGGAGTAATGATGCTAAAAATTCAGCTTTGAAAGTCAGCTTTGATTGTTCCTAAAACTGTTTAACTGCACTCGCAAGTGAATCTAAAGTTATTTTGTGGGATAATTAAATATATTCTAAATAAACTACAAACCTAAAAATATATACATTTATTTTGTCATCACATTATTTATTTTAACTCTTCCCTCTCAGTCACACACCTGGCTGAAAGGCTCATTATGCGGGCCTTTGTCTTCTCAGGTGTGAATCACATTAATATTGATGGTCAATCACACCTACTCGCATATGCCCTTTCGAAACAAAAAGTGTCTTAGAAAATTTAAATCAATCTATTGTTTTCTGTGAGCTAGTAAACAAGATGATTTTCACATCACTTTGAAGCAAAAATTCTAGGCTACAAGGTCCATGTTTGACACTCTTGTGAACAAATGGTCTCTAGGTGTTTTATGAACTTATTTCAGTGACTTCAAAATTTTAGTTTTTTACTAACCACGCATAAACATTGTTTTCTCAAAAATTCAATCATGTACATACATGCTATTTACATATTATTGTAGCCCAGTTTATACTGAATACAGTGTTATTAGACTTTAGCCATGTATATGTTTATAAGCAACTGAAAAAAGCACAAAAGTCAGGGGATGTCAAAACTTCTCCAGGCCCCCAAAACCCCTTAGACCCCAGAGGGTTAATACTAGTGATACACCAAAATTTCAGCAACTGAAAATATTCTGAAACCAAAAATTCTGTTTTGGCCAAATATTTTTGGTTGCCAAAAAGTGCATTACTAGTATAAAGATAGGATAGGAGAAGTTACATACTCCTCAATGTTCAAGCAAAAGGACTGGGCGCACACGAACTGTTGAGCTCCTACTCTTTACTACTACTTACAGCAAAAAAAAAATGGATGGATCATATTATGGACGATAATAAATATTAATAAATCTTAAAATCTATAAATCCCTAAATCATAAATCTATCCAGGATCCTAGAGTCAATAAGTGTGAAGCTACCTAACCAACCAACTCTTTCAAAGCTTAAACAAAGTATCTTAAGGAAGATGACTGTCATCTGGGAGGGTCAACGAGACAAAACATCATGAGTAAAATCATGAGTTAAGGCTTCCCTAGATTGGTTTCTCCCACCCAGGAAAGAGACCAGACTCAGAATCCTAAGACCTTTTTGACCTCTTCCTCACAGAACTGAATCCTTCAGTACTCACAGAACAACACAGAGACTTCCTTTACATATAATGAATGCATAAAATCATCCTAAAATGATGCTTAAAATGATGTCAATACTATCGTACCAAGTCGATAAAATCATTTTAAAATCCTGCCGGTACTTGTTTTTCTTCAGTAGTGTAAGTACCGATGGTACCGAAGGTAGCGACTAGCGAGGCTGCAATTCTTGAGGACTTGATGGAGGCAGGAAGAGCATACGCCTGGAAGTGTTTCAATCGGTCCTCAGAGGGTAAAGAAAAAGAAAAAACGTTGACAAGGCGAGCACACAGAAGAACTACATGTGGAAGATGACGACAATATATGAATATGATTGTGTGAGATTTAAATGAGAGCACGCAGCTCTGAAAGCACGAGCACTGCGCATGATCTCACACACACTGTCTGACAGCTTACAGCTTGTTCATTTGTTGTGTATCCATATGCGGAATATCCTTATTAACATTATTGGCTAATATAACTGGTTTAAATAATAAATGTTAATGGTTTAAAAAAATATTTTCGGGCCTGCCAGTATGTCAGTAAATTTAAACTAATGCTTGCATTCAGAGTATAGGGGTGTGTGTGTGTGCGTGAGAGAGAGAGAGAGTGTTTGTGTGCGCATGCGTGAGTGTGTGTGAGTGTTATTTGAAGGCCATTATGTTATTTTTTGCCGTGGTATCGAGTATTGTGTAATTTTAGTGGTATCAGTACCAACTACTAGATTTTTTGGTATCGTGACATCCCTACATCATTGAATAACTTCATATCACATATGTAACACATAACACATTTGACGTGTGACACTTTGATCATGTTTTAATCACTCATTGTTTAAGTCCTTTTGAATAACTACTGAATAGTTTATAGGTTTATATTTGAGTTTGGTATGTGTGTGTTTGATAATTTGTGCTTAAAATATTTCTATCAATCAATTCTTGGTTAAAATGTATTATATTCTTCTTATATAAATCATACCTAAATTACTCTCTGCAAGAGTAGGAAAATTTGGACCATGTGACTAAGATAACATGTTGATGTATGTATTGGGAGGAGAAACATAGCAACACCCCACGCTAACACCATTAGGGATGTGTCTAACAGCCAAGTTTAAATCCCGATGACATGAACACTTCTGTGTCTTTTTGTTCGTTCAAGCATGCCTTTGTCACCTTTTTGGAATTTTTGGCTTCTTGGCCCACATGCCTGCTGTTCCCCTACCATCCTGAGAAGATATATAGGACATATAGGGCCCTATCCTACACCCGGCGCAATGCGACGCAAGGCGCAGCGCAAGTGTGTTTGCTAGTTTCAGTCCGGCGCTGTTCGCATTTTCCCGTCCAGCGCCACGTCATTTAATTAGCAAATGCATTTGCGCCCATTTGTGCGCCCATGGGCTTGCTGGTCTAAAAAAGAGGTGTGTTCAGGTGCATTGCTGGCGCATTGCTATTTTAAGGAGCTGAAAATAGACTGCACCATAGACCAACTCAAACCTGGTCTAAAGTCTGGCGCACTGTTTTTTCTTTGTTATTTAAAGAGCGTGTTAGTATAGGTGGGTCCACAACGCGCGTACACGCTGCTTATTAAACACAGGGATGCACAGCAGCACACAAACATGCCAAATATTAAAAATTAAAGGATTGCAATGCATAAGAATTTTTTGTAGGCTAAAATGCCTACATGTCATAATGGATAGTCATCGCATGTATCAGAATTAGGCTATCTATTTGCTCGCACACAAGCAGCTCCGTTTCATCTCGGAGACGTGTTCTGTCTTTGCGCTTGCCAAATTCCGCCGTGTAAATAGCAAATCCGTCATGGCACGAGCGCAACTGGCTCTTCAAGGGAATGGAACTCTAGACTCTAATTGGTTTATTGCACGTTACGCCCAAAAAACACCCATTACTCATTAAGAGAATAGGGACAACCCGTTTAGACCATGCGCCCTGGCGCGCCAACCGTTTTTCCATCGTTAAAATGGCAAAAGTGGATATGGACATGCCCTGAGTGCACCTGCGCCGTGCGCTTTACACTTTGCGTTTAGATTGTTAAAATAGGGCCCATAGTGTCCTCACACTCTTCTTTTCTTTTCTTTCTTTCCCCATACACAGGCAATGCAAGTAAACCTCCAGATTCTAAACTGGTGCATTTAATATAAAGTTTCATAGCCTCACTGAAAAAGGGTTAAATGAAATGACTGACGGTTGTTCAGGTCTAAACAATTAGAAACTGGGGATTTCAAATTCTTTCCACACTTTCTCTCTTTCTGCAACTTATGTGAATGTGGTAGTGCATGTGTTTATGTGTTAGATTAGTTTATATATCTTAGATTCATAGGTCCAATAAAGTCTTGCTCATGTATTGAAAAGAGAACCATCTTGTGTTTTGTACTTACAAGTTAATGTCTTAAACTGCTGTTCTTGTTACTGTGCTAATAAATCATGCTTTTTGAGTTGAATTACTGAAATAAATGAACTATTCCATGACATTCTAATTTATTGAGATGCACCTATAGAAGCAAGACATCATTCAAAACTGTCAAGCTTTTGCAAAATAAATAAAACTGTAAAATAAATAAAACCGTAAATCTTTTGCAAAATACAAAATTTCGTTCATTTCGTTTTCGTTCCTTGAACTGGTTCAGAGCCCTGACCTAGGCTACAATTAATTTGTTAGTGACAGCTCTTACTGGGCACGAAAAAATTACAAAACTATAAAAGTCATCAAGCCTATTGAAACAAACTAAAGTTACACAATTATACATCACATGGTCTGTACAGTAAGTGTCCCAAAGTCTTTATGACATACAATCAACCCTAATCATTACACTAACCCTAATCATTTACTCTCTCTCACACACAATTTAATTTACAAATAATGTAAACAGCCAATGATAGGGCTCTTTATATTCTCTCTCTTTCTCTGTGTGTGTGTGTGTGTGTGTGTGTGTGTGTGTGTGTGTGTGTATGGGTATGTGCAGAGCTGTCAGTGTGATGCTGTCAGGACCTCAGCAGTGCTGCTTTAACTAGCCTCTGACAGCACCGAGACACTGGAGGGCTCTATCACTTAGTAACACCAATTCAAAACAGGACAAATCCATCCTAACCCAAACAACAATGCATGAGGAGGAAATCTATTACTATGCTCAATGGTCAATACAATACAATCTCATATTGAAATACTGACATATACTTTAAATCTCAAACTGGTTTAAAGTGACATGTGAAAAGAGGTTTATTGAAAGCTCTCCTCATGTAGATCCAAGTATTTTAGGCAATGAAGTAACATTTAAATTTTTTCTAGATGTCATTGCATAAGATAACATAACATTATCATACTTTTTAGAGTATGGACAGCAACAGAAAGAGAGCAGAAAACAGATGAGAAACGGAGAATTACCGCAATCTCCCGTCCTGAGCGGCAGCACCCCCTGGAATGACTTTGGTGATAAAAATGCTGGGGTCTTCACCAATGTGAGGATTATCTGTGCCACCGGCAATACTGAAGCCCAGGCCTGAATTCCCCTAAACAGCAGGTGAAAGAAAAGCTGAGTCAGGGTTACAGTCAGGAAGAACATCAATTAAAACACAACTCTATGCCTTAGTCATTAGCCCCTTTCACACTGAGATTCCGGATAATACACGCGTAATGTGTCCCGGCAATTGTTCCCGGATCGTTAGATTTTGGTTCATTCACACTGCCAGTGATTTCCTGGAATCTGTGCATATGTTCACACACAACCCGTAAAGGTCCCCTAATGACACGTTACATCAGGATGTGACGTGTAATGTACGGGTCGAAAACACTCGGCATCAATCCTGGGACGTGTTTGCATTCACACAGAAGGCAATCCGGCAATTTTCCGGGACCAACGTGCATTGAGAAAGGGGCTGAAGACTATTAGAGCATAAAGCAGGTTCAAATTCAACTGGCGATATGAAATGCCAAATGGCAGTGCCCTTTCTGCATTTGAATTCACAATTCCAAAATGGAAATTCAAATATATGATTTCAATGTATTGCAAAATGTGTCATTCTTCATTTATTAAGGCAATAATTATTAAATATAAGAAATAATCAATATAACTGTTAGTAGGTTTAAACTAAATGCTACAAAAAAGAGTGCTACAGCTTGTTCTGCTCTGTCAGCTAGCAAATATCTATTTGCATTGGTTTTACTGATAAGTTGTTGCAGCCCTAGAAAGAGAAATAGCTCTTACCAAAGTTAAAGTCAACCCACAGTCACTAACAATGCACTGAGCAGCATTTGTAATAGTACTAATACAACAGTAATTATTTGACTATCTTTTACAATGCTAATCAAAACACGTTTAGGTAAATGCTATAATAAAGTGAATTTTTGGGCAACACATACTAATTACTACAAGCCAACATGCAAGACAAAAAGCATGAAGAAAAAATGCACAGAATATAAAACACTTTCAGTCTTCAGTTGTGGATTGCAACGAGTTATTACATTATTGCAAATAAGAAGCAGGTTTTATGCTGGCCTGACAACAGCTTGTGGAGGAGCATTGTTTATTTATGCAGAGTTAATAAATGTGCACTACAGAGCAGTGCTGAATTGGGTCACAAAAAAGCTGATGAGAAGGGGGGGGCTTAGGCAGAGTCAGGGATTAAGACTTGACTGTGGAAGGCAAGATGGTGCTCTTTTTCCTCCCTGTTAAGTCTGTAAAGATGGAGTAGGTTAGGCAGCAGATAGTCTCTCATGCTTTCTCAAGCACTGAGGGCTATGATGTCTTGCATTTTAATTGACAGCCTTTGAGCTGGTAAATGGAGTCGCTGCAGAGAAGTATTTAAAGATTTAGCTGTGTGGCTGCTTGTATTTTAGCAATGGGTCAGTGTTATACACAAGCTGTTCAGAGAAAAAATAACAGAGAGATCTGTGAAAATACTAAAAAGACTGAGATACACACTGCTAAACTCTAATCTGCAGTTATTATTGCCCTGTATGCAAAGAAAATTGTCATTAGTCAATACTAAATCAAATCCAGATTCTCCATTTCATGACCCCCTTAAAGAAATAAATCTGTCTATCTTTGTAATATTATATTAAATGAATGCTGACATGCAGTTGTTGCCATTTAAGCCATAAACTCCTCTCACTTCCAGCAATCTGTAAAAAATTACTACTTTTCAAATGATTGCTAAGTCTCTGCCTATAGAGGGTTTCAACGGCAACAACATAAACAAACGTTACTGTGCATGCACGCTTTTATGGCCCAAACTTTACTTTCGGTAGACTTCTGCAAAGAATCAATAACAACAGCACCCTCTAGATTAGATTATTTCTTGTAACAAGCAATGTTTTCTGCGTAAATCAAAAGGTCTTATTGAAATTGCAAATTCATTCTCTGCCAGCAGGAGGTGCTTTTGGAGCAGCAGAAATAACGGTTTCCCCAGTAACGGCTGTACACAATCCATGGTTGAGCTCAAAAACACGGTATTATCAGGAATTACAGGCAAGATGAAATGAAAATGACATTCTGAAGACAGTCAGTTTCCTTATACAGTGATATAAAAACAACGTGCAGTTCTTTTGAAACATGCAGTGCTAATGTTTATTCAACGAAGCTACTGATTAAAACCATCTATACTTCAGAGAAAAACCCTTTTCACTTGGAAAAACATCACATTTTGTAAGTACATTTTGAATAGTGGCGTATCCGTCCCCAATCTTGCCTGAAGATGATCCTGTCATAAGAACTATGTCTTAGTGGCCTATAAGAACTATAGGAAATCTTAGAAGAAAAAAAAAATAGAACAGCAGCACTAGTCATTGCACTCACCCTTTCCAGTGTAATCTCCTCATACTCAAAGTCAGCCTCGGTACCATTAACCTGTGAACAAAACAACATGTCAGAGACTATTTACATATTTCAATACCCAACTATTTATTTTCTTTAACAGTAAAATGAAAGAGTGCGGTAAACTTTCACATGTTAGGTATAAAGAAAAGCAATGAGATACAGTGTCCATTCAGGTAAAACATAAATGCAAACAGACCAACTAAACTCTTGTGCATAGGCAGCCGACTCGTCATTACTTAAGAAAATCTTATATACCACAAAAATCGACACACTACATGTAAAATGTTCTTTGGTGTTGTTTTTCCTGTCAAAATGACTGAGTTCAGTTGTAATTATTCAGCCTTTAAGAACAAGAACAAACAACGGTCAGTTCCTTCCATAGTGGGCAGGAATAATGAGCAAGTGGCAATCTCATTGGCTAGCCCCCACCTATTATTGCCACATTTTGATTTCATGAAATCAGAAAGTGGTTAATAGTCTTTAAGCCAGCAGCTCATCACACCTTTCCACATTTTATAATGTTATTAGTTGTAGTAGTATTATCATATCAGTATTCTTTTTACAGAAAATCTGAATGACCAACAATGTATGAAGCACCACCACTAGTCCATAATTTAGTCCATAAAGTTCCGTTTAATATGACAAATATGCATTTATTTTCATTCAAACATGGTTGCCAGGTTTCAGTTCTAATTGCAAGTTTTATCATATAAAATACTCAAATGACTGATATTTTGTAAAACTGGTAGTTTATAATTGAAGTTGTTATGCTTTCAGATCATGTAACAAATAAATGTATCTTTGTAAAAAGCTGTGGCTGATTTGTTTTGGAATGTATATAGTCTGGCGAGTAAACTAAAATAAACATGCACAATTATATATCCAATATCTGCCAATATATTTAAATTTACAAACAATCACTTACATCAAACAGAAATCAGTGAAGCCGTTAATATATTTTTAAATATATTAAAAAGATATTCAATAAAATATTTTTAAATGTATTTTCAATTAAAAAAAAATTGGGACCAAAAATTATTCAGATATTTTGACCTGACCATGTTTTGCTTAAGTATTTTTTTTCTTTAATTGCAAATGCAATCTTTTTACACCACAGACTGAACAAAATTAAGCATTGCTTGGTAATTGGTTGACCTAAATTGGTATTATCGAATTGTATACTTAAATATAACAGTTGACAGCTGACAGCTATTCAAACCTAATTCATTTGAGACAGTCTAACAGTAGGATGGCATTATCAAGATGAATTTGTTCTGACACAGTTTAACGAGTTGAGTTGAGTTCTTGTCATATTTTATACCATTTTCTAAACTATAGCAAATAAACTGCAATAATGTGAAAAATGTTGAAGATGTCTCAATAAATTTTGGTTTGACTATAGATAGATAGATAGATAGATAGATAGATAGATAGATAGATAGATAGAGCTTTGTAAGTATGTGTGACTGATGAGACTGTCGAAGCAGTGAGCTATTAAATGAAATCAGTGGCATGGCTGGCTAACAGCAGACACTGAAACATACGAATAAACCCATTAAACTGCCCCGAAAAGCTGATGATGAGTAGCTGAGACCTGTACAAACAAGCACAAGCAAACGCAGCTAAAACTCATAAAGTGGTCCACCAACCTTGATGGCATTTGTTTAGTGCAATTCTGTTAAATCTGACATCATGATGTGTTGTAGTACCACGTGATTCGTCTTTTATTGGTGTCCTGAACACCATGAGCCCAGAGACTGAAGTGTACACTGAGTTTTTATATGCTTCAAGGTAAGCTTAAATATGTGCTATAAATGAATTGTGCTCACAAACTGCTGTTGATTGTCGTTTTTAGGACCATACTTTAAGTCACCTGTTAGGAGAAGCTCTGTTATAGATTCTCCTTTGATTTAAACCTTATGACACTAAACAATAAAAAGACAAAGATGACCCTTAAACTGCAGTGTCTATTCAATGATGGTGTAATATGAGACTGCAGTCAAAGCAATTTTCGAGAATAACTCAGCTTTGATTATGTAATGCATAGAGGGATTGGGTCTATGTATTCATTAGCACTGTAGCTGGCTGCGTCTGGTTTGGTCTCCATGGACAGTGCCACACTGCCGGAGTCCTGAACATTGAGCAAATGAGCAAGGACACAGGACTCCACTCAGTGATTTCTACTATAATAATAATAACAATAAGTTTATTTTATATAGCATCTTTCTGCAAACTCAAGGTCACTTTACAATATCAAAACAGATAAACATGACAGCAGACAAAAAAATATAGATTAATTTAGAGAATTGCAGTAGTCGAGTTGAGAAGTAATGAAGGCATGAACCAGTGCCTCAGAATCATTAATATTTAAGAAGGGACGTAAGCGAGCGATATTACAGAGAGAGGAGTCAAAGATTATACCCAGGTTTTTAACAGTGGTGGAAGGTTGAACCAAGATCCCAGCAATGTTAACATTGTCAGCACAGAAAGAAGCAAAATTTTTTGATGAAACAAGTAGTAGATCTGTTCTATCAGTGTTGAGTTTGAGAAAGTTACTTAGCATTTAGCATTTATATCATTAATACAAGCTGATATGGAGTTGGTGGGAAAGGGAGAGTTGTGTTGAGAACTGATATAGAGCTGGGTGTCGTCTGCATAACAGTGGAAGTTGAAGCCGTGATGACAGATAATGCTACATAAAGGGAGCATTATAGATGAAGAAGAGTAAAAGCCCAAGAACAGAACCCTGAGGAACACCGTGAGAGACATGAGCAGTAGAGGACTTAACCTGATGGACAGCAATGTAAATGTGATGGTCAGACAGGTAAGAATTGAACCAAAATAGGGCAGTTCCTGAAATACCAAGAACAGAGAGTTGTGAGATGAGAATATCATCAGTGGCCATAAGGAGGTCATTGACAACCTTAAGAAGTGCCGTCTCAGTGCTGTGAATAGTGCGAAAACCGGACTGGAAATATTCATAGAGGTTATGAGATGACAAATATGACTGAAGTTGAGCAGCAACAACTTTTTCAAGTACCTTTGAAAGAAGCGGAAGATTTGAAATTGTTCTGTAATTGGTCATATCAGAAGGGTCAAGCCCGGGTTTCTTTAAGACTGGTGTGACAGCTGCAGATTTTAATTCAAGAGGAGAAATTAGTTGAGAAATGAGAAGTGAAATAGGCTGCAAAATAACAGATACAGAGTTATTGGGTGGTTATGTGTTGGGTTTTTTGATGTGACAGAAAGATGGATTAGATTTTTTGAGTAGCTCAGAGATATAGGCAGGAATTGGAGGGTCAAAATCAGTAAAAGTACCAGGTGCAAAATCAGAGGAGACGTCATGTGAGTGGATAGGGGAGTGCATTGTTGGAAAGAGATTATATATGCGATTTACTTTATTTTGGAAAAAGTATAAGAATGACTCACAGAGGTCTACTGAGTTACTCATGACAGGTGTAGGGGGGTTGGTGAGTTTGTTGACTACAGAAAACAGTGTTTTAGGACAGGAGGACACATTGGTAATGAGGGCAGAATAGTAACTGGAGCGTGCAGTATTTAAAGCAGATTTAAAAAGCTGAATATGGTCCTTGTAAGCAATAAGATGCACATTCAATCCAGTTTTCCTGTAAAGGCGTTCAAGGAGACAACCAGTAGTTTTCAGTTTGCGAAGTGCAGGGGTAAACCAGGGAGATGTATGTGTAGAAGGTACAAGTCTGCATTTAAGGGGAGCGTGTATATTAAGTGCAGTAGAAATACAGGTATTAAATTTGGCAAGGATATCAAGGGCAGTAGTGTGATCAGTAATGTCAGAAAGATTTTTGTACAGATTCAGTAAACAGTAATTGATTAACAGAATTGAGGTTACAGAAAGTTGTGGTAGATTTCATCCAACACTGAACGCTTTTGGTGTCTCTCTTATCTGACACACACATTTGAGGACTTGGAGTCTTCACTAATGAGCTGATGAATGGAATCAGGTGTGTTTGAATAGGGAGACATCTAAAATATGCGGTGTTGGGGGTTCTCCAGGACCAGGATTGGGAACCACTGGTTTAGTTTGATGAAGAGGTGATCAGAAAGTCCAATCTGAGAGCCAAGCACAGAAACATTACGTACAGTAGACCAGTAGTACAGACCAAATCCAGTTATGTGACCTTTTAAGTGTGTATGAAAGTCAATATGCTGTAAGAGACTGAAACTGAAAAAAACTGACATGAGTTTGCGGGAATCTGCACAATCAATATTAATATTTATGTTGAAATCAAGTAAGATAACAGAAGAAGACATAGCACAGGAAAGGGTTAACAGTTCATGCAGTTCAGTGAAAAAATGTGACATTGATTTAGGTGAACGATACAAGAGAATTACCATCATATGAGATGTACCAGAGATTTTGAGAACTAGGTATTCTCTAGGTTTTGTAGATTGTATGTTTTTATTGAGTATATTTAGTACTTAAGATAAAGGACTTAATTGATTGCACAATGTACAGCTTTGGGTTAGATGTGTATATAGTATATTACATAACTACACCGTAAATACTGACCACCAAATCAGCATTTTAAAATGATTTCTAAAGGATCATGTAACACTGACAAATAGAGCAATGGCTGTTGGGAATTCAGTTTTGCCATCACAAGAATAGATTATATTTTTAAATATACTGAAATAAATAATATTGAAAAAAATAACAAATCATAACGACCTTAAACTTTTGAACGATAGTGAATATTTTACTTTCAATTTGCCACTTAAGTTTTTGACTAGGTGCCCAGATTGTTTTTGGTAACTAATAAATCTTCAAATATTCAACACATTATCACAACAAATTCAATAAATTCAGTGATAGAGTCATTAGCCTTATTTAATTCTAATCTTAACTGAGCCCACAAAATGCAGTTTCGTCTAAACAAGCCAACCTAAAAACATTATTCTCACCCTGCTTGCCTTCACAACATAATTTCCACGTTAGTCAATTACAGTCCCCAATCACATAAGACAAAACAGTGGTGAGTCCCGTGAGAGTCTATATGCTACCCAGAACCTGCGGCACTGCTGATACAGCATAAAGGCTAAAGTGAAGGTTGAATGTGTGGTGCTTGATAAGAAAAACAGACGTAGTGCTCCTGAGTGGCACAATTAAGACTACTGACCTCGCTACTCCACAGGCAGACTCAAAGGAAATGAAGCGGAAAACAAACCCAAGAGATGTCATTTCACTACAGTGCTGAATGCACACCACCCTCGACTAATGGGCCTCACAAATTATATTCCAGACTCTACGCTAACATGAGGTCCAGAGGTAACCTGGTACAAGCAGTGCAGTGAAAAACATGACTGAATCTTGTCAACGTGTTTAAAATATTGACTTCCTTGATGAACATTTACAATAATTTCCATGCTTAAAGCACCTATGATATCAGTGAACATTATCCCATTTTTGACTTCATTTAATCATTTAGCAGACGCTTTTATCCAAAGCGACTTACAAATGAGAACAATACAAGCAATCAGACCAATGAGAGAACAACAACAGTATACAAGTCCCATGACAAGCCTCAGTTAGTCTATCACAGAACCCGTAGCAAGGTTTTTTTTTTTTTTTTTTCAAGAATAGGATAGACAAGAAAAGGTAAGTGCTAGTATTAGTTGGTCAAGTGCTGGCGAAAAAGATGAGTCTTTAGATGTTTTCTGAAGATGAGTAAAGACTCAGCTGTTCAAATTGAGATTGGGAGGTCATTCCACCAGCCGGGCACAGTCCAGGAAATGGTCCGTGAGAGTGATTTTGAACCTTTTTGGGATGGTACCACAAGGCGCCGTTCACTTGCAAGCACGAACGCAAGCTTCTGGAGGGCGCATAAGTTTGAACGAGTGAGTTTAGGTATATTGGTTCCGTGCCAGTGGTCGTCTTGTAGGCAAGCATCAGTACCTTGAATTTGATGCGAGCGGCTACTTGTAGCCAGTGTAACCTGATGAGGACAGGAGTAACGTGAGATTTTTTGGGCTCATTGAAGACAACCCTCGCTGCTACATTCTGGATCAATTGTAGAGGCTTGATAGTACATGCAGGAAGGCCCGCCAGGAGAGCATTACAATAGCCCAGTCTGGAGAGAACAAGAGCTTGGACAAGAAGTTGGGTGGCTTGCTCTGACAAGAAGGGTCTAATCTTCCTAATGTTGTACTGTATAGTCTTTCAACAAAATAAAGTACTCTGAAGTGACTTTTTGCTCAAGTCACCTACGCCACATAAGCTACTGGATAATATAATCCAATAAAACAAATATGCAAAAATTTTACTTTTAGGGGTACAACAGTTTGTCACTAGGGCAGTGCTCTTAATGGGAAAACTGTATCTTATTTAATCTAAAAAGGTGCATATTAGTAACCTTGAGTAGTAATATGTACTCTTAACGACCTACTAGTAAATAGGGTACTACTGTAAAACAATAGAAAGTTATTTTAAATTCTAATAATTACAGATGCACCGATTGCAATTTTCTTGGCCGGTTCCAATTTGCAATTTTTTGTAAGTGTGACCTGCCAATAGCGATTTTTGCTGATTCCGATTTTCTCTATAAGAACTATAATTGACAGCATATACAAACAAAAATCTATGCAAATTTCAATGCAAAAATTTTTTTACATAATAAAATAAATTATTAAACATTACCCACAATCCCCCCAATCTTAAACAACTCTCAAAATAAAGTGCTCTGTGACTGGAAAGAAGTAGGAATAACAATTAACTTAAAATGAGTTGCTATATATAACAAAACATGTCATTTCCCACTATGCTTTTTTAAATGGTCATTCTCCCACCAACCTTATTAAAGAGATAGTTCACCCAAAAATTAAAACTAGCCCATGATTTACTCACCCTCAGGGCATCCTAGGTGTATCTGACTTTCATCTTTCAGACGAACACAATCGCAGTTATATTCAAAATTGTCCTGGCTCTTCCAAGCTGTATACTGGCAGTGAATGGTGCCCCTGTTTTTGAAGCCTAAAAAACTGCATCCATCTATCATAAAACTACTCTACACGGCTCCAGGGTGTTAATAAAGGTCTTCTGAAGCGAAACGATGCGTTAGTATTAGAAAAATATAGATTTTTAAAAATTTATAAACTAGAATCTCCAGCTTCCGTTCGCTCAAGCAGGTGTGTTCATGATGATGCTTTTGACTGTATGACATAGGCGTAGCAGAATCACGGGCTAATTTTAATTTTTGGGTGAACTATCCCTTTAAATGTGTCATCTTTCACATCAATTTCTTACTTTGTTTCAATTAATTCAGTTAGAATAATAAGAAACTGTAGAGTTGTTACCATTCAAATAAAATCAGTATCAACAAACTCCACCTTTCCGTCAAAATGGACCAGCTCGGGAATCGGCAGACTGACCGGCCATTCACCGGTCTGGGCCGATCATGAGGAAAATCGGCTAATTCCAGTCCCAGGCCAGTCGATCGGTGAATCTCTACTAATAATATTTCACAATATTACTCTAAAATAAGAAACTACTAAGATTCCACCACAAAAAGGTAATTAGGTCTTGCGCTACTTTGACGTCATACACTGATCAGTCTGAGCAGCTTCAAATCGTACACACTTTGTTGTATTTAGGCATCACATTCTATCCTCCATCCTCCATTTTCTCGATCCAGTTCCTTTTTCCTGACGTAAAAATGGGCGCCGCCATTTGTAAATTCTATGGGTCTAGCTTCCGGTCTCATTTGCGTCCAGCTATTTTTAGCTGTACAAAACAGTTTGTTTTGTACAATTGATATTGACAATTGATGTACCCTATCATATTATTTTAATCTGTTATCTTAATTAAGAACACACTGGTTTGTACTGCAAACAGTTTTACCGTTTACTGCATGTTGTTATTCTCCTCGTTATTTACCTATAGCGGCTAATGAAACGGAAGTTTCACCCATAGGCTTACTATGGGTGAGCTCTAGTAGATGTTGAGCTCTAGTATAGTAAAAAGGAGGAAAATGGTTAATGTGGTGTCTTTTATTGATTTTTTTTTTTATATATGTGGTTTTTCTTTTGAATATATGTGATTTTATAAGTAAAAAGAAAATGCAATTTCATGTTGAATTCAAACTGCCACATAGCAAATCTCACCCTATTACACATTTTCCCCCTAAAGTTTCACCTAAAGTAACTTGACAATAACAGCTATTAAAATGAAACTGATAGAACTATGTGTCATGCTGCTCTGAGGGAATTCAGAATTCCAAAATGTAAAAATTAAAAAAAGTGTAAATAAGTGAAAAGGACACTTACATATGGAGCTGAATCCAAGCTCTCTGTATTTACCACGACAGGGGGAGGATTTGCCTGCAAGAGAAAAGAGTCCAGTTAAGGCATGGATTTCAGCACATTTCCCGTTCCATCCATCCATTCCATTTGTTGCGTTTAGCAGATAAGGTAAAGAAAAAGCCATGTTAAGCATAATTCTTTATAACAAAAGTCTGTTCACTTACTCTCCACATGATGCTACATATACCACCACCGGAACTCACACCAGATTAACACAGCACTGCCAGCATACGTACGTACATGGCATTTTATACTGCAGAACATGCAATGCTGAAGCATGAATGCTATTACGAGCCAAAAGTAACCTAAAATTAAATCCACTCTCTATGGCTTGCTTGCTCAATCTCTCTATCTGTCTTTTTGTGAGGCTTTCGACTTCCTCCGGCTGGTTGACACGCAGATGCTATTAGTCAAGGGGAGCCGTGGTACTTTACCCGACTCTGGGGCTGATAATCCTTCAGGCCCATCAACGAGCAGTGGAATGGCAGGGATCAAGAAAAAATGACCAACAGGAAGAGAGCAAAAAAATAAGGGAGGGAGGGGGTATAGAGGGAAAATAGAGAAAGAAAAAAAAAGACCTGTGACGTTGATGAAGAGATGACAGCGGGCTCCGCAGGGACAGTGGAGATTGGGATCACAGGGATTATGAGAGTGGAGGGTGGTACAGCATCTGTCTGCTGAACAATAGCATGGAAGGGGACAGGTCAGGTCACATATACATACACAACAACATAACATTGCACAACACTGCATTGGAATCACCATGGGGATGGGTGCAAGTCGGTGTCTGTATGAGTGTGTGAGCAAGATTGAAGCAAATCCGAGTAGTGGGGGGGAAGGGGTCACACAGTGGGGAGCTGCAAGTCGCTCCATTTGTGATTATTGGAGAATAGAAGGAGAGAATGGAAATGAGCATGTGAATGATAATGAGACCATCATCCACATAGCAGCACATGGTACAGTTATGAAAACAAACAGAGACTGCATATATCTGTGGCTAGACTGTGCAATGCAACTTCCACAGTATATCATTCATGTTACTGTCAGTATGGCTGTCTTTGTGAAAGCTACATGGGTCTCTAGAAACTGCTTTCTTGCACAGTCTTACACAAATGCTCCTGACATCCAAAGTCACTGTAGTGCAGTGGTCGGCAACCTTTTCGGCATGACGTGCCATTTTTTATTTTTCTGGTTAACCACTGTGCCAACAGCCCCGTTATTATTACCCAGTATTATACAGAATGCATTAATGCTTTGTACAGTACATACACATTTTTAAATGATACAATAAAAAAAAACAATAGGCCTCTTTGATTTTCTTGCAAATAGTTTCTGAAGATTTTTTCATAAATTGTTTTTTTAAACTTTTCACGTTTCTTGAATAACAGATATACAGTGTGACCATACTAAACATCATTGTATGTGTGTGTGTGTAAACAAGGCAAATGCATTAAAACTTTTCAGTTTAATCATTGTTCTATATCAATGCGCTGCTTTAATTGATGCACGCACACACAAACACACACCACTGGCACACAGATCTGAGATTGCACTGTGCAAAAAGTAACATTCAAAAGCTCATAAACTTGTTGTCAGCGCTGCCACGTGATTTTTATTAATTGATACTGAAACGCTACATTATATTTCTCAGCAAGGACGGGGGTAAAATCACTGTTTTAAGTATCTAAACTCAGCTTCATTGTTTGTAGAAAGAGACAGACGAAGAAAATTTACATCTCTCTCTCTCTCTCTCTCAAAATGGCAATATTTGAGAGAAAAAAAATTGAGTAGTTTGCATCACTGGATATAGCTGTCGGTCATTTAACATTTCTATCGTAAACATATTGTTAAAAGTTGACTAATATCAAATGATTTGCAACTTCATCTTACCTCTCTCTCTTTAACGTTAAACTGATGCTTCGCACTCTGCTTCTGTCAATAGTAAACCCCGCCTACTTTGATTCTATTGGCCATCTCAGTCATTTTGACATTGTCGAGTGCTGTTAGACTGCTGAGGCTTTGTTCTGAAGTGCCTAGTATGTGCAGCAGTCGCACACACATCCGTAGACTAGCGCAAGTTAATTCCCACACCTTAACAGTATTTATAGCTCCTAACAGTCTGTGTGACTATTATAAGTTATTACCTCAAAATGTACGTCAGTATGCAGTTTTCCCTAATGTTCGCGTGCCAGTGATTATCCCTCTGCATGCCACTGTTGGCACGCGTGCCGTAGGTTGCCATCCCCTGCTCTAGTGCTTTTATATGAACTGAGTAGTTTAATTCCAGTTTAAGTCTACTGAAGAGATACAATTACTTTATATGATGAATAGATTTAGTCTAGATTATATACAGAGAACACATATATACATAAAGCACACAAAATATGGCAAGAGGAAGCTCAAACAAGCTGGCTTGACACACAAGAACTAATGAGGTTTCTCATGTGTAATGCAAGTGTAGCTCAGCTGCCACTGACCATCTTTGATGTGTTCTATGTATGTGCATTGATTTATGATCATATGTGAATAAAAGCAAAAAAGTTTTCTTTCAAGATAAAGAGAAGTATTACAGGTCAGAGTAATTGATAACAGAAGAATTTTCATTTTTGTGTAAATTATCCCTTGTTGAGCCACAGGGTACTTTGCTATGGAACCTTTTAGTGTACATAGATGCAGATGAAGTTGCAGGTCTGGACTGCAGACTGCAACTGCAAACATTTCTAGCAATATAAGCAGACCCCAAGTCATGACACAATGCAAAAATGCTGTGCATTCTCATAGTTGCAACAATAGGTGCCATAGCAGGAATTAGCAGAGATTTCTTTTTTAGGTTAACTACTGCCTTGGCAGAAGTAGTTTTAAAGAGTTAGTTAAACTGTCAACATTTATAGTAAGCGAAATACTGGCATGGAAGTTTGATGTCAACTCAAATGGCACCTTGAGTATTGAGGTTTGTTATCCCCACAGTACCAGAGGAACACATGTTGGTTACAAGGGGCATTTGCTTGCTAAGCTGCTGCATTTGTGTGCTTGCATAAGTTTGTGGAGAGTTATTGAGACTCATGCTACTTGTTTTCTGAGCTGTGTGACGACAAGCAGAGGGATGAACTTTCTCTACATATTCATGGGTGAATAAACACACATTGTAACACTATCATGGCATAAGTCCACGTCACACTCTGACATCCAGCCTGGGGAATGGCTTGGAGGAGTTTGCCTTTCTCTGACACAACACTCGCACACCACAGGCGATACTCAGCCAATGATGTACAATATGCAGAGATTTCACAATTAACTCTCCATCTAGAAAGAAAGCTTGAAGTGTGGCCATACAGGATTTATATGCGTCTGTTTTAATTCTTAGTAAAATAAACTGACATTTTACTATGGAAAACAGCTTGGACTGGCTCAATGAATCCCTTTGGACAGATCTGAAAGCAGTGATGCCATTTTATGCAGAACAACAACAACATCCAAGCATTTGATTGCTCAGGAGTAACTCATCTAGTGACAGGTATGTTAATATTTAATCATGTCCATTCAAACTATGGGGACTGGATTTTGAATGCAGCTTCCAATAAATAAATAATATTTTACATTTGATAAAGATTTTGCTATTATTGTAATAAAATATAATAAAGACATAATATTTTAAAACATTCTTAACGTTTTAATAGTTTCACAGTCACAAATACAGTTATTAACAAAAATATAACTATTGATTGAGCAGCAGTTTAACAATATATATAATGTGTATATGTTTCCCTGAAATCTGAGACATCCCAGTTAGTCAACCAATACACATTTAAATGGTTGGTCAGTAAGCCTTTTTTTTCCAGTGAAAAAAAAAGAATAGTTTTTATTTTTTACAGTTAATATATATATATATATATATATATATATATATATATATATATATATATATATATACAGGGTGCGATTTGTGAAAAAAGCAGAGGGGGGGATGCTTTTGAAAATTTTTATGAAATGTTTTTAATACGACGGAAATTGTATTAAGTGTGATCTCAGTTTAATAAAAACATTGTAAGCCTACGTTAGGCCTATTCATTGTAATGATTTAATGTCCACGGTTATTCAAACAACAAATTACATAGAGAAAGCGAGCAAAGAACAAAACAGAGCTTTTTGAAACTCTGAAACAGTTAAACCCTTGCGTCGCAAAATGATTCACTGTTTCGAAGCGCTCCAATCGGATCGCGTATCGCGAATCATTTGATTCAGATCTGGACGTCAGAGCGTGTATCGTGAATCATTTGATTCAGATCGGGACTTCAAAGCGTGTATCGCGAATCATTTGATTCAGATCGGGACGTCAGAGCGGGTTTGCATGATGTTTTATCCCCACCGGGGATAAAAGTTATTCAGCATAGGCAGGGATGCATAGACCAGAGGGGGGAAATCCCCCCATCCCCCCCGGCAAATCGCACCCTGCATATTATATATATATATATATATATATATATTAAAATATATTAAAATAGAAAAGTTATTTTAAATTGTAATAATTCACAAAACTACTATTTTTATTGCAGCCTTATAGAGAATAAGAGACTTCTTTCAAAAACTCTTATTGACCCCAAATTTTTGAACTGTAGTGTATAAAAACACATACATTGGGTTTAATTGATTGTAAACAACACTGATGGCACTTTAAATGTTGTGGTAGCAAAACCCCAAACATACGGTCTGCACAGAAACTAAAATTAGAGCTTGTCAATATTATTGACTGGAGTCCCACTTAAATGTTCCTCTATAGACCTTAAATTGTGGGATTAATTGCTCTAAATGATTTTAACATGGAACAAAACAACACATTAGCAGATAAAAAGCTTGGCATTGACCTGACAATAACTGACATTTGAAAAGGAAAAAAGATCAATATATAATACACAACAATCCAATATACTAAGACAATTCAATGAATGAGGGACTGGAAAACCACAAAGAAATGCAGTAACAAAACAGAGGCACTCTGAGACACTAAGGTGATGACAAACACCACTCCATTATTGTCGATGAAAGACAGACACTAATGAGCAAAAATATCCATTGGAAGACTATTTCCACAGAACCAGTTTAGAGATATGTCTGAGTCATCAAGATCAACAAAAATCTGAGAGAGCACACCAGTCATGAGTCTAAAGGAGGAACCCAATTTAATAACATCAAGATGCAGAAAAGCATCCTGAGCCAATAAACAAAGAATGTCTAAACACGGAGCTGCCACTTCTCTGCTATAACTTACCTTATCAAAAGACACAGAGGACCAAAGAGAAAACCTCTCCCCCGGCCCACTCACTTTGGCCGTGCTCTTAGTGGGGCTCTTCTTCACACTGTCACGCAGATTGAGAAACTTAGTCCTGGTCTTTCCTATGTTTAATGGCAGGGTGCAAGAGTTGTAGCAGATAGGGTTGATGGAGCCCTCCTGGGTCACCATTTGCTGGAGATGCGTTTGCTTGAGGATGGAGGTGGGTGGCGGGTTCTGCCTGAGGTTGACCTGCACATGAGAGGTGTTCCTCCTCTCACAGCTGTCTGCTCTCCGGCATCCGTACTCATGGCCGGAGTAGAAGGTTGTCATGGTCGGCACGTGAGCTGAATGTGAGGAGACGGTGTTGAATTTTAGGACAATCAGGTCGATGGTGAAAAGGCTGCTGTATTTTGGTGCAGTGCCTTGGCAACAAACAAACGGAGAGAAATTCAGCCCGGGCTCTCACACGTTTGAGTGCACGATGATCCTCTAGCGCTCTCTGTATCTCTCTCATTCACCCATCCTTTCATCTCTTTGTCATCAATTAGAGAGCACCAATGGGCAAAGGCATCAGGCGCGGGGTTGCTTTTTCCTGGCATGAATAATCAATGCTGAGCTCCGATTCACATACAAAACCAGCCTGCTGAAACCGTGCCAACACAGAGCAACTGTAACCTAGTGTGAGTAGGATCCATATAGTAAACAGCTCCTCGCCTACATAATTTATAATATCTGACCTCCCTGCATTCCTCGAGTCAGCATGACGTTTAAGGGGGATCTTTTCTGTGTTGCTGTGTGAGATCATAGTCAGGTTGAATTAGATATTATATATAAATCAATTAAGCTGAATAGATTTTGATGATTGAAATTTATTTTTGTTCAATTGGGGTCACTCAATAAGAAAATAATTCATATAAAGCACCACACAGACTAATGTATATTGCATATGACCCCTTTTGTGACAGATGGCTTGTCATAGTGTATAGATGCAAAGGATCTTTCCTTTGGGAATATTATGAATGGATAAATGGCCTAGAATAGCTGCGTTGACATGACAACTCACGGTGATTGGATTGGAGGCTGATTTTATAAGTGGATTTGAATTGATGAGTGTGAGTGCACCAAGCTGTTAACAACCACTGCTTCAGCATTTAGAGCAGTACATATGTCAGCTGGGATGAACTTACAATACAATGAGCAGGTTAAAGTGCATTTTAATAATGTGATATTATAGTGCCAAGCATAAAGCATTAGATTTCAGAACGAAGAAGAGAATCAGTAACATTAATAATAATTCCGTGGATCTCTGTAAACCATATTTTAACCAACTTCTGGTTATTTCAGGTGCAGCTGTGAGGTTTTAATCCAAAACTGCAAAGATGTAGTCAGGATTTGGATCAACCCTACAGCACGCCATTTCACCTCAAGAAACAACGATGTTCTAGTGCCATCTACTGGCTACACAACCAACAAAATGTTCTTGGACAACTTTGCTTTGATGATCACAACTATCTACAGATAATACCAACACATTTTGGTACATTTTAAATAGAACATACAAGGTATAGAAAGTATACAGTTTGCAGTTTGCTAGGATCATGACTTTGTTAGGAATCACTTCAGATGACATAGCACTACGGTGAACATCACCAAGATATATCTGGGTAATATAAAAAATAAAAATCAATCAATTAATTTAGCTTAAAGATCAAACCTTAACCAAACATATTTTTTTTATATATTGCAAATTTATAATACAGTAATGAAACTCGTTGTGTCGGAGCAATGAATTTTGCTTTTATATAAATACTTTAAACATGATACTGTTATCACTTAACAAATTATTTCTATGAAGAATTACTTAAAACATTTTTGAATTACAGTAATGACAATTAGATTTTATGTCACAATGCAACAAACTTTTTTTTTTCTCATATTACTACTACTGTTGCTGCTACTACTATTATAGCGAGATTCACAAGTCAATTTTATTTGTAAAGCATTTTTCATAATACATATAGTTTCAAAGTAGTTTTATTGAGAAATGATTGATGTTGATGTTCACAATGCCTTAATGCATAATTGTCCACATTTAAAAAATAGAACTGGGCTATAGTTTGGCAAAGATAAAAAAATAAAGCAGTTGAAATTTGCTATATTTAGTGTTCATTGTTTTATATGCGTGTGCTGTATGTATGCAGATAAATTGGACATACTTGTAGTTGTATGTTGTTAAGATATTAGCTCATGTGTTTATTTTATAACAATTTGTTGCAATGATAATCCTAATAATTTTTTGGTGATGATGTGTATCACTGTCACAGTTAATAATACACATAGAAATAACAACATTTAAGATTCTGGTCATATTGTCCACCCCTAAGAAGTTTAACTGAAAAGTTATTGGCACAAGAACAGTTTCTTCCCCCAGGCAATCTACCTCATGAACAGTTAAATGTTCCCCACTTATGCAATAAAAAATGTGCAATATTCTTATATTTATTTTTTATCCCTCCATCCAAGTACGTCTCTGCATCTTCTATTCCATTATCATCTATAGCACAACTGCTCTTTCAATTTATTTATTTGATTTATAAAGCTCTTTCTGATTCTGAAATTCATTAATTACTTAAAGGCCATGCCATAATATTTACACATGCTATGTTTTAGAGACTTATCTGTTTCTTTTAGACTATATAAGGGGGATTTAACTGTTCATTTATCTTTCTGACCTTCAGCTGAACTGCTGCTATTACATCAGGTCATATTCAGCTGACTACAATTACGAAGGAACAAGAGTTTAGGCAAGAAATTCTGCTACCACATGTAGTGCCATTATCTGTGCATATTAGCATATGCGCAGATCACACAGTATAAGGTAAAGCTCAATGATTAAAAACAATAATTAGGATAACTAATCATACTGTCTGTCATCTGACAACTAACTTTCTCCGTGCAAACTTCAGTGCTGCAAAGTGGAGCCTCATTTGGTTCAAATTCACTGTTATACCGCAAAGCTCAGACTTGAATCCATCCAATAAAACTAAGATGTTTTAATAACAACGATATTTTGATATTTAAGTATTTTTAAGATTTTTTTTAGAAATAAAAAAAATATGCAAAACACAAAAACTGCCAGCACAACTGTAACAACCATGACTGAAAACCGCAGACTGGCAGTAAACTAGCAAGCAAGTTTATTTGATAGGCAGAACTAGTCATTGCCACATATGAGTTGAAAGCTAACATTATGACTTGAAATCTGTGTCCATGGCACCTCTGCATGAGCCTGCAGGACTTACCTGACTTGTCCTTGATATGATGCAATCAGTGAAGGTATTAAGCCGGGTGAGGGTAGCGAGAACACGGCGCCAACGGGACGGCGTCTGTTTTGCAGTCTCCTCAGAGGAACTACGTATGGACCACTGTCTGAGCTTGGGTCCAGATGAGCCACCATGGGCCGAACTGGTACTGCTGCCTCGACTTCCCCTGGAGTACAGGGTGTTTCCACTGAAGATGTAGTTCATCACTGCAAATGCACTATGGATGCACGCCAGTCACTTCTCAGAAGCGTGTTGATGACAAAAACAGGAAAATAAATCTAGCAAAAGTCTAAGAGCTTTTCCAAACAACTTCCTTAATTATGAGCGTGGCTTCCTGTGCCAGACATATCGGCGGATTTTATCAGGACATAACATCAAGTGTGCTGTGTAATCATGACCCTAGATACTCCATTCTGCCCAAGACTTACTCCGTAAAACAGCAACGACTATCCAACACTGCTTCGATTCAGACGCACCAGAGAGAATGAAGTAAAGAGAAGAAAGAAAAATATTCTACACAAGGCTAGCTGCTGTTTTTTAACCTCAAGATGCTGGGTATATAAACTCAAAGATGCCGATCAGTCGCTGGACAAATTACGAGTTGGCACTACTTTGTTCCACTGAAGCCATCTGTACAATTCAAAGAATGTCCAAGATGGTAAATTTAAAGGCCATCAAATAATTAACAGCTGCCTGTCCAAGTCCAAGTGAAAACTCGACCCAAACATTCTTCATTCTACAATGACATTCAATCTCCAGTCTTCCAAGAAGGCTTTCCCATATCAAAAGTGTAGAAATTTTTGTCAATAACTGAAAAAACACAGAACGGTATGAAGTATTCTCCAGGTCCGGATTACCATTTGATGTGGATGCAGTGCCCAACCTTTAACAGTGGCACTCAGAAGATACCTCTTCCATACAACAGTTTCGTAGATGTGCCACAGGTGCTGGATGAGTTGACTGATTTTGTCTCCACTCCCTTGGGAGCTTAAAGCCATGGCAACTGCTCACACATCTAAGAGCGCCAGCAGGATTTCCCGTGCAGGCTCCGGTCCCCTGTCTTGCACCAGAAGCCACAGTAAACACACTCTTCTGCTTCATCTGTTGACATATTCATTAGTGCACTAGAGCCTACAGCAGGGACTGGATGGTACGAAAACATTATCATTCGCATGTCAACACCACGATGGCTCGAGCACTGTGATAGTCGTGCATGCCTCCATGTAATCAGATAAAGCCCTTTGCACATAAACACCAGTGAATTAAACTGAAGAATTTGCTTGTTAGACTTAGCTTAACTATTGATCTAGAGAGTAAGATGGCATCCCAAACAACAATTCTAAAGCTCCTCCCTCTGAAACGATTGCCAATAGATATGGCAGGACATCAATAATACATTCCAAATTACCTCTGAATACACAGTGTGCATGTCTAATGAGATGCCAGCAAAACCCCTTTAGAGTCGCCTCTCAGAACCAAGCCTGTCACCTTGCTAATTGACATTTAAACCAGCATGATGCAGCACTGAGCAGCATGGAAAATCCACATCATAACAGATGGATCAAACCAGGTTAACATGTTAAGATGAGGTGCAATGGTAACGGCTACCGCACAAAGGTACCGACTGACTTTTTCTACAACTACAATGGGCAACTAACATTGGATATCAGTTTTCAAATCTTCCACAGGCCACACAATGGAACACAAATTAGGCTGGCTATTGACAGGGTCAGACTGCTGGTCAGCTTCTCAATAGATGTTGAAAGCAGGGTCAGGATCCATAGATGTTGTCTTGGCTATTCCTGTCACCACCTTTTCTCTTGATTCAGTGTCTGATAAAAGCCTGTTCTGTTCGGGAAACATGAAAGAACTGCTGCTAATGACAATCTTGCCCACAACTGTGACCAATGAAATTTCTTTTATCAAAACAGAAACACGATCCATAAACACAATCCATAATTAACAGGTTCCCAACTCAAATATATGCATTGTCTAATGTAGGTCCTTGAAGACCTGAAATATATTGAAGAGCAATGTGACTATCATTTTATCTGCTTATAAAAGTTTTAATTCAATTTTAATGTCTTTTTTTCATTTGAGATCACCTGAGATCATCTGGAGATCACCTTAGTGTACACTTTATATAATATATATATATTTATATTAGGGCTGTCATCGTTAACGCGTTAATTAATTTTACAATCCTTAACGCGTTAAAATAATTTACAAAATTACTGAAGCACGATTTTTATTTTAACTAGGCTTGGGTACCGAAACCCGGTGCCACTATGGCCAATATGCCAATATATATTTATGCTGGTTCTCCAAAATAGACGTACGAAGCATGGGGCATCGCTAGGCCATTTGTAGTGGGGCTTTACTGATTAGCTCCATAAACTGTTTGGAGAACGCCTCAGAGACAGTCCACTTTAAATTTCATAAGAAAACGGCAGCAGACCTCATCTCCTCCCTATCTTTCAGCATGCTCTTTAAACCGCAGACCACGGCGGCACAGCATGAGCGGACTCAAACAGAAACACAAGGTGTGTGTTTATCGATAGTTTGTTATAATATCTGTATCAGTGCAGTTCTTTGTCATAAATACAATTTAGAAAAGGTCACGAGGGACCAATCGGTTTCCTCCAGCGAAAATCTAGCCCTCTTAACACATATGAACACATACTTTATAAAACGATTAAGCTGCTATTTTCATTTGAAAATTAAATTTTTTATATAAAACATATTACAGTGCATGTGGCATAACATACAGTCATTCACAGAACTGATTAAAGTAACAGACAGCACTCAGTCAATTCACTTTTTTTTTTGACTAAACATCAGAGTGATTGACAGCGATACAGTAGAAACATTATGTGTTGTTTTGTATTAAATAATGACCCATATCTTCAAAAATACATTTATTATCCTTAAAGTAAGTAGCCTCAACTAGGGAAATGATCTCAAGGAGCATGTGAAAACTATGTATAGCAACTTGACTTCTCTAAAATGTAAAAAAGCTCTTTGCACATACTATAAAAATTAAAAATATATATTTTTATATGTGCTTATATGGGCTCCTTTGGTGTGCTTTTGGAGTTTCTTAAGAGTCCTTTTTTGGAAAGACATCTAAATTTATCTTGAAAAAACTTGCAGAAAATACAGATTTTTGAGAATCACCCTTTAATCTTTTGGCCTACTTTGCTAGATATAGCAAATGATGACAAAATAAACATTTGAAACCAAATAAATGGTCTATGCTTAATTTCATAAAGAGTGCGATTAATAGTGATTAATCACAGAAAAAGGGTGTGATTAATTAGATTAAAAGATTTTAATCGATGGACAGCCCTAAAAATATATATATACTGTATATACTGTATATATATATATATATATATATATATATATATATATATATATATATATATAGACAACATTTTTCAGGTAGTAACTGGAGACTGTTCTTGCATTTTAAAAATTGGCATTCACAGATCTTTTAACTAATATACTTCTAGATCTTTCTACACGTTTTTTCACCTCTATTTGAGAGGACTGTTAAAAAAAAAAACAACGGATGGAGGAGAAATGACGGGAATACAATCAGGAAAGAACCACAAATCGGGACTCTGACTGTTGTGCCGTCAACAAGGCAATGGCTCAACCAAAAAATAAAAAAAAATACAAAATAAAATATAACCTTTTAAAAAGTATTATTTATAAGTAAATAAAGTTACCATCAATGGAATGCTACACCTATTCAATATTTCCCTGAATAGTTTAAATAACTAATATAAGGAAAACTGAAATATTCCCATTGATTCTCAAATAAATAAAATCACATCAAACAGAGAGCTTATAAATCAGAATCAAATACACATTATGCGGATATTTGTTTTGTAAGGAATTCTGTGTGCAGATTCCACAGAGGCCTAATGCTAACAGAACATCTGTGAACAGCCAAACACTGGGATTGTTTATTACCCTTTTTCTAAATGAAACATGTTTAATCTATCCTCTTTGGAATCCCATTAAGGTTACATTTACTCACGTCTTCAACCTGAACAATGACTTTATCCAGATAATGTAGCAGTTACATCATTTAAATGACTAAAATGTAAAGAGGCCAATTGCAAAGTATTTGTGTCTTGATAAGGACTGGAAAATATACACAAAAAAAGCAAACAGTACCTTCTAGCAACCCAGCAATAGATACGGCCCAAGCTATCATGTGGGTATTTAAACATGTAACATGCCTTTGATGACAAATTACATGCATCATTTGGCGACTAGGGACCATAACAGTAAATCTGACCAGTTAAATGAGCTTAAGCATTCCAATGTGTTCAACAGCCATGATCGGATCAGTGGCAAAGCATCGCTGCCATTCATGTCTGGAACAAACACATTTTGTGTGTGTGTGTGTGAGTGTGTAAGACACTGCAAGCACTGCTGCATGACAGAGGCACGCAGGTTGCCAGGCAGCAGAGGGAAGAGATATGTGCTTTCACATTTTCTCATTGAAACACAATGACGTGCCAGACATCACACACTCATGCAGGTGACTGCCACAATGTAATGCAGAACAATGCTCATATTTCACGCAACAAAACAAATGACTTTACTGTGGCCTTATGAGACGGTCTGACAATCAGTGCCTTTCAGACTCCATGACGTACTAACAAAAAAAATGACGCACCTCTGTTTTGTTAATGCACCTAGCTTCACAATCTTAGGCATGATGATATAGTCCATTAAGTCTTTTGAGTGGAAGGACATTTTACTTGTTATGAATCCGATTAATGCAGTTGCAAATGATGCACAATAAATTGTTTTATACAAAGCAAATCAAGCAACTTATGTCATCATCAAAAACTAAGTTTAAGCATTTATCATTTGCTTTACCGAGAGCAATTTGTGTATTAACTGCAGCGATTGACACGCAGCATTTTCTTGTTGCGGAGTTCCAGACCTACCAACAAGTGCAGACGTCGCCTCTTGGTTCTCCTTAGGGTACCCATGATCCGGCGACCCATCTTTTTAGCATACCACACCGAGTTGAGCATTGTGGGCTGAGGCTGGAGTGTGCGTGTGTGGGGTTCACGCTTCTGTGAAATAGAACTCGTTTCCCGAATTGACCTACCCCCCTCCACCTCTTCTTACGCAGGCATCTCAAAGCCAGTTTCTGCACATAGTGCGTGACGGCTATAAAAACATACGGTGCAGGTAGCTACAAAGAGCAGAACGCAGGGCAAGAGAAGAAAAAAAAAAAAAAGGCTGCCTGACGTACACAAACTGCAGCAGAAATAAACCACTTCGCAGTCTGTGCAGCCCCCTGTAACGCTACTTGTTTCACCTTCTCTCTCTCTCTCTTACTGCTGTGGCTGATGCAGTTCCTGGCACGCTGATGCGATCACGGCTGTGCAGTGGTGGGATGCGAGCTCAGTGCAGACGGCTGCAGGTGCCCGCGTTCATCTCTTCCAGCTCAAAATGAGTCAGCAGGAAGCTGAGAGAGTGAGACTGGGTGCTTGACTTGGCTAGCACTGACTGCGCTCCTCTCTGATTGCCTGAAAAAAATTAGTCCAGAGGCTTGCGATGCAGACGTTACTCCAATGCTGTGCCTCTCTGACAAACGGCTGCAGTGTCCATTTGCTACATTGTGATAAAAGATAAGACGATGTTTTCCTCACATTGTCTTGGAGATGAGGCAGGGTAACATCCTTCCCTGTGTCTTTTGTAAATTCCTGGGTTGTAGGGGACGGCACTCTGACACCTTGACCTCTTCGCATTCGTTGTGGTCTCCTGATGCATTCTTGAATGTGCGATCAAGCCATTCAACTTTGCCACATGGGGAGATATATCAGGACTGACGTCACTGACGGGAAATGGGAGGCAGCTCAAGGCTCATGATTTGTATGAGAAAAGTGACTGAAGGACACAGCCTCACCTCAAACCCATACCAACACCGCCTCATTCTTAGACGTGTGTCGCAAAAAAAAAATGCAAACTGATTTCAGGCCTGAATAAGCACATCCACCTCATAAATCCCAAGACCAAAAAAGTCATTCAGAAAAGGAGTCAATGAAGAATTTGCTATTCATCTTATTTAATGACCATTTCATGCAGCAATCAGGCTTTAATCGAAGTCTTCAGCACAAGGTCCTGAAGCTCGAAAAAACATTGGCCATGCGCTGTGGAAGCAAAGGTGCTTCCACGCATGACAGCATGCACCAACAGATAACAAATGCAACAGCAAAGCTATGGCTGCAACATATGAAGCCAAACAACTGTTGCATTTAAAACACGAGTCTATCATTTAACTAGAACCCACGTTTGTAGATTCTAGCAGCCTCATCCACCCATTAAAATGAAATTTTGCATAAATACAAATTAAGGACAATGAGAGGTACAATGCAAGAGCTGTACTGTACCCTCTAGTGCAGCATTAAGCCTGTCTGATCAAATGTATTCAAATCATCATGAAATGATGAAAAGCTGCATTGACCAGTCACGCTGATCACATGGAGATGACCGACACCAGACCGCACATGACTGACAGCCATATGACAAACACAGAATTGGCAAGCTGCAGGTACTACATCAGAAGCACATAAAGATGCTTGCCAAGTCAGACGAGTGACTGTTACCTGGACGGTCACAGGACTTTGAGGGTACGGGTTGGAGAGTGGAGTAGTAGGAGGCGGAGGACTCTCCTCGTTCCCTACAGTTGATGGCCCATCGAAGATGCATTCCAGCGACTCAACCTACAGAGGGGCATGAACTCACTGTATTACAATACAAGCTTGACTTGAAAGTGCGAACAATTACATCATCACGAGAAGAAGATAAAGAGAGACAGACAACAGAACAAATGGGAAGTAGGATCTAGAGCTAGTGAAACGTTCACCTTGACAGAATTTTGGGGCATCATACTCATGTTTAACAGCCTATGATACCCAAAAATGCGGTCCCTAGACTATGCAAGCTCACTAGGTTGAGACAAAGCCTGAGAGTCACCAAAACAGAGAGTCAGTGGTATGATAAGGATGCTTAAGTTGATGAAACACAGACCATATATACATATAATCACCAGGATGGAAACATTAATCCCAAATGGCAACTATGAGGACCATGAAGACAAAACTATACTTTAAAACTCAACGCAAAATACATTTATTTATGAAAAGACTCTTGGAACAGAATGCCAGCCTATAATCTAACTGGACCATGCCAACATCACTCCCACCTCTATGAAAACCATTAAGAACAGTTCACAAACAAAATAAATAAATAAATAATCTGGTTCCCCATTTTCTTTAAAATATATTTTTTAAAATATCTTATTTTATGTTCAACAAAAGTAAGAAATTCATATAAGTTTGGAACAACTTAATGATGACAATTTTCATTTTTGGGGATGAACTATCCCTTTAATGCTTGAACACAAAGCAAAG
Source organism: Cyprinus carpio (assembly GCF_018340385.1). Taxonomy (NCBI): domain Eukaryota; kingdom Metazoa; phylum Chordata; class Actinopteri; order Cypriniformes; family Cyprinidae; genus Cyprinus; species Cyprinus carpio. The sequence continues at coordinate 5,636,252 of NC_056598.1, forward strand.
GTATTGATATATTGATATATTTATATTGATTCATCATGACCACTATAAACAGCATGTACAATTGCAATGACTATTACAGAACACAAGGTGGCAACAGAACGCACCACAGACAAACTAACCTCTAAATGTTTTCCTCACAAAGTATCCTTATCAAATTCTTATATTATAAATTATCGGGCAGTGTCCACTATATATATATATATATATATATATATATATATGTGTGTGTGTGTGTGTGTGTGTGTGTTCAGAATGAGTGGCAATATTTAGAAATGTACTCTTTGTATTTTATATGGTTTTGAAAAACTTCTATACCATTTTTGTACCTTTACTGCAACTTAATATAGTTTAAGAATATATATTTTTACCACTATTATGAATTATTATTTACAAATGGGGAAATCCATCACATGACATTTTACAACCCGAAATAATCTAAAATTAAGAACATACCTTAACACAGTCATAAGGGTGGCAATGGTCTATGATATATTTTATTGTTCTATTTTTATTTATTTTTTTCTTCTCCATATTACTCCATTTTGGTTGAATCACATGGCTTTGATTTTGTGGTCGAAGGTTTTTAGAATGTTAATAAGCAGTAAAGCAGTTTTGTTCAATTTTTTCCCCAAATAATAAGGACTGGAAAACGAATTAATAAGCTTTTAAGAATTCTTGTAATCAACTAATTGAGTGTTTATTATGATTAATCAAATAACTGTCAATTATTTCACAGACTAACCAGTAGGTTTTGATTAATTTTTTTAGCTTTTGCAATTCGTTAAAATATTGAGCTATACATATTCTATACATATTCATATACGTGTAGAGCTGCCTTATAGCAGAAAATCAAGTTGTAATTCTAACTAAAAGTGACACTGACACTGTTTTTCATGTTTAATACTGTAAAGCTGCTTGTCTATTGCATAAAGCAATCTATTGCATAGTGTCACAAAAAAATATGACGTGACTTTACTGGAGTGACAATTGCAGAGCTGGTGCAAACATCTACAACACTATGATTTAATGCTTTATTAACTACTGTTTTCCCACACTAAAGCTGCATGATTAATCTTTAAAAGATTGAGATCTAAATTCAAACACCCATGCGATCTAATTTCTAAATGACAACGATTCTCCCGTCTATTAAACCTTTGAAAAAGTCTTACCGGAACATTCATATCTGCGTTTGTGCTGCCACTGACACAGAGAGCAGACATTTACCATGTTTGGGTAAGAAACAGCTTCCCAAACAGTCTTTTCAACTATAAATTAATAATTCTGTCTTACAGTCATTCATATTGTCACAGAAAAACTGGGATGAAAGTTTATAGTTCAGATATAAATGTTAATGTCTATGGTAGCAATCAAAATAAAGCAAATCCCCTTTTGAAAGTAACTGGAGTAAAAAAAAAAGTAACTGATCAAAAAATTTATTTATCATTGAATGAATCATTCATTCAAGAGATTTGTTCAAAAACTCTGATTCATCCAGTAATAAAACAAGGGAAGTATTTAGTGAGTCAAGTGAGTCATTGAATCATTAATTCAAACGACTTTTTCAAAATTTTAATATTAAAAATTGGTGTATTAAATATTTTGAATACATATTAAAATGATTAATAATTCAAATTAATTAAACATTTTTAAACAGACTGCACCAATAATATTTTGTCACACATTATTTTGTTTAGTTCAGAATTGTAGGAGACATGATCTCCATCTTAGACAAAAAATTATAATAATAATAATTTATCCAGAATTAGCTCTAGCAGCTCTATCCCATGCTGTCATTTTTGTTGTGTGTTTATTTTGTTATTGAGAGGAAAGTGCGAAGCATATATTTACACATTCATCTAAACGCCATTCTCAGCATCGGGAAGTTCACTAACAGCAAACAGCTGCTTGATTATATCAAACTACTTATTACCTCTAAGCAAAAAACAAAAAGAACTTCACCCTAAGTATATCGGGACCTGTACACATGACAGCATTTTTTCTTCGTAGTTTTGTAAAAATTCTGATTTGTTTGCAATTCTTATAAGCAGGGGTGCACATAAGTGGTCAGCAGGTCCGCATGCATGACCAAAATAAAAACTGCGCTATATATATAAGTTCTGACAGCGCATTTGCGTACAGACATGGTTGACAGCTGTTAATACTCAATTACCATTTTAGATCGATAAACTGTACTATATAATATTTCTTTTCAAACTGAAAGCATAAATCTAGACTATCCGATGCCGTTTTCAATGCACAATTGTGACATTCATTCACTGACGCTCTTTAATCGGCAGCGGCACTAAATCCGGAAGCGCGTATACTTATTTGCCCGGCAAGCCGCCAAAATAAAAGCTTGCTGATTTCAAGTTTGAAAATGATGAAAACGCTTTTCTTTTTTTCTTTTTTGACGCTTTTATCTAAAGCGACTTACAATTGGGGAATACATCAAGTGATTCTTCTTAAAGAGGCAAACAAGTAAAGTAGCAGTAAATATTAGCATTTTATTTTTAAGTTTACTATAAAATAATTGTATTTATATTTAACCCTCTGGAGTCGATCAACGCGGACACGTGTTTTGTGGCATCTTCTCCTGATAACCCCGAAAATAACTTAAATTACACTTTCACTTTTGATCGTACAGATAAGAGCAATACATCAACTGAATCTGTTAAGGGACTACTTTTATTTGTATACACACATAATAACAACAAAACTTTGTGCATTTAAAAAATAAAGAAAACAAACAGGGTGCGTTGTCTGCCGCCTTGGTTCTGCGTGATCTTCATTTCAAAAAGCGTCATTAAAATGAACTGTAACTCAGCAAATACTCGACAAAGATACATGAGAGATATATCTATAGAAAGCTTGACATGTCTACTTTTAAACTAATCAAGTCTTATAGAAAACAAATATTCTGTGATAAAGTAATCCATATGAAAACAACACGATGTCCAGTCTTTCAGGTCTCCCTTCAATATATCTAATCAGACCACGCCCAGGCACCGAGCGCGCTTTATATATTACAATCGTCTACGTGAAGCTCGCGGCAGGTAAACGCCCACTTCACAGCAAACAAAGCAGCGAGACTGTACTTCAAGTTTTTTTTTTTTTTTTACTGTCTGCTTCGTGCTGAGAGGAATAATATTGGTACATAATTCACCCCAAGAAGACGTGCTGAGAGGAATAAGATTTGGATTACCTCAGAAAAAAGAATGAAGTGGCTTAAACCAGCAGAGATCATAAACCTGAGTAAGTACTTGTATTAGTTTTCATATAACTTGTACACATTTTACTAGTTAAGACTTTTTCCAAAATATAATTCCTTACTAAATGCATAATCAAGTGAAACATTATGAAGTTTCATTTACATCATCTCAATGTTTCATGATGCCAGGATGTTTTTTTTTTTTATGTTCTAACGTATAACATAGACAGCAATACGATATAAAAGTAATATGAGGTATGTGCCAGGTATGTGATGTTCATTTATATATTTCAACCTGACACAATACCAGTCAAAAGCTTTTGAACAGTAAGATTTTTAATGTTTTTGTAAAGATTACTCTTCTGCTAACCAAGCCTGCATTTATTTGATCCAAAATACAGAAAGTTGCATTTGTTAAAGCAGTAATATTGTGAAATATTTTTACTATTTTAAATAACTGCTTTCTATTTGAATATATTTTAAAATGTAATTTATTCCTGTGATCAAAGCTAAATTTTCAGCATCATTACTCCAGTCTTACTCCAAATGTAACAATATACACTATACCATTCAAAAGCTGGGAGTCAGTATATATAGAAATTAAAACTTTTATTTAGCACACAAGTGATGATAAATACAATAATCATGTTACAAAAGATGCTGTTCTTTCAATTAATAATAAAAAATATATATATAATAATAATAAATGTTTTTTTGAGCAGCACATTTAGAATATTAGAATGATCTCTGAAGGATTGTGTGACTGGAGTAATGATGCTAAAAATTCAGCTTTGAAAGTCAGCTTTGATTGTTCCTAATAAACTGTTTAACTGTACTCACAAGTGAATCTCAAGTTATTTTGTGGGATAATTAAATATATTCTAAATAAACTACAAACATAAAAATATATAAATTTATTTTGTCCTCACATTCTTTATTGTAACTCTTCCCTCTCAGTCACACACCTGGCTGAAAGGCTCATTATGCGGGCCTTTGTCTTCTCAGGTGTGAATCACACTAATATTCATGGTCAATCACGCCTACTAGCATATGTCCTTTCAAAAACAAAAAGTGTCTTAGAAAATTTAAATCAATCTATTGTTTTCTGTGAGCGAGTAAACAAGATGATTTTCACATCATTTTGAAGCAAAAATTCTAGGCTACAAGGTCCATGTTTGACAGTCTTGTGAACAAATGGTCTCTAGGTGTTTTATGACTTATTTCGGTGACTTCAAAATTGTAGTTTTTCACTAACCATGCATAAACATTGTTTTCTCAAAAACACAATCATGTACATACATGCTATTTACATATCATTGCTATTTACATATTGTAGCCCAGTTTGTACGTGTTATTACAGAGTACAGTGTTATTAGACTTTAGCCATATATATGTTTATAAGCAACTGAAAAAAGCACAAAAGTCAGGGGATGTCAAAACTTCTCCAGGCCCCCAAAACCCCTTAGACCCCAGAGGGTTAATACTAGGCCTACCTTTTATTTTTAACAATATTATCACACAATATTATTTAGTTTATTATTTTATTTAAAAAACAAAAAAAAATGAAATGCAATAATATTATAGCTATTATTAATCATTTTTTATAGTTCTATTTAATGGGTCATTCTATATGCAGTGTGAGGACCAAACCAAATCTCCAGGTTCTCTTATGAGAACCAGGCTGAAAAAATTATGTGCACCCCTGCTTATAAGCATGTCTTCAATTGGATTGCAGCTGGGTGGCCTGAATTACAGTTTTGTGCTATAGCACCACACTGGTCAAACTGCATTATTGCAGGCCCTTACATTGGGTCATATGAGACACATAAACTATTTAACAACAAAAATATTTGTCAACAACTTTTTTTTTATTGTCAACATCGTCAACAATGTCGACTAATCATTTTAGCCATATTCAGCAGACATTCACCACAATGTTCGCAGTGGTTACAATATTAATAGACCAGGGTACCAGGGTAGGAGCACTATTTAAAGCAGTGGTTCTCAACCTATGGGCCAGGACTAACTATGGGGCCTAAGCAAATTTCCAAGGGAGCCGCAGGATAACTTAAAATATGCAAATTAATAAGTTGTTATTAATATATTTCAATAATCTAACTAAATATTTTCTCATATTTCTTTTTATTTTCTCATATTGTTTTTTATTTTACCTTAATTTTTATTGAAGAACAAAGTTCTGGAAAATAGAGCAGAAATTCTTGGTTAATGTAATATATTTAAAAAAATTAATCACTTTAATTAATTGAATATGTGAATAAAACGTGTGAATACAATCAACTTTTCATGACTACTGCAGAAATACCAGAAATATCCACATATACAGTGGGGCCTCATATGGGGGGATGGGTTGGGTGCTGTTTAGAGGGTCTCTGAGGAGATGCGGAGGTGACTTACAGATAAGCCTGGGCCATAACTGTATTGCAAGGGTGTGTCTGAGATGGATGGCAGGTTGTGAAGGGGCTGAGGGAATGAAAAGGTGCCAGTTTAAGTGTGAGCAGTAAAGGTTATGAGAAGTGGCAGGTGTTATTTCTCTTCTGTGGTTTGTTGTGTGCATGCTTCTGGCTTAGGCTCTGATCAGGACTGAGGGGGAGCTGTGGGATCATAAATCTAAAGGCAAAAGAGAGCACTGGAGCACAACAGGAGCAGGACGAGTGCTTGTAAATGTTCACAAATACATAACTGCCCAGTTCACATATTTTAACATATTCATAGCATTTTCATATTCAGCATATTCATAGTCTCTGGACACTGTCACCCTGCTGCCTTCCATTCAGCACACAGAAGCGGTGTTTCACCTTGCATGTTTCTTAATCACTATAATGTGTCAATAATTTTAAGAACTACCACAAAGTTAAAGAAACTGAAAACATTAGGAAAAACATGAGAAAATCGATTTTTGAAATTTGTAAATCAATGCGAATCATTAGAAGATTTGCGATTCATATGTACATAATTTTTTTCTCCCACATTTTATTTACTCACCCATATACTGTGAAAAAACTTTCAATGAACAACAAACAACATTTCAGTCTTTTTCTGATATCAGAAGAGCTGGAATATAGCAGTCAGGTAATATTGACCTTTTTTTTTTACCATACATGCGCAGTACCACGTGGTGCGCGGCTGTCCGCGAGCCCTCTTGATGATGAAAATAACGTAATGCCGATGGTGCGCAGACGGCAGAAGTATACGGCCATTTTTTGCCTTATTGCAACTCTCTGTTCTGAACATGCACAAACTTTGTTGCAATGCAATCCTTTTCCATAATGTCATTTATGTGAACGCTGAAGATGGACACAGAGAAAAATACTGTAGCAGGCAGATCACTCACTGTTTATGATGTACGAACTATTGGAAGAAAATCCTCAATATTGATTTGGGGGTTTATATGAATGTGATTCTAAAGGGAGCTGACTGTCTTCTGAAAAGTTTACACGGTATTTTCTTTTCATCTCGTCTCTGTATAGTTCATATTAAAGCAGTGTTTCAGCACAGAGGAGCTTTGTTTACAGTGGTAACCAAGGAAACGCTGTATCTGGTCTGTATCTGGTGTACCAGAGGCACCCCCTCTGTCAGAGAGTGAATATGCATCTTATTCAGAGCATGTAGTATAATTTCACAAAGCTTGTCAGAACATTGTTTTTGCTTCAAATTGGTATATTATTAAATCACATTATGTGTATGATTATTATTATATAACTAAATGATATGAAGTTATAAAAATGATATGTATGTGAATTATATAACTAAAGTTAAATAACTGTAATTACAGATTTAGGTTAAATAAAGATGTTAGTCTATTTTTTTTCTTTTTAGGAAACAAATCAAAGAAAAAAACTAATTCTACTGTTTCTAATATTCTGTATGTTGCTCAAAAACAAAAAATATTGTGTCCAGCGGAATTTTATTTTTTTTACCCAGTCATTTAAAAATAACACATTTCAGAGCTGTAACAACAATACTGTGATACCGTGAAACCGTGATATTTTTGCTTAAGGTTATCTTACCGTCAAAACCTCATATCGGCCCATGCCTATCTGTAAGGCATGTATTATCTGAGTTTCGGTTCATTTTTGTGAAGCACTCCTGTTCAAGACGAGACGGCAGAAAGCGCATCATTTTTTATTTTTTATTTTATAAAAGCACAACGTTTTTCTGATATTGTGAGTGCACACAAATAAAAGTAGACCCTTTACAGTTATGAATTATGTATTACTCTTACCTTCATGAGCAAAAATGATGGTGTATTCACTGAAGAAAATGAAAGTGATTGGACTGGCACCTCCATGACCTGCAAAGCGCGCTTTAGCTTACACTCTCTGCACAAACTATTGGATACAGTGCACATTTATCTAGGTTTAACATTTAAACATTGTTACATGCTTGAACTGTTTTATATCTATAGATTTTATTTTAGGCAAGTCGTGATGATTTGAGAAGGCAAAATTTTTCAAACTTAGGCTCACTGTCTGCCACTGGCTGGTCTTTATTTAAAAAAAAAAAAAAAGTATATATTTAACAAACAAAATATGCTCCAAAGTTTTTCTAAATTAACTTAAAAAGACTAAACGAAATATAGTCACTTTGCCATTACATATAAAACTGAACTATTTTAATAGCTGGAAGAGTAGTGTAAGCTTTTTTGGGAGAAGGGGAAAAAAGACGGGCTCGGTTTGGAGTCGGGCCAGTAATTTTGATAAGCTGTCGGACACGGGCCGGGCTAGGGTCTAAATTTAAGGCCCATGCAGGGCTCTACAGCAATACATGTCTTTTTATCCACTATGCCAGTCTTTCATATTGATCGATGTCCATTCAGCAATACAACAGATTATAAATCAGCCTGTGGGTCCTGCAAACCCCTCTGCATTATAAAGCATTCTGCACACTAATAATGAGATTTCCATTGAACCAAGTGCATTGGTGGATTAAGAGCCTATCATTCTACTGATAGAATGACATTTCTTCATCCTGACTTTGTATGCTTAAGACAAAATTATTCAATTTGACTGCATGTGGTAAAGAAAAACAACAAACAAATTGACCATACAAAAGCAATTCTTATGGGTGCCCGATTGTTTTCTTGAAATAATCCAAGTAGGGGAAACCATTCTAAAACCCAAAGGGTGTGTTTGTGTGTAGTGTATGTAAAGAGTGAGACACACACAGTTATAAGAAACTGCATGGAAGAATTTGGACAATGAGGTGATGAACAACACAGCAAATGTTAAAATATGTTAAATGATCAGGAAGTCTAGATTCCAAGACCAGCACCTACCTTCATTGGAGAGATGTGTGCATGTGCCACATAACCGTGGACATTTTCAATCTGGGAGAGGTTCTTCTCAGCCACTTGAACCAGCTCTGGCCCAGGAGCCTCATCAGTGAACTGGGGCGAGCTCTGCTCCTGTGGAGATCCTGTGTCTTCATCATGGTGTCTGTACTTCTGCAAAATACAACAGAGACCAGTCAGACAAGATGAGAGGAATACCATGTTGTAAGGAGATGAGAGACCTTTTGAGGTCTTAGTTTCCCTTTGACACCTGCTTGGTTTGTACTGATGGTTTGTGCTTGGTTTGAACTGCAGTCACAAAAACCCTATATTCCAAAACTCAATAAGAATTCTACAGAGGCAGAATTTTAAGCCATATGTCAGATGTGAAAATTGTTTCAAAAGGTAGGTTACTATACTGCTTGTCAGAGAAGGCAATCCCAAAAATGCAATATAAATTATTCCAAAATGTTAAGAGAAATGTTCTTAGCTTATTTCATTCAATACCCAGAAGTTACAATAAAAAATAGTTTGGGGATTGTTAGGATGCTGCCTTAGAAGTCTACAAAGTAGGCAGCAAGGAATCTCACTAAGTTTTGGAACAGAGCTTAGATATCTGAGACATGTAGTCTACAGACAATCATAAACATGAAATTTGGAAGACGTTAAAGACTGGAGGTTTATGTTTTAGTTCAGTGTAGTAACCAGTAGTCAGTGCAAAAGGATGGAAAATTAATTTGGTTTTGGTGATGGCAGATACTTTAATACTGAAATTTATGGAAAGCTTTGACTGAAAGAAGAGATGCATTGAAGTGTTTGGTTAAAGGACTGTAAGGAAAGTGTCAGCAAGCACATGATCAGCTGATACAAATACTTATGGCCTTATCTGTAAACCTGGATATGACCTGAAAGTGAACATACTAAAAACACAAAAAAGATTTGAGAACTGCAGTGAAGAAGAGACTTTAAGGGTAATAAGGACTTGTATTCAGAAAACTTAGGATACCCAGGATGACTTGGACCCAATAATGAGCCTAATATAAAGTTGTATAGACTTTTTAGAGCCTGAAACATCCTTTTGATGTATGATTTCTTTGCATGGAAAAAAGCAGCATCAGCATTCTTCAAAGGTGTTCCAACAAGGTCACTTAATATTAAGTAGTATCACTGCGTCTGGATAGAATGGTTTGGGGAAAAACAAAACCATCCAGTTTTGAAGCAATATAAGGAAGTAAATCATTTATACTCCCTCATTTTTAGGTGAACATTACACAATATACTTTTTGAAGTATCATATATGTTGTAAGTAACCAATTATACTTATCCAGATTTTAATTCCAGAAGAAAGAAAGATATCTCTAAAAATATATATACTTTTGCTATAGTGTTGTTTTTTCATGTGAATGTGTGTGTTTTTCTTTTTCTTTTATATAAGGTGTTGTATGTTTTTACAGAGAGGTGTATGTTGTGAGGTTTCCACACAGGCAGAGGATGGCCCCAGTTGCTATGGCAACAGGTTTATCAGATACAGACAACTTCTCACTATAGGTAAGCCAGTGATTCAAGCAACCTTATTTAAAGCTACCACAAGGCTCAATTGTACTGGTTTAACCACTTAGATTTATACATCTGCATAAAAAAAAGTAATTAGGAATCGACACTGAAAAGTGTTTGGTTTTCTTCCCATTAAGCAAGTATAAGAGAAATTTTATATATCATCCATAATGTTTTGGAAAATGTAATAATGGGCTTTGAGGTCGACCTAGATAACCATCTTAACTCTCACTCTAAATAATCGTTGCATTTGCTTATTAAAAATCATCTGTCCATCAGACATCATATTCTTAAACATAATTTCCTCTGCTTTCACTTATCTGTGCAAAATGTGCACATACATTACGTCCTCCCTCATGGTCAAAGACTCAATCCCAAATAAAGACATTATGTCAAGAAATGAAATGTGTTGTCCATTTATTAGAGATTTTAACTAAGATGAACATAGGCCTGAGAGAGTATCCAGAAATACACAATGTATAACAACAGATTTTCAAACTAGATTTCAGAGACCACCATGGGACCACAAGAGGGCACTGTGTGTTCGATATAATTTTTTTGGATATTTTAAAGCCTTAAAGGGTTACTCCACACCAAAATGAAAATTTTGTCATTAATCACTTACCCCCGTGTAGTTCCAAACCCATAAAAGCTTTGTTCGTTTTCGGAACACAATTTAAGATATTTTGGATGAAAACCAGGAGGCTTTAAATTTGGAATTTTATTTATTTCACATATTTATCAGGGCTCCAAACAAAAAAATCGAGTAAGGAGCCATTGGCTCCTATAAGAAAAAAACTTAGGAGCCAAATAATTTTTTTAGGTGCCACAGAATAAACGTGTTTTATTTATTTTACGATTATTATTTATTTATTTACATTTCAACATTTCAATCATACTGATCATGTGTTTATGTCTCATATTTTCTTGACTTTATCAGCATTTTAATCCATCTTGTAGATGACCTGGGAACTAAGGTTCACTTAAAGTGGGAACTATATGTCTTTTCCAGCTTGAAATCTACAGTCACAAAGAATTGTTCATTACACAGAGTCTGTAGCAGTATCATGGAGCATAAGCATCACTTGGCCACTGAGTGTAGCTTGGGCTCCTCCTACATGAGACATTTCAATAAGTTGTACTGTAGGATCTCTTATAAAATAGCCTACCTTTTGATGTTAATTCATGTTCATTATGTACTATATTAGTAAAGAGAAAGATTAAATGGGTTCACTTGTCCTTGAACTGAGGCACTAAAGCGACCGCGCCTGCCCCATTACAGAGCGCCAAAACTGTATTGTTTGAATTTCGTTATGAATTCTGAATAATTTTAAAGCTGGTACTTTTTATTAAAAAGTGATAAAGCACAGAGATTTTTGCGATTACTGGACGGCAGGTGCACTTCAAATAATGAAGTTCACGCATTAAAAGAACACAGACCAAGATCTTGTTTAGAAGAAGCCATATTAGTAATTATTATAAACGAGAATTGTTAACGATATTGCCAATGTCCACACAGCTGACAGCTTTACCTGTTCTAGTTTGTTCAAGTTGTGCACGAAATAGACGCTGTATTTCTGCACTCTCCCTTCTTCCGTCTCTGTCATTTCTCTCTCGCTGCACAGCGGAGCTGCGTTTATCAGACTGTGTGCGTCAGCACTGATGTGCGCCAGAGATGGGGACTGTCTGAAACTCTCTTTTTCCACTAAAACTTTGATGCGCATCGTCTCAGTTTAATACGTGAACATAACAAAAGATTTGACCGCAAAACAATTAGGAAAAAAGTTATTACATGTAGCCTAAATATATAGCCTACCCAGATAGCAATAACACTTGGGCTGATTCTGGCTGAAATGCGTCTCTGTCGGTTCAGTCTCGGAAGATAATGGGCCAGAGCCGCGCAGACTCTACAAAACACTTCTGGCTGACAGACGGCTTTTTCCCTATGGGCCGATCTCTGCTGAAAGCTGTTGTACACGCGGCACGTCCACACTCGGTGTAGTTGTGTGTATTAACCTTCGGCCCGAGTTCGTTTTATCACAGACGGGGCGCTGCTAGAATGAAGCAAATCATCCGCCTGAGAAAACTTTTTTAGTGGTTAAATCCTGAGGAGCTTTCGGCGGGTAGTCGCCAGTGGCGACCTCAGCAAAAACGTCACTCGCAAATTAATATTTATGGTCGCAAATGCGACTGTTTTAGTTGCAGTTTGGAACCCTGTTTATGTTATAATTTTTTGAGTACACATTATTTTCTATGCATAAAATACATCGCTGTAAAATGATTTATTTTAATTAATATAATTAATGTGTGAATGCTTCGTCACAAATAAAATGATCCCCAAAATAAAAAAAACAGTAGGCTTTATGGGGCTAATCACCATAAATAATAATTTCTGCCATAATTATTCTAAAGCACCATTTTACAGAAATAGTGTTTAAAGAATTATGTTAAAGTGAACAGAATACTGGTAATTCTAACCTTACACTCATAGTTTTTAATAGAATACATCGCATTCGGTCGGCCGGTCGCATACGGTCTAGCCGCAGAAGTTTAAACGCATCCAAAGCTCAAATTGGACCAGAATTTTCCAAATACGCATATAATCGGAACTCCACGCAGCTCCCGCATTACTCTCCATTCGCAATGAATGACTTCCAGTCTGTTGCTTGATGTTCGTCGGAGATAGGAAAGGTGGCGTCAGAGATGTGGCTTACACGTGAGGCTGTAGTTTAAATGCGTCCCAGCAACCTTAGATGGTAGGCTACACTTACACTGGTGCGTTTTTGTTTTAAAATGAAAACGATCCTTGTCATACTGCCGTTTCTACTGCGTTTCAAGCAGGCTTTCCACCATTTCCAATAAAGAGTATACCGTGGGAGCTGCGTGGAGTTCTGATCATATGCAGATGTCCGTTCATACTACACGACCGAAAGCACGTGTTGTGTGACCATTTATGCACAATGTAGCATCATGCTACATAATACAATAAATAAGATTTATATTCCGCTTTTACTCAAAACTCACTTTAAACCACCATCGAGTGTTTGTAATAATTTCCGACTGCCGTCTAATGTGTGTTTTAGCCATGTAATGTTGCTGAAATTAAATGTTATTACCTCTGAGTCAGAGCAGCGATCATGGAAGAGAGAACACAGGCAGACAACGCTGGAAGCTGCTAATGCTCATCAGTAATTCAGTGGAAAATGAACAGAAATCATGATTCTGTCTGAGCAATGCATTTTAAAACAAACACGCACTAGTGTAAATGTAGCCTAACAGTTTGTGTAATGTGTAAACTGAAGACTGTTTGAGCTTTATTAAAACTATTTGCACTGATTTATTGTGTTGGTTTACATTTTGTTACTTTGTGAGTTGGCTCAGGAGATGAGTCTTTGAGTCTGTATAAATATTAACAAGCTGAAAAATAAAAGATAAAAGTAAAATAAAAGTTTTTTGTTAGTTTTTTTATGTAGATAATGTAATCTTGTTTAAATTGATTTCATAACACTGGTATATAAAAAAATTATTCATGAACTGGTAACGAAGTCAAGGTATCAGTATTGATATTGAAATTTTTTGAATGATACCCAGTCCTACCAAAGACGTAGCTTTTTCTTTGTGCATCTGGCCACAAGTCTTTCCCTAACAATACCGCCATGTTACGTAATTTTCCTCCAACATCCATAAATGGAAATATCAGCAAGACCAGCATAAAGAATTGCTATCATTAAGACTGATTTGTAGGTGTTCAATGTGTAGAGCATGTGGGAGGAAGCACATGATAGAAGAGGAGAGCTCACAGTCTTCCCTGATGAGAGCATGAGGAGGAGGATCTCCTGGCAACCACGACCACTCACTATTGAGTCATGGCCCTCTGTGGCTGAGGTAAGCAGATCACTATTCAATCTGGAGCTTTCCTGGGATACACCGGATACTTCACCTCTGCAAACTGGGATCCAATCTGACTCCAGTTTTCGACTATAGTTTCCGCCTCTGCACATTTTGCCAAAATTCACAGCTTTAAATAAGAACACACTTCCATAACCTGCTTTACATGGCAATTTGTCAGTAAGATGAAATGCTTTACCCACAGGTTTAAATTTCATGTGATGAAACATCAAAAAAGTATTGTATCATTCATTAACGTGGCACAAACACTATGAGACACGTTATGTGTCAATGTTTAATACTTTAGAATAGGTGTGCAAATCCTTAACCTTACGTATGAGCAATAGTAATAGTGATAATAGCAAACACTTCTAAGTAGAAGTGAAAAAAAAAAAAAAAAAAAAAAAAAAAACAATTCTGTTTTAGAAAAAAAAAACAGGAAACAGGGTTTTAAAACAAAAGAAAATGGAAAATATATTCTATTTGGATGAGACAAGATTTCTTTGAGAATGTCAGGTAAATTTATGTGGCACAAACACTCTGCCACTCTGTGATTCAGGCACTCCATATGTTATTAATTATAGAGTCTGATCATGGACTATTCACAGAGGTATGACAATTGCAATTATATACATAATGTAAAAAATACAAAAATAATAAATATCATGTAAAATATAAAAATATTGCATAAACATTGATACTGCGGATTTCAAATGGTTTATATTTCAATATTTTCATTGAAGTGCTAGCTTTTTTTAGCATGCAACAAAAACTGAATACTGATGTCCGATTTGAGAACAAATGATTTTTAAGATGGTAGAAATATGAATTCACAAAGACATATAGACAAATAACTTAAGGATCTTCAGTTTCTTTTGGCTTACATCACTTATCAGTTAGCAGGTAGTATTAGAACAAGTTTACAAGTGCTTCAGAGATCTTTTCAAAATTTTACTGGCAACATCCCACTCACTAGAACATAAACTCATCTTTAAAGGTTTAGGATAAAAAAAATCCAGTAGACAGACTCTTCTTTCCCCCTTAATAATATTGGTAAGCACCTAGTGCCAGTGCTAGACCAATAAGGGGCCAGATTTGATCCATTTAAATCTGCATGATGTAAAATGTTCATATTTCACAATTTGTCATATTCTACTGATAAAAAATAAATAGCACTGTAAACACATATAACCAGGAGCTACAACCAAATATGTATAATTTCTTGTAACAATTACATAATGTACTTTAGCTCTACATTTGTCTAAATGCATTAACCTACAGGATATTGCTGTCCTGCTGTTATTACATGGTGACCGTATGGCAATGTTGTAAAGCGATGCTTTACAATGCCTGTAACTAAATCCTCACAAGTTGTCGGCTCCAGTGCTTTAGGAGAATCACTGGAAATGGTTCTAACAACAAAATCTGGGGAGACATGACATGGCACTTGGGCGATCATCCCATCTGTGTGATCAGATGCTAAAACTGTGCCGTCAATCTGACAGTCCAGAGAGCAGCATAAGCTCCTCTGCTCAGCCACTATTCTTTCATATCCTGCCCTTCCTGTCATCAAGAAAATGACACAGAGTACAGCGAAATGACTAGTTTCGATCATTCTAGTCCAATTTGAGACCTGCCGAATGTGCCAGCCTCTCTCCATCTAAAGGCCTTAGATCGCAAGGAGGATTTGCGATCAGCAGACCAGAGAAATTGGACTCTACAGAAGACAGAGATAGTGACAAGTGTATGTGTTTCTTTGGTTTCACTGCAAGTGTGAGGTACTGTGCCCCTGACAAATTTGGATATATAGCTTGACTTGCCATTATTACATCAATGGATCATGGCAGAAAAAGAGAGCGATAGAGAAAAGAAACCTACCAAAGCCATCATAACAGTCCATGTTTTCTTAAGAAACTAAAAATAGAAGCTGTGCATTCAGCCAATGTGTTCTGGAACAAAGGACGATTGACTAAGAAATTAGTATTTACAGGAGCAGCAGTCCAACAGCCAGCATAGGCTTCCTCATACATCACTGTCACACTGCTGTTTTCCCTCCAGTTTAATCAGAGAAATGTCTTAGGTCATTTAAGACAGTCATTCCTTAAAGATGACCTAAAAACAACTTTTTTCCATGTTTAACCCTCTGGAGTCGATTAACGCGTATACGCGTTTTGGGGTATTTTCTCCTGATAACCCCGAAAAGAACTTAAATTACACTTTCAGTTTTGATCGTACAGATAAGTGCAATACATCAATCGAATCTGTAAAGGGTCTACTTTTTTTGTATACAGACATAATAACAACAAAACTTTGTGCACTTATAAAATAAAGATAACAAACAAGGAGTGCTGTCTGCAGCCTTTGTCTGCGCTGATCTTCAGATACAATGCGTCATTAAAATGAACTGTAACTCAGTGAATACTCAACGAAGAGACATGAGAGAGATATCTATAGAAAGCCTGACGTGTCTACTTTTAAACTAAACAAGTGCTGCTGAAAACAAATATTCTGTGATAAAGTAATCCATATGAAAACAACGCGATGTCCGTTTTTCACGTCTCCCTTCATTATCTTCTAATGCGACCACGCCCCCCGCGCCGAGCGCGCTTTTGAGATTCAAATGTTTCACTGAAGCGCGCGGCTTTTGAATACGCCCCCACAACAGAAGACAACGCAGCGAGAATGTTCTTCAAGTTTTTATTATTTTACTGTTTGCTTCGCGATGAGAGGAATAAGACATAAATCACCCCAAAAAGATGTGATGTGGTTGAGGATTTGAGATTTGGATTTCCTCAGAAAAAAGAATGAAGCACTTTATTCAGCAGAGTTCATAAACATGAGTAAGTCTCTTTTTATTTATTTATATACTTGTACTAGTTTTCACATAACGTGTAAAATTTTTACTAGTTAGACTTTTTCCAAAGACTTTTTCCAAACTATAATTCCTGACTAAATGTATAATCAAGTGAAATATTATGAAGTTTCAATAACAATATACACTACTATACCATTCAAAAGCTTGATGTAAATAATATAAATGTAACAATAAATGTAACTGTAACAAATGTAACAATCATTGCTGTTCTTTCAATTTATCCCCCCTAAAAAACCTAAAAAAAAAATATTCTCAGCTCTTTTCAACATTAATAATAATAATAATAATAATAATGATAATAATGATAATAATAACAATAAATGTTTTTTTGTAGAAAATAAGATTGTTAAAAGGATTTCTGAAGGATTGTGTGACTGGAGTAATGATGCAAAAAAATCAGTTTGAAAGTCAGCTTTGATTTTTCCTAATAAACTGTTTAACTGCACTCACAAGTGAATATTAAATTATGTTGTGGGATAATTAAATATATTCTAAATAAACTACAAACATAAAATTATATAGATTTATTTTGTCCTCACATTCTTTCTTGTAACTCTTTCCCTCTCAGTGACACAGCTGACTGAATGGCTCATTATGCAGCTCATTATGCAGGCCTTTGTCTTCTCAGGTGTGAATTCATGATAGTTGACGCCTACTCGCATATGACTTTTACCAACAAAAAGTGTCTTAGAAAATTTAAATCAATATATTGTTTTTCTGTAAGTGAGTAAACAAGATGATTTTCACATCATTTAGAAAAAAAAAATTCTAGGCTACAAGCTCCAGTTCTCAAAATTCCTGGGGGAACCAATTTTCTATATGTGTTTTATTGCCTTTTTCAAGCGATTTAACATTTTTAGTTTTTCACTAACCACGCATAACATTTTTTTTTTCTCAAAAACACAATTATGTACATACATGCTGCTCACATATTATTATAGCCTAGTTTTGTGCTGATTACAGTGAGATTAGACTTTAGCCATTTAGATATTTATAAGAAACTGAAAAAAGCACAAATGTCAGGGCATGACAAAACTTCTCCAGGCCCCAAAAATACCCTTAGACTCCAGAGGGTTAAACCAATATAATATTTACAAGCAATTAAGTCCTCCAAATTCTCTTCTAATCATCTATAGAAGCTAATCATATCAGTTGATGTGTTAAGGCCGAGACACACCTAGCCGACTTCAATGAACTAGCGTCGACGAAAGCCGACGGTGTTGTTGCCTCGCGTCGGCAGCGTTGGACCAAAAAGCTGCGCTGGAACACACCGCACAGACTACAGCCGACAGCAAACTAACACGTGTGTTCTGCGCATGTGTGAGAGGAACGAGCTGTTCATATCAGCAATATATATATATACATATATACACATATATACACATATATACAAAGTATACAAAAAAAAATACAAATATATTTGTCATTCAAAAGGAGAAACCGAAACAAAGATATACAATGCCGCCAATGTAAGCCCGACGAGAGCCAACGAGTGGAACACACCAAACAAACTAGCCCGACCGTTGCTCGCCGTCGGCCCAACGATGGCAAACGGCCGACCGTCGGCTTTGTGTGTCCTGGGCTTTACACTTATCTCAAACATCAGTTTCAGCCATAGTCAATTTCGCTGATGAATAATTTTCGTCATAATATTCATCAACAACATTTTTTCACAGACAATGATAACGAACTAAAACAAAAACTATGAAGTAAATCTACTGACATTTTCGTCAACTAATAAAAACCGATACAAAAATGTTAATGTAATGCTTGATAAGGCAGCGTTTGTGAGCTCAGCGCTGCTTTGCAGCCGTTACCGGAGAATCCTGTATCTCTCCCGCGTCCGCTCTTAAAGCGCCTCCTGCTGGCAGAAAATTTATTTGCATATATATGTATCTATGGGGGCGGGGGAGTGCTGCCAAAAATAGAGTGTAAGGCTGTGGGACACACGGCAACCGTCAAAATAAAAGTTAATTTTTACATAAAGGCATTGTGCTAGAAATATTACTATTATTTAGTAGAATGTATGTGATACTGCTACTACTGTTGAAAAAATAATAAAACTTTATTTTTTAAAGAAATAAATCACACAATATTTCTTCCATGTTTTAATTTTAATAGCAAACCCCCTTTATTCCACAAAAAATAAAATGTATTTAAATTTCGTTAATTAAAAGACAAATTAAATTTGGGTGAAACTTGTTTACTGCTTTTCATAATTATATTACTTGTAGAAAAACTTTTAACACAATTGTAAATAAGTATTAAAGAATGGCATCACTATTTTTAGTGATAAAAAGTTTTTTTATATTTTTAATTAGCATATTTTTGTGTTTTGCTTTGGTACCGAAATTGGTACCGAGAACCGTGGATTTTCACTGGTATCGGTACCGAATACTGAAATTTTGGTACCGTGACAACACTAGTTCAGAGGTTAGATGCATACATATGAACTGGCGGGACATAAGCTAACATACATTTGGTGCACGTCGCATAAAATGTTAAAAAATTTAATTATGTGGGAGTAAGAGAAGAGCAGACATATGGATAAATCTGACAATGCAAGAGAGACCACAATTCTGTCCAGTTTTCTGAGCGCAGACACTGAAGCATACACACACAGAGCATGCATCTCACAGGGCGCAAATACTCTTTCGTGTCTCATGAATGCATGGAGAATTACACACAAAATGATGTCGAATTGTCCGTTCTGACATTTGATTATGTCTTAAGTGAACATAAGCAGTAGGGAGAACGTGTATCAGTGCATTGCATCCATTGCAGCTGTGCATTCGGTTTTAAAGGGACAGCAACCTTAATATCAAACCTATATAATGAGTTTGGAAATTTTAGAGTAATGCTTAATAAATTCCCTGTAAACCCATTAGATTTTAGCCGACTAAATTTACTGTAGATTTTAGCCAACTAAATTTACTGTAGATCTAGTCAACTAAAATCTTATGATATTTAGTTGACTAAAACTAGACTAAAACTAAAAATAATTCATATTCATAGTCAAAATATGACTAAAACTAAATGGCATTTTAGTCAAAAGACTATGACTAAATCAAAATTTGCTGTCAAAATGAACACTGGTTTCAGCACCTTTATATAAAATGTTTTGTATTAAAATACAGAGCTTTCAAGATTGAATAAAGTTCACAATGATCTTGCAGTACTTGCATGGAAAGCTATAGAAATGTAGTAACTAAGTCATTTCCCCGGATAATTGTTTCATATCGGGCTCTGCGCTTTGGGCTGCGGGACACAGGACAGATAGGCTATTCATTCCTACAACTTGTTAATTAGTTCCTACGTTTTATTAATTTATGACCACTGTCCATGTTTCATTCATTTTGTTCCTTAACCCATGATTTAACTAAAATGAGGGAACAAATTAATAAATCGAACAAATTCTTAATTCATGGCCATTAAACTTTTCATTTCCCTTTCCACGTTTACCACAGTAAGAGATGTGAAAACAGTGATAAAAAGTGAATGACAATAAAATAAACCTGCAAAATTAGAGGGTTAGGATTTAGGAAAAGAAACTATGCCTAAATATTATTGAATTTGTGGAAATTCGTGACCAACCAGCAAACCAGAACAAAGCTGCATAAATGTAGGCAATATTGGCTCGAACGGCATCCAAAAGCATGGTCGCAATGTAACATTTTCCAGCTAACCAATTATTCCTCTAGTAAGCAAAGCTTTTATACCACACTTGTCATAATCAGAGCTTATAATTTGTAAATAAACAATTGCTGGATTCAAAACAGTGATTAAAAGGCGCTGTGACCAACACTGACAATGCATTTTCCCGGAGCATTCAATGATGTCAATAAACGGTGATGTCACAACTACAAGAGCATCGTTCACATGTTTCCGCATGGACCTAACTAGCCTAGATCACAGGTTTTTAAGCCCTGGGACAAGATGGGATGCTTTAAGGAAAATGTATAGCCTATGGAAGTAATAGGGCTAAAATAAAAAATTATTTGTTTTCATAAAAAAAAAAAAAAAAAAAAAAAAGAAAAGAAAAAAATGTGACATATCTGACTTAATTAAGATAACAGATTTTAAACAGAGGTGTGGTACGGCGCTCCATAAACAAGTTCATGGAAAGGAAAGGATGACAATGCGCATTCTGTTTGTTTGCTTTATTTTATAATAGCACAAATCTTCTGTTTTTATTATTGTTATTATTATCATTATTGTGAGTGTGCAAAAATAAAAGTAAACACTTTTGCGGATAATATCTTACTCCAAAAATGGAGGGGATTTTTTATGTTTCAGATCTTTGATTGCGCCGGCACCTCATGCACACACACCCCACATATTCTAGCAATTCAAAATTACATTGCAGTCTAATCATTATCAAAATAAAATACAGTCAACCAAGCCTATAAAAGATTACACTGGTCAGTTTAAATAGACCATAGTATACCGGTCCACTCTTTTTTTTTTTTTTTTTTTCCATTTTTGCTCATGTGAAGAGGATGATCTTTTCCGTCTATGCGAATGCGTGTAAAGTACAAGCCTAGTTAACATTATAAATAACAGTTTAACATTCAAATACATTGCGAATATGGAAACATTTGGATTTGTGCCGAATGAGACGTGAGCAATAACCTCCAAATACATCTAGCCAAACCCGCGCTCGCTCCGTCCTCATATGCACGAATGCATGCACTGTCACGATCTAATGCACTGTAAATGCCGTTTTTTTTTTAAAAAAACAAATAGTCCTACCGGCATGCAAAAAATCAAAATCTGACATTTTCCGGAACAGAATCCAGCAGGATCAAATTAAGTACTGGTCATAATACTCACATATATTTTTTTTAATGTGAGCAACAGTGCGTTTTGCTGCAGCAGCGCCGATGGAAGCAGTTCACTGACTGCGCAGCACAGTTACACGCGCCAGAGTTACGTTTGGGATAATTTTATTTTAAATGCCACAATGTCAGTTGAAAACATTGCAATTGTGTTTTAAAATACAACAACGAGCACCACGAAACCATTTAAAGAGGTGCAGTCAGCGGTCTCCGTGACGGAATAGCAGGAAACAAAAGTACGGCACGCTCTCTTCATTTTATAAAATGATCAAAATCACATCTCATTTTATAATCCTGCTACTAGCATTTTATTCAGACTAAAACCCCTGTAATTTGAGTGAGAAAGAATAAAAAAAAAAATGTATTTTAATTTTTTTTTGATTGGCTTTTGCACATCCTGTCATGCATGCCGTTGCAATAGAAGAATTTAGCAGCATTAAGGTTAACGTTTAATGGATTAATTGACCGTTAATTTAAACGACGATCGATCATGGAAATGATCGAAAATTGGCATCCCTAATTCCAACTGAACGTCAATCCTGAGCAGAGCAGATGACATGTAATCCTATGGGCTTTGCATCAAGGATTTGAGAAGTTAATGCCATGGTGGCATTGATGCCATACGGCACCCATACAGAGGGCAAAGGTTGATGGTTAAACTACTCCAAAGACTTCAGTCACTCAATAGATGTTTATTGAGTGACTACTGACTACATAATCATTTAAATTAATCATCCCTTCATAGGCTTGATTGTAAAAAAAAAAAAAAAAAAATTGAGACAGAACAATTGAGACAAAATCAATTCACCACAATCAGCTGTTCTAAAGCATTTTCAAAAATAATAGTTCAACCTACAATTTTACAATCAGCATAAAAATTAAGAAGTTCCATACATGAGATTCTGTAAGTGTTTGATAAGGAGGTTCTTGTGCTCAGATAATGCCAGAGCTAACGCATTACTGTGACACGCTCTCATTAAGAACATGCAGGCTTTACCCTGAGCTAATACAGTGAAATGTGTGCAATCTCCATCAGTGTACAGAGAGTGATTACTGGTGAGCAGAGTGTTAACTACAGTAAGAGCAGAGATAAGCCAATGACTGATTAAAAGAGAAAGAGCTGTGAATAGAGGAAAGACACCCCAGACATGTGTATCGACAGCCCTAATACCAGCAGAGAAGCAGTTGTAAACATGCTGGTAGTTTACGAAATATCTTCAGAAAGTTGTTATGTCCTGAGTTGTGACGTGGAACATTTTATCTAAAACTAGGTTAAACAAAATTTGACAATTGTTTTATAATTATTATGCATACAGCTTTTATGATCCCTTGTTAATACAAACTAGTGAACACAAAAAGATCTATGTATATGGTGTATGAACACACATACATAGAGCTGTTGGATCACAGGGACCCGGGTGCAACCTGGGTCATGCCCTAATCCCACTTTGATTTCTACACTTGACCTTTCATATAAATAAACGGAAAAAGGTTAAAAAAAATAACAACCTAAAAGTAACTTAAAAGTAAGGACCCAATGTTTGCACCTTCCCCTATACATTCATATACTGTACATTTTACCCATCTTCATGTTAGAAACATGGACGTGTTTTATGTCAGCACTCTGTGAGAATATCCCTACTCAACTCCTCTTATCTCATCAAGTTGACTGTATGTGCCTTGAAGACTCTGTACTCCTCAGATTTTTCTGGCAACTGTACAGAAGAAAATTTTGGCAGCAACACCTGGATGCACAGGCTGGACAGATTCGTACAGTCTGTCCTCTAGCTCTGACACAAAGCAAACCAGAGAAACTAAGCAGAGAGCTCTGTGACCCACCTTGCATCCAAACATGAGCGAGATGGTGCTGTTCGTACAGGCCACTTTGCAGTGGCACAGCATGGGCGAGAAACAGTCCAACTTCTTAATGCTGGGTGACATTTTCTCGCCACTATGGCAGCTAAGCCGCTCAGCCAGCGAAGAACTGGAGACTCGCCTCCGCGAGCGATACTTGCTCCTGCCTCTCCGGCCACCTCCTGCTCCACCACCTCCCCCCGCACCTCCTCCTCCTCCTGCCCCTCCACTGCTGCTGCTGCTGCCCGCTCTCACCATCCACCCTCATTCCTCGTCTCACTCCATCACGCCAGGGAAGGGACAGCCAGTCTGCTTCCTTCATCCAGCGAGTTTTCCACACGCCCCCCTCTCCGTCACCACAGCTTCAGTATTCCGCTGTCTCTCAGTGATGTTCTTCTTCTGCTTCACTTGATTGAAGGAACAATCTGTCTCTTCACCTTCCTACCACTCTTCCAAGCTCCGTCGTTCTCCTTCTTAACCAGCGACCTCTCAGCTCAGTTAGTCACGGTGGAGATGTTTACACAGAGGCCTCGCAGGAGCCATGCTGCGTGAATAGAAAGTGCAAGCTTTTGGCTCTTTTAGTTAAATCTTCTCCATCACACAAGACACCAGACAACTGCCTCATTCCCAAAAGAGAGGTGAAGAACGGCACAGTGAGCACAACGCAGTGAGTTGTGAGGAGAACGAGGGAAGAGGAGGAGAGATGTGAGGGGAGGAAGGGAGGGGACGATAAAGCTGTTGCAGCGCGTGGTGTTTGTCACATGGGCTTCGTCATACAGGAGTTGGGTTGAGTCTCTCTCTGTCTCATCCTCAGCGTGGGTGCTCTACGTCACCTGATGGATTGAGGGGAAGGAAAAAAGCTAAAGCAGTTACAAGTGAGAGGAACAGCAAATGAACATCCTCAGGGAGCACAGTCTTGCATGGAGGAGGAGGAGCATTATTAGCTTCCTGCACGTTTACATGGAGGAGAGAAAAAGTGCAGAGGGAGGGGGAGCTCAGAGACTGGCCAATAAGACGACAGAATGTCATTGGCAGCTGACTGGACAGTCTGGCTGTGACCTTCTGAGAGCGGTGCCATTTCTGGACGGAATCCATACGATGGAGAAAGTGGACCATGACAGGGCCAGACAGAACGCTACTTGAGCTTTACTGTAGTCTATTTTTCCCCATTTGATTAAGATGGCTGTGGAACATTCACACTGGACGAACCATTCGGGTCACTGGGCAATAAGAGGCAGTAACATGGGGGATGGTCTGCAATGACAAAGATCTCTCCCATGACTTTGCTTCAGGAAAATTTTAAATCAGCAGTCAAGCTAAAAGGGATGCAGCAAAATGCTGCCATACACACTAATCTAATCCTTAACACTAATGAGATCCTGTTCGTACACAGCGTGCGCATACATGTGCTATATCCTGTCAGTGCAGCAATCCTAGAATAAAATCAAGGCAAAATAATATTGTAATAAGCAGCAGCACATTTTGTTGTACAGTTCTTTCAATTTCCCTAAGATCTTTGAGATTCTTCTCTCATGCATATCTACAAATTGTGCAAATGTCAAAGAGCTCCAAGCCAGTTGTACTACTAGCGTCAATTACCCCCATTTTATATTACTTTGGCTGTCAGCGTGCCTCACTGTCCAAGTGTGACTCAGATCTTGCCATCCTCGTTATATGTTTGCATCACTCAACATGCAACACGATTAATGCTGGCAAAAACCATTCAGGGTTACCGATCACCCAAATGCTCATGTGCTGCATCAGACGCATATGACACACTGCTCTCTGAACAGTACAAAGTTACGGATGCAATTTGTCTTACTTTAGAATGCTATTTCTATGGCTACACAGAATTTCTGGGTAATTTTCATTACTCAAAGCACTGGGCATAGAGTCGTGAGTCTCAGTGAAAAGAGGGACTTTGACGCTTTCCTCCATTATTAATGGCCTATTCCAAATTGCAGCTTGATATAGTACTGGCTGCTCTGGAAGATCTCTGTCGCTGAGAGCAGGTTTCGTTGATTTAGATGGACAAATTATCTAAGCTAACAGAGTGTGTTAAAAAAGTAAAAGATTGGATTACCAATAACTTTCTCCTATTAAATTAGGTTAAGAAAGAGATATTATTTATTGGACCAAAAAACAGTACACAGAATCTCTTGGATTACAATTTACAACTAGACGGAGGTACTGTGACTTCCTCTACAGTCAAAAATCTGGGTGTTATATTAGACAGCAACAACATTCTTCTATCTTAGAAACATTGCCAAGCTACGAAACATGTTACCTGTTCCTGATGCAGAAAATCTAGTTCATGCATTCATGACCTCTAGACTGGACTATTGTAATGCACTGCTAGGTGGCTGTCCTTCATCCTCAATAAACAAGCTACAGGTATTCCAAAATTCAGCGGCTAGAGTCCTTACCAGGTCAAGAAAATATGATCATATTACCCCAATTTTACAGTCTCTGCACTGGCTACCTATTAAGCTCCGTATCAGATACAAAATATTATTACTTACCTATAAGGCCCTTAATGGTTTAGTTCCTGTGTACTTCCTGTGTCTTCTACCATGCTACAATCCATCACGCTACATAAGGTCGCAAAACTCTGGACTTTTGGTAGTACCTAGGATAGCAAATCCAATAAAGGAGGTAGACCTTTTTCACATTTGGCTCCCAACGTTCAGGGTTCAGACACACTTTCTCTGTTTAAATCTAAATTAAAGACACATCTCTTTGGCCAAGCATTCAAATAATGCATCTCATAATCTTGTACTGCAGTTGTATTTGATCAAGTGCACATTATTATTCTTTAGCTAGGGTTGAACAAATAATTTTTGCTTGGTTGGAACAGCAGCTACGCTAATCATGTCTCTATTTGTTTCTCTGTTTCAAGCTTCAGTCTGGATCCAACCCTTAAAAGATATGAGCTGACCGAACACCTGAGAAGAGATGATGCCAACCCCTCAGAGGACCTCAGAAGATGCCAACCCTGAAACAACACACAGAACCACCAAATTTTGCTGTGAGTTTGATTGCAACATATAATAATTGCTGTTAATAGTGTTCATTGTCTGTTTGGTTACATCGTCAACTGATTTTTACCATACATTTCTGCCATGTGTACATCAACTTGACACAGTCACCACTGATAAACTACTACTAAATATATTGTAGAAACTAAACTTCCTGTAAATCTGCTTTGCAAAGATTTGTATCATGAAATGTGCTATACAAATAAACTTGAATTGACTTGAATTGAATGAAAGCACTTCTGATGAGTGGTTCTGTGTGGTCAGAGGTTTCTGTCAGCAGAGAGGGAGAGAAGGAGAGAATATTACTAGAGCTCAACAACTACTAATAAGCAGATAGCAGAGAAGCTTTAGAACAACCTGTTCTAAGATAGCTTGAAAATTTCATCAAGTCTACAGTTTCTTGACTTCTATTAAGTATACTTTAAAAGCTACCATCTGTGATGACTGAAAAAGAACCACTTAAACCCCTGAAATAAAAACTTTTATGATTACTGTATTTTATGACTATGGAACGAACCATAATAATTGATAATATTATTTTATTTGTAAAGCTATGATTGCTAACATACACTTAATTTCAGCTACGAATTGAGGTACAGATTGTTCAGACTGTTTCAGGGGGCTCTGCTTTACTACAAACAATAACAGTGAATCATTTCATGGTTTCAGCCTCTAATGAGCATGTAAGCAAGCACTTACTGTGAAACCTAATTTAGCACAATTCTCACTACTAGCCCAACACTGTAACATAGCAGACTTAATATTCACCCTCTATACAAAAAAAGAATTATATCAATCAGGTCCCTATTTTTTAAAAGGTAAGTAAAACACATCGCCAATCTAACCAAGTAATTGTCTTAATTGCAAATCTCCACCTGAAAGCACAGCAGAGATTGGAAGAAAAGTATGTTGCATATGGAGAGCATGAATTTAATGCACACAGCTCCACCTTGTGGACTGTATCCATAGCTCAAGAATCTAATGCTATGAGTCTGAGTTTTCATATGCTCTACTGCACCTGCTGCACAGAGATGAGCATTTATCAGATGACAATGAGGGATTCCATCTAAATTTAAGCAATAAAAGTAGATGATCTACTCTTTTGTTAGTAAGCATGTGCAGTACAGTAGAACCACACACACACCTTTACAAGAAGCTGGACATGCCTTCCTTCAATTAATTTTATTCAACAATTAAAGATTTTCAGTATGTAATGGCATTAAAAAAATACAGGAGAGAGATGCAATTGTACCCACACACACACACAAAAAAAACTGATCTACAGTGTCCAATGACCAAATTAGCATGTCATTTAAAAATTTAATCAAGCAGACCATGCACACTGCTAATCCTGTAGACTAGGCTACAAAATTTGTCTTCTTTTATGTCGAACATGCTACGCTTATGAACACAAATAGCCTAGATCAGGGGTGCCCAACCCTGCTCCTGGCGATCGACTGTCCTGCATTGTTTAGCTTCAACCCTAATCAAACACACCTGCCTTTAATTTTTAAGTGAGCCTGAAGACCTTAATTAGTTGCTTCAGGTGTGTTTGATTAGGGTTGGAGCTGAACTTTGCAGGACAGTCGATCGCCAGGAGCAGGGTTGGGCACCCCTGGCTTTTTTGTTTATTCTTTATTCGATAATTGTTTTAGAAAGGTTTTAAGTCAAACTTTTTCTTTTTTTATTAAACAATTGCTCTCTAAATTAAGTCTGTAATCACTGTTGCAACCGGCTGCAACACTTCATACTGCAGTTTATTGTGCTGCTGTAAATGGTGAAAGAGATTTAAACTTCTTCCACTTTCAGATGCAAAATATTTTTGCAAAACATATCTGTATGACGTTCTAATTGACAGATAAGGATAAAACAGTGAGAAGTAAGTTATGCTCTAAGGAAAACACATCTTAAATGAATTAAGCAGCATGCACATCTGTCAGGATGACAAGTCACTTTAAACTGTATGCTGATTCAGTTTGAAACTCCTGCACACATTTAGGACATTTTTCCTGCAGCAGCTAACTCTGTGTTGTATATTTAATTTTCAGATGTGTTCACAACAAAATATATTAATATCGTTACCCTAGTAGCCACACTACCAAAATCCATTCGGTTAAAACGTTCTAATTTAATATATTTTTTAATATATATATATATATATATATATATATATATATATATATATATATATATATATATATATATATATATATATATATATATATATATATATATATATATATATATATATTTATTTATATCGGGTAACTGCTTATGTAACTGCTAATATTGTATTCTCCTGTTTTATTCAACTAAATTAATACATGAAAATATAAGAATATTTAATTACTTAATATTCTCAATCAGATTACTGGGGAGTTTTAAACAAAAACTAAATCTTCACTGTTCCACTAACTAAAATTTAATTTGAAAAGTAGTTAAGAAGTGAAGTGTTCAACACAACGTCTCTTTTCCAACCCTTCTTTTCTCACTTTAGGAATGGAAGAAATTAAATAAACAATTAATTTTTTCTACATTTGAACTCATGAAACATACACCCAAAGCAGTGTGAAAGAACCTCTATGATCCCTACTGCTAAGATATTGGACTGGTCTCTGAGTATTCTGCTGTAAAAATATGAAGACAATACTGTGCATTTGTGGTCTAGCCTCCTGATTTAATTTACCGATGTATCTAGATGCACTGAAATAGACTAAGAATTTCTGGATTTCCTCCCCAAGAAAACTCACATCTCTTGCCAGGTTTGTTTCCAGCATATGCTTTAAAATGTCTCCCCTTTTCACTTCTAATCCCTATAAGAAAGTATTTTAAGGCAACGTACTGTATGTAAGACAATATAGACATATATTACTACAGTGATATTTAACACGCCTGTAATATTTCTACAGAAATAATCAAGATATTGGGCTCATTCATAGTCAGTTGAAAGTAATTTGTTGATGCTTTTATACATAAAAAAATTCCTTTTAAAGTTCAATGGCTGAAGGGTGAGTACTTGATTACTGTACACCTTGTCACATAGCAGCTTGTAGATACTGTTCTGTTTTTTTGTTAGAAATGACAAGGAGGCAGCTTCCTGCAATACAAAGTCAATGGCGAGCGTTGGATTGTCCACCCCCCCGGTGGGCGTGGTTTTCAGATTATGATGCGAATCACTCTGTTTCTATAGCGGATGCTGAATAAAACAGAAGATTTAACTGCTTTCACTGATTCAACGAGACTAATAACACACGACTACAACGATATATGTTTTTTTGGAGTTTTTCTTATTATAATTTTCCTTATAATAAAGGATATAGTAATACAATGCCTTTATCACTGCTTAGAATACTATGATATGTGTTGCATGCTTTATTCTGTGTAAGAAGCACAATCATCTCACAGAAAGATTTTTTTCCAACACTCGACTGACGTTATGAAGTGAGTTTGGAGTAGAAACATTTTATTAAATGTGGTATTTTCAAGTGCTTTAAGATGGAGCAGCATTCAATTCACAGAACCATAGTTCACTGAGAAGCTACGCAAACAACTTTATCATCGCAGAGCGATTCCATAATATTGATGATATCGTCTGCGATTATGAACGTGGTTTTGCGCAGCTTGTCAGTGAACTATGGCTCTGTGTAGTAAATGCTGCTCCATCTGAAAGCATGCGCGTGATGGAGATTTACTACAGATTACAGAACCAGCTTAACTGACAAGATGCGCATGAATATCACATGCGATTTATCATGTAGCCCTAACTGTAATACATATTTTGTTGTTTTGATTAGATGAAAATCGAATGTTTTCACATTTTAAAGTTGTAACTGTTATCATTAGTTAATGCACTATAAATTAACATGAATGATCATGGTATAGGCCTAATATATTAAAATGTATTTGTATTTAAAAAGTACAGTACATTTTCATGATTCAGTAATGTTTTACCATTGCAGTCCAACCTAAAATCCACTTTCAGTCAACCTCTACTTTGAGACATTAAACAAAAATACATTTACTAATGAAAGGTATTAAGAGTAATTGTTGAATCCTAAAGAAAACTGACTCAAAATCCAAAGAACCCGCTATGAGTGAATTTAGGGCTTTATCAATAGACTGAGTGGATAAGATAACCACATGAAGACTCTTCTCTCTTTCAGCAGTGCCACACCTTTCATCACGCTACACCACATCTCCACTGAGAGCTGTGGGTCCATATGGACTAACAGCTGATGTGAGGAAAACACACATAAGAAAGTGGTTTTGTGAACTACATTTTTACAATTACTTAAACAGCCTTAAACCTAGGTTTAGCCTGTTAGCACACAGCGCTGACCAGTAGGTTCTTGGCACCAAAAAACAACCAACGTATTTTTAAAAGAGGAGATACTGTGTTCAAGCCTGATATTGCAGAGCCATTAAATGCATAATTCAGCATAAAAGCACAAGGAGAAAGAAAAAGCTTGACATCACCACCATACATAAAACTGACAAGAGCAACAGGGACCTGAGAGATAGAACACGATGCAGTACAACACATTTAGATAACAATGGAGCTTCCATCGTTTATTTCAACATATTAATGCTGTGAGATCTCTCAAGACATTATCAAGAACTAGTCATGGTAGACTGACATCAAAGATGCTGTATATTTGGAGGAAGTGATTAGCGCAGACTGTAATGCCCAGAGGAGAACAGTCCATATCAAAGCCAATGAGTCATTTATTTGCATGGATTGAGATAATGTGACATTTGATGCAGGCTACGCTACAGTGACTCCCACACAGCCCCACTAAACCAGATTTAAACAGTGCATACACAAGCACAAATGAGCTGAATTACTTGTGTCTGTTTAATCCCTTAGGCCAGTCTATGGCTAGTTTTTATTACAGAGCTCTTTGGCACTGCTGACTTTAACAGGCCTGTAGACTATTAAAAGCATATAAACTGTAAACCCTGATTTAAATGTGTCAGAGTGCATAATCTTGACAAGTAAATATCACGTGGATGGTAGGGTCAGTAATTTGATGGGCAGGCAATGAAAATGTTTAAGAGGGTAATTTAGGGAGGAAAATGATACTATACTCTGATAATATAATAAACTTTTGTAAGAAAACCAAGAATGTATACAAAAAGAGCTTCTTCCTGATTTTGTCTCCTGGTCCTGGGTGAAGTCGATGCAAAGCCCACATGGAAATCTATGTGCTTTTAACTGCAAGCCTGACATGCCCTGAGGCTGGCACAGACCAGAGGAGACATGAGCATGAGCAGTCATGCATGCAAAAAACATGCAGTCACTGCACACAACTGGAGCCCATCCTCTGTGACGCCTCAAAACCAGGCACTCAGAACAAGGGGCGGGTGTGTCAGAGGTTAGGGAGAAAGGGGAAGAGATAGAAAGTAAGAGCTCTATGAGAATTCCCAAACAGGGACACAAACCCTGCTCTCTTGAGCAGAAATAGCCTCATCTGCAACATTTCTGACAACAGAAGCGCATAGGTTATTCATCGGTTTACTTAGAAATGTCATTTGAGTAGTCTATATTTAGGGATCAGAAATGTAAGCGTACGCTGCAGCTAAAAAAAATAAAAATATAACCATAAACTCTTCAGGAATTAAATAAACAGCAGTTTGTGAGTTCAGTGCAAGACATTACTCCAGGCTGAGCCAAACTGCTCATAAACTAAGCATAAACTGCTGTAGCTTTCACTCTGCAGTGCGATCCAACTTATTTTACATAGTCATCAAAGATCCAGATTACAGTCTGGATTGCTTGTGAGACCAGTTTTCTAAATATTTACCATTTGCCAGATCTACCAGTGTTTGGCGAATTTTCATGGGCGAAATTTAGTCATTTCAATCGTTATGAATTACTTTCCATTTTTAAATATAATAATACACTGGCACAAATCAGTTTAACATACAATAACAAAATTGTATTATTACAGAATGGACCAAAATAAATACTATTGATACACTGTTTAGATAAATTAGTTTGAGTCATAGGCCAGTATGAATCAAACAATAAGTATCACGTCAGCCCACAGTTATGAGAGACAGTACCAGAGATCAAAGACAGAATGTCAGCCTCCTGAAGGTCAAGATAAATGACAGCAAGGCCCATGAGATAAACAGCATTAAAGCAGGGTGGAAAGACTTGCATACAGAATGCCAGATGTTGTCCAGGCGTCCTGCTGCCATCTTTCTTTCTCACAAACAAAACTGCAAAAAAATGAGCAATTCAGCATTGCATGTTCAGTCATATTGCTAAATGCAAACCTTAACAGATTAAAATTAATTAGATGCAAAATTAACAGATATACATGACATTAAGTACTGAAATAAAATAACTCAACTACAGTACAGTGATATACCATGAAAGTGTCATGACATCACACCCGGGGTAATATAATTACAACACATACCTAAAACCATTGTATATAATAAATGAAAAATAAAACGTGAGCAGAGCACTGAGGCTGAAAATATGGGGATGCTATGAAACAAATAAATGAGTTTAAAAAAAATAACACATGGTCTCAAACCATAAGGTGAGAAAAGCCAGATAACCTGACAGGTGATGTAGAGAACTGGTTAAACACAGGGCAATGACAGGGACACTGAACAGTGGTCAATCAATATAGGTTTTCAATGGCAGATTCTAAAACTTTTAATTTGATTTTGTCTCCACAATCTTGAATATTTAAATCACAGTGTTCGTTAAACAACATCTTCAAAAAATAAATAAATAAATGACAAAATACTATAAACTTCCATTATCACATTGTATTGTCTTGTGAGCAGAAATTTATTGACTTTCAACAACACAGAGAGTTGGTACCAATGTCTCAAATTTAATGCATTTGAGGGTGCTCAAACAGGACAAGTTAAGATCATAAAAGTGCCATAACTACATATTAGCAAAGTACCGCTATTATAGTGTACACAGCAATAAACCGAATTATTAATAACAATAAAATGCGGTAAATGCCTTCATTCAGATGGTCGCAGTAAATCACCGTTAATCTGTGCGCTTACCTTGGTCGTAACAATACAAATGCAATCCATTCTCTAATATCGGACAGCGACCTCGCGTCTCTCAGCATGTCATTGCGCAACTCTCTTCTTTAATGAGAATCACGCTAAATCCGTTCATAAATGCGGTGCTCACAGCTACTCCTTAAGGACCGAGAGTAAACGAGCGATCCACGTGTTAGTATTTGTTGTCCATGTTGGTCATGTCAGTGAAGTTCACCAAGAGTGATGCGCACATGTCTCCAAATGATCCCGAAAGCGCATACAAGAGAGCGCGCTGCATCACACCACGCCGCTTTACTTTCTCGCTGCTGCACCGAGCATCTCACTGAGTAAATGCCTTTACTTCTTCGCGACCATCAAATCTGTTTAAATTAAAGCGCTGGAGACAGCCTCACACTTTCTAGAAATCCGTGCCCGCATTTGTGGATTCTGCGCAAAACTAAACCACGACAGGAAAAGGGTCATTATCTAAAAACGAATGGTGGGTTTTGGTGATCTCTAATAAAGATAAAAACATTCAGGGTCCGTAACGTGACATCTTTAATTATAGCTCAATCAGCACCAGATAACATCGAAAAAGACATCTAGTGCGGCATGTTGCATGCGTTGCGATCCAGATCAAATTGTAATACTTTGTTAAAGACCGCATTAGCAAGCAAAAGACGTTATAATGACTTTGCATGGATCTGCATGGATCTCGGAAAGGTAATAACTCATATCAGTGCAAATATTTTTCACTGCTGTCACTATTGTCTGATTAATGGCATTGCTGGAACGGAGAAGACTTTTCAGCAGTGGCGTAGCGTCTGGGTATGCAGGTGCACAATAGGAGCTGAGGGAAGGGGTTACTTTTAATTGAAATGAGGATGAATTTCCCTGCAATTTCCCTGAATTTCACTTGTCCGACAGCTTATCAGAATTCTCAGCCCGAGTCCAACTGGAGCGTGTCTTTTTTTTTCTCTCTCTCTCAAGCGTTTTTTCAGCGTTTTAGAATGTCCCCTCCAATACAACCACTGCTGTCATTCAATCTGCCACGGTTCCAGGTTGGCTACGTTAGGCTGGAAGACTATAGCTTGGCTGTTATCAGTAATAGCCTACTTCAATGTTATAAAAAAATAGCCATAATAATAATAATAAAGGCTATTATTATATTATGCTAGTATACATGCTATAGCTAATGCATATAGGCTAATTTTAGCCCAGAAAAGACTGATATTGTGAAATAAAACAAATGATTTTTTTTTGCGACAGTGACGATGTTTATTATTACCTATATTCTCATAACAGAGCCATTTATTCATGCATCACGATTCCAGTGGTGGCTGCATAGAACTGTTTCCAGTTCATATGATCCAAACATTTCCAATAACTCCAGAGTGTTGTAAAGTACAAAAGTAAAAATTTATTGAAAAAAGATGCATGTAATCATTTCCAAAATTCACAACATTTTATCTACAGAAATTTTCTGCATCAGTTCATATTTGTTAGCATTTAGAACAAACTGGCTACAACATTTTCACTGCAGTGAAAAACTTTTGCTCTCCCGCTTGCCGGACACAAAGCGAGACACGTACATTCAGGAGTGGTCTATGTAGCTCTTTTAAATATTACAAAAAATATCTTTTTTTTAGGGTAAAATAAAATGTGACAACAGACATTCAAAGTTTCATTGTAAAACCTCAAAAGAAGCTTCTAATGTAAATATGATATGACAAAAATGGCATTTAGTTCAGTCTTGTATGAACAGTCAGAATGACCGCTATGGCCATTCTAGTTATAAAATTCTGGTAGCTCTAGTGTTAAAATAGTTCAGTTTAAATTTTTAATGGCAAAGTGGTAATAATTATTTTCGTTTCTTTAAGTTAATCTAGAAATATATTTGGAACATTTTATGTTTGTTAAAATTAGGTTTTCTTGTTTTTTAAAGGAATGTAAATATAGCAGGCGATTGTCTAGGACCTCAGGCTTTGCGAGCACCGCTGACGTGCCCAGATGCGACACTTTGAATTTGCACATACAGTGAATGACATCGTGTCAGAAGCTGACTATCAAAATAGCTAAAAAATTAAAAGCAAAAAAGTTTGTATTCAGTTAAAAAGTTAAAAAGCAAACACACAAGAACATTTTGTTGTTGTTGTTTCAAATAAATGATATCAAATGTGCGTATCTTCTAAATTCTGCTGATGATACTACATTACTGCTCTAACATAACGCTTATAATTAGGGGTGCACGATAAATATCGGCTGATAATTAATGTGCATCTCGTCAGTAAAGCCGGTTCTCTAATCAGCGGTAAAATCAGCGGTAGTCTTTCTCTTCCACTTGATTTGTGTGTGTGTGTTTTGATATATATATCATATTTAATGTAACAATGCAATACATAACATCATATTATTGATATTAATAATATGACAATGTCTGTAGTCAATATTGATCAAATTGGAGGGGGAAATCCTGCCCATACCAAGGTAGGAAAAAATTATAAAAACACTTATGTTCATCTACAGTAGTGATATTCTGGAACTGTAAATAAATTGAATAAAACAGCAGAATAATGACAATAATAGCATCAAAAAAGAGACTACCTTAGATAAAGTTTGATTAATATGTACATACAATACCAGTCAAAAGTTTGGACCTATTACTATTTTTAATGTTTTTGAAAGAAATTTCTTATGCTCATCAAGCCTGCATTTATTTGATCAAAAATACAGAAAAAAAAAACAATAATAATCAGCAAGGATGTATTAAATAGATAAAAAGTGATAATAAAGACATTGTTATAAAAGATTATATAATTATATATATATATATATATATATATATATATATATATAAATCACAGGTTATAAAATAAACACTACGCACTGTTTCTAACATTGCTAATAAATCAGCATATTAGAATGATTTCTGAAGAATCATGTGATACTGAAGACTGGAGTAATGGCTGATGAAAATTCAGCTTTGATCACAGAAATATATTTTAAAGCAAAGTAAAATAGAAAACCATTATTTTAAATTGTAATAATATTTCACATTATTATTATTATTATTATTATTATTATTATTATTGGTATTTTTGATCAAATAAATCCAGGCTTGATGAGCATAAGATACTTTATTCAAAAACATTAAAAATAGTAATGTGTCCAAACATTTGTACTGTATAAGTAAAAATATGCAACATTTAAAATTAAATGTTGTTTTAACAAAAAGGTTAGGGACCATATTTGTTTCAAGTGCTTTTTATTGGGGGTGGGGGGCCTCCAAATGTGAATTGGCCCTGAGGACATGGGAGGCGCCAGCACGATAACTTGCATTTTTTAAATAACAGTGGAAGCTTAAAAATATGCCATAATTTTTGCTCACGAAAGTAAAAGTATACATCATTCAGAACTGCAAAGGGTCTACTTTTATTTGTGCGCACTCACAATATCAACAAAACCTTGTGATTTTGTAAAATTAGGAAAACAAACGCTTTCCAATGCACTTATATAAATACTTGCCTTACCTACATGATAAATATATCTATACAATGTTTTAAATTACTATTTTAAAATGATTTTTTTTATTTTTTTTTTATTAAGAGTGCAAAACATACAACATGCGGTGAACACAAAACACAAAACAGAAATAAAACTAAATATTTCAATTCGGAATTTTTTTATTTTTTATTATGTAATCCGTAAAGATGCATTTCTGTCTAAATTCATCTTTGCGACACTGATTCAGAAAACACTAGTTTATTAACGAATAATTTAAAAAAAACCTCATCCCCTCCCCATCATTCTTCACATTTAACATAAAAAACAGCAATAAAATGTAGACTTATTGATGTTTTTTGAAACTCTGATTGATCGATTTCATGAGACATTCATTTGTATTAAAGGCACAATATGCAAGTTTTCGTCGCTAGAGGGCGCGTATTCAAAACAAAGATACAAAGGTAAAATAATTGGGTGGCTTGCGTGCTACAAATAATAAATGGACTTGAAAATGGTAAATATAATTTCCAAGCATTTAGCCTATGCTGTAAAACAGCTTGTGAATCACGATTCACGTAAAGTTATTTACTTCCGAAAAATCAATAATAGGGCCCATGTTAAGTTTACCGAGTTGGAGCCCATAACTTTATCATGCTAGTGTTAATTACAAAATCATGAACATATAAAATTACACTGCAATATTTCATTCACAACAGAGTGTCTCAAATCCTGTAAAGACTGACAAGTGCAGATTTGAAAGTGACAACTCATACAGGAGAGAAATCCAGACACCCCACAGAGAAAATGTTTGGCAGATCTCAAGCATGTTCCCAGCAGATGCAGCCCCACCATCAGTCACCTCACACACATTTTAACACTGAGCCAACGGTGTAAAAGCA
Organism: Cyprinus carpio; assembly: GCF_018340385.1. Taxonomy (NCBI): domain Eukaryota; kingdom Metazoa; phylum Chordata; class Actinopteri; order Cypriniformes; family Cyprinidae; genus Cyprinus; species Cyprinus carpio. The sequence goes on from NC_056598.1 coordinate 5,674,223, forward strand.
GCCTTTATATAGCTCATACTGTAGATTGTCCTGAATAAATATTTGATGCACACAGTGATTAGCCCTTCCTTTCAGAAGCAGCCTCTGTACTAGTGCATGCAGCAGTTTCACAAAGGGTTTTGGATCAAAGAAAACAAAAAGAACACTGGGTAATAAACAGTTTCTAACAAAACCTTGTCTAGGGATCAAAAAAATAGAGTTAGGGTAAGTTGGCTTTTGCTCCTATAAGAAAAAACTTAGGAGCCAAATAATAGGTGCCACAGAATAAACGTGTTTTATTTATTTTACGATTATTATTATTTATTTATTTACATTTTAACATTTCAATCATACTGTCATGTTTATGTCTCATCTTTTCTTGACTTTATCAGCATTTTAATCCATCTTGTAGATGACCTGGGAACCAAGGTTCACTTTAAGTGGGAACTAAATGTCTTTTCCAGCTTGAAATCTACAGTCACAAAGAATTGTTCATTACACAGAATCTGTACCAGTATCATGGAGCATAAGCATCACTTGGCCACTGAGTGTAGCTTGGGCTCCTCCGACATTTCAGTAAGTTGTACTGTAGGATCTCTTATAAAATAGGCTACCTTTTGATGTTAATTCATGTTCACTATGTACTATATTAGTAAAGAGAAAGATTAAATGGCTTCACTTGCCCTTGAACTGAGGCGCTAAAGCGACCACGCCTGCTCCATTAAGGAGCGCCCAAACTGTATTGTTTGAACTTCGTTATGAATTCGGAATAATTTTAAAGCTGGTACTTTTTATTAAAAAGTGACAAAGCACAGAGCTTTTTGCGATTACTGGACGGCAGTTGCACTTCAAATAATGAGGTTCACGCATTAAAAGAACACAGACCAAGATCTTGTTTAGAAGAAGCCATATTAGTAATTATTATAAACGAGAATTGTTAAATAAATTGTTAACGATATTGCCAATATCCACACAGCTGACAGCTTTACCTGTTCTAGTTTGTTCAAGTTGTGCACGAAATAGACGCTGTATTTTCTGCACTTTCCCTTCTTCCGTCTCCGTCATTTCTCTCTCGCTGCACAGCGGAGCTGCGTTTATCAGACTGTGTGCGTCAGCTCTGATGTGCGGCAGAGATGAGGACTGTCTGAAACTCTCTTTTTCCACTAAAACTTTAATGCGCATCGTCTCCGTTTAATACGTGAACATAACAAAAGATTTGATCGCAAAACAATTAGGAAAAAAGGCATTACATTCAAATGTTTAAGTTATAAGATGTAAATATATACCCAGATAGCAATAACACTCGGGCTGATTCTGGCTGAAATGCGTCTTTGTCGGTTCAGTCTCGGCATCGGTGAGAAGATAATGGACCAGAGCCGCGCAAAACACTTCTGGCTGACAGACGGCTTTTTCCCTATGGGCCGATCTCGGCTGAAAGCTGTTGTACACGCGACAGGTCCACACTCGGTGTAGTTGTGTGTATTAACCTTCGGCCCGAGTTCGTTTTATCACAGACGGGGCACTGCTAGAATGAAGCAAATCATCCGCCGGAGAAAACTTTTTAGCGGTTAAATCCTGAGGAGCTTTCGGCGGGTAGTCGCCAGTGGCGACCTCAGCAAAAACGTCAGTCGCAAATTAATATTTATGGTCGCAAATGCGACTGTTTTAGTCGCAGTTTGGAGCCCTGAAAACAGTGCTAGTGTTGGTGTTCATGCTCAAGCAGAAACTTGGCTTGGGGGGGGGGGGGGGGGCAAATTACTTAGAAAAAGCCCACATTTCCTCTGACTTGCGAAATGAATGCTGATTTTACCAAGTCCAAAAATACACGTGTTGGAATCTTAGTCTTAATATTTTTTTTTTTTTTTTTTACACATTTTAACCTCCAAAGTAACTTCAGTGTCTCTGGGTTAAATATACAATATTGAGATTCACAAAAGTGAAAAGTACATGTTGTATTTGCTAACAGTATAATAGAATATTATATTTTATTATAACAAATCATACCGATTATAAGAATAGGATGTCTGACAACTAAGCAAGTGTTGCATCAACACACAAGGCACTTGGCTTTGTCGCTCGTAATGCGAGTGATTTAGCTTTGTGCATTTAAAAGGTGCACTATGTAGAAATTTTCAATTGCTGTTTGCAAACACAACATTCAAACTTGGCCCCTATACCCAAGTATAGATCTCTGCGGAACAAAAATGGTGCGTTTCCCAAGTATTTGTCTTTTTCAAACCTGGGGCCTCGTTTATAAAAATCTCTTTAGATTTCATCCTAAAAGTGTGCATACGGTCAAAAGCTAGATTTTAGACCTGCGCAAAAATCCCTTTATAAATCCCAGTCAGGGGAAGATTGTGTGTACATGCATCACCCTACCCCCCCCCCCCCCGTCTCCTCCCCGAAATCACCATATATGGAGCTTACAACGCCTTGTTTTACTATGCATAACCTCATCTGCATATCATTTCCATGCATATTCCCATCCACGTGGCACCATGTTTAACACCGTCAAAGATAAATGACATTAAGGAAATATGAGATACGGACTATAAATGCCATTTGTTGTAAAAAAAAAAAACTAAGTATAATATTTTAGAATAGAGTTGATCTCATTCTTTAACACTGCCCAAATAGTAGCCTATTTCAATTGTTTTAAACAATTCAAATCAAACTAAATTTATGCAGTTTTGCTGATAAGGTGAATATCAGCTATATCAAATATTATTGTGCACCTATAGCACTCCTCGCTGTCAGTAGAAGGGGAAAAGTGATCCAGTGCATCCACTACAAATGTGTCTAATTTCAAATTATTTTTAGTTTAAGTTCTGCGTAATGATTTTATGTAATGTCAGTCCTTATCGCCATATGAGAGTGGAGAATATGAGAATATAAATGTATATATCGACATGAAAACAGAGCTTAAAGTTATTGTTTTATCTTTATTAATTTTCTCACTCGAGATAAAATAGTTTGTATGCATGGGTCAGAGTTTGTGTGCAGGTGCGCAAATTTACCCATCAAGTTTGTTTTTATAAATCCCACCTTTTGTGCAGGAAGTGGCGTACGCATCTTTCAGGGCTGGTTTTATAATGAGGCCTCTGGACAGCCCAAAGAAGCCATGTATTATTATTTTCTTTCGTGTTTTCTCATTATTGCAACCATTTCGTTATGCCTAGATCACAAAAAAGCAAGAAATAAAAAAATAATGCTGCATGTCTTTTTTTATACACTTTTTCAGCGATTGCAAATAAGGATAAGGTCAGATGAATGAAATGTGTGTGATATATAGGCTAAAAACAGTAGCTATATTTTGTGACAATTATACATTTTGCCTTATGCTGCTACAGGTGTTTTATAATAGTTAATGAGCTTCAAAATAAATGAATAGTGCAGAACACAACAAATGGCACATGAGAAACAGCGAGAGAGAAAAATACATATTTTATTTATATTAAATCTCTCACAGCTGATTTAAATATCAGTAATAAATATAAAGCTTACAAAATACTATAAATTAAGATGCAATTGCAATTAAGTGCTTCTGTATGTGTTGCTGATAAAAACAAATAATACACCTACAATACTAACTTAAAAATAACGTTATATTGCATTTTAAACTAGATTTAAAGCTGAGATTTAGATTTAACTGTCCTCGTAATTTTTATAAAGAAAATGAATTAATATAAAGAAAATGTGACCTTAAATAATGACAAGGAAAACAAAGCCCAAATCAAATAAATAAGTAACACAAATAAAATAAATCTCTTCATATAAACAAAATAAGGCTTTGTCTGTGCTCTTTCCATTTAAAATTAGAGGCAGGCAACCACTGCATACTGCTGCATACATGCAACATGAGCAGTTTTTAAGCTAAATTAGATTGTATAAACAAAAACAGAATGATTGACTTCAGTTTTGTGAAACTATACATAAAAAATATCTGTTTGAAACAGAAACAGTAGGTGAGCTGAATGAGAAGCAGGTGGCGCTTAAACCGTTTCCTTGGCTGCACTTATGAACTTTAATATGCATTATACAGAGGCAGGATGAAAACGCAATATTCTCACTCAGGGCTGTGTATAGTGCAGAGAGCGTCACAAATGGATTGTAAAACAATGAGTGAGTGGATATTGACCATTATAGGCTGGTTGTTTTCACACACTGCGGCCCCACAACTGTCTTCAAACACCTTACAAAAGTGAGTTTTGCATTTTATGGCACTTTTAAATTGAAAGAGCACAGACGAAGCCTTAGTTTGTTTATATGAACAGATTTATTTTATTTGTGTTATTTATTTGATTTGGGGCTTGTTTTAAAATGTAAATTTAATTTTGTTATTTACATTTAAATTATATTTAAATTTTGTTATTTAGCAGACGCTTTTATCCAAAGCAACTTACAAATGAGGACAATAGGAGCAATCAAAACCAACAAAAAAGCAATAATATGCAAGTGCTATATTAGTCTATTATTATAGTGTTATATTTCAATTTCACAAAGAAATGTGAAGCATTTTGTCCAAGTAATAATAAAAAGACACATTTAATTAATAATTTGTCTTAAATCTCATTTTGTAAAAAAACAAAAAACAAAATGTGAATTGAATCAAATCGTGAGTTGAGTGAATCATTACATCCCTAATTGTCACATATATGAATCGAATTCAACCGGCTCACGTTTAATCATTACATCCCTAATAATGAACCCTTTTCACAATCTCAAATTTGGAACATGAAAGTGTACTTCTGCATAATAACATTTGAAGTGGTCATATGATGCTGCTAAAAATAACATTATTTTGTGTATTTGGTATTACCACATACTGTACATTACTGTTTCTCCTCTATGCCCCGCCTTCTGAAACATGTCGATTTTTCAAAAGGCTCATCACTCTGAAAAGCGAGGTGTGCTGTTATTGGCCAGCTATCCAGCACGTTCTGATTGGCCGAATGCCTCAAGCGCGAGACGGAAATGTCACGCCACTTAACATATTGTGATGCCTTGTCCGGTCGGAGCGACGAGACAAAAACACAAAACCCATTATAAACGTGATATAAACATGATTTCTAGTCGTGTTTTCCTTTTGGAAGGCAAAAACAAAGTAGTTTCGATTTCTCAATGAAACAGCATCACACACCGTGGCCTTGAGTGAGCAGAGGGCAGAGGCCTAGAGTGAGCCGCGGTGAAAGCCACGGTGAAAGCAGATTTGCCGATCCACGGTGCAAAGTTGATGCATTTCCTCAGCGACCAGCATGGATCAGCTCCAGGCATGACGAAGCGGATATCGTCCTCTTTTGGAAGGCCAAACAAATTAGTTTTGCTTTCAAAGTGAAACACACAGCGTCTATACGACATAGCAGCGGCGGCCGCAACAACAATACTACAACGAGAATAAAAGGTACACCTTCTTTCTTTGCCTGAACATCTGGACGGCGTTATGCAAATCTTCCCACATACTGACGTAGATATGTGGGGGCGTGTTAGAACGAGCTGTTTCAGGGGGGCGTGGACGAGTCTCATTGGATGAGATAAAGAATATCTCTTTGGATTTGAGACTTTAGTCTTTGCAACTTCACAGACCTTTATTCACTAAGAGCTTGTAACAGTCCAAAGAGAAAGGAAAATTTGAAATCGCATCATATGACCCCTTTAATGGGAGATATGGGGTACATGAGAGACCATAAAAATATACTATTGTATTTCCATTTTCATTAGCAATTTCCATTCCATTACTTTTTATTGTCTTTTTTATATTTTATTTATTAGTGCTGGATTGTATTTCAAATAATCGTTTAAATTCTGTTTACGTAGAATCTTCTATCACCAAAGACAAATTCCTTGCGTGTTTGTAAACATACTTGGAAAAAGCTCTTTCCATTTCTGATATATCAGTCACAAGCTCAGCTATATTAGCATTTACTCCTTTTTTTTTAGCAATAACTTTATGCTGTTGAATATAAGAAAAAGTACAGTTTAAAAAATTAAATATTAAAAACTTTGCAATGTTAATTATTACAATAGAAATGTGTCATCACAGTTTGGGTCAATAGTGAAATAGACAAGGACATCAAAGTATAACCATTCTACACAAAAGGCAAAAGTTCAACGATGCAAAATACACAGATTTCGGTATAAAGAGATTTAAATACACATTGGTAACAGGAGATTTTGAAACCAAAACACCAAACTGACATTTTCACAATTATGTTAAAAATATTTTTAAGTCCAATCCCACAACTTATAAAAAGTTATCTGCTGTATCAGGCTCATTACATTCAGAAACAATTGTCACATTTCAGAAAATGAGAATTCAATAAGGCTAACATGTTTTGAATCACATTTTGCATTTCAAAATTGTGAAAATGCCACCCACAGCTTTTGGCCACCAAAACTTTTCCCATCAATAATGCTGTGACATTTGTCCATGGCAGACCCACAAGGCAAGCCTAAATGAATGAAGCGCAATGGCACATGAGTCCCTCTATTCTTGGAGTAAACCCCACTGACGAGGCTTGGGGAACAGGGTAGGAGGAAATGAGCGGCCCAGACATGCGGCCATGGGGGATGCCCAACCCACCAGACCCGTGCCGGCATGATACTTACTTGGTCCAGCTCACTGGGTGAAGATTTTGCTTTAGCGAGCACATGAAGTATTTCATTTAGGAGGGGAGAGTCCTGAGAGTGGCCATTTTATTAACAGAAGGAAACAAGAGGGAAAAGAAAAAGGACATTGAAATACACAGCAGAGGGGCAAGTTTATTTAAAATGACCTATATTCCATCCACTAGTATAAAGTTCAAAAGCCTGAAAAAAGCAGCAACTAATACACTGCCTGTCCAAAAACAAAGTCACACACTCTAATATTTCTTTGGACTGCCTTTAGTTTTGATTATGGCACGCATTCGCCGTGGCATCAATTCGATAAGCTTCTGCAATGTCACAACATTTAATCCCGTCCAGAGTTGCATTAATTTTTCGCCAGGATCTTGTATTGATGATGGGAGAGTCAGACTGCTGCGCAAAGTCTTCTCCAGCACATCCCATAGATTCTCATTGGGGTAAAGGTCTGACTCTGGACTCTGTGATGGCCAATCCATGTGTGAAAATGATGTTGCATGCACTCTGAACCACTCTTTCACTATTTGAGCCTGATGAATCCTGGCATTGTCATCTTGGAATATGCCCGTGCCATCAGGGAAGAAAAAATTTATTGATGGAATAACATGGTCATTCAGTATATTTAGGTAGTCAGCTGACCTCATACTTTGGGCACATAACATAATCATCCATGCAGTAATTATCCAATGGGAGGATCTTAACTATTTGCTTAGTTAAATCCAGGTGGTGACTTTGGACGGGCAGTGTATTTTGTTTATATAAAACAAAATATTAGAGAGTACTGTAAATTACAGTGGAAGACAAATGAGAATAAACCTGAATAAGTGATTATTCCATTAATGGTATGACAGATCATTCCAAGTCAACTCTTTAGGGCTCAGATTTCCAAGTTGTAATGATATAAAGGTGTACCAGTTTATATAATCAGACAAGTTTAGTGACTATCTCACCCACAGAAAATATAGATTTTGTCTTATGACACGGGTCATTCTCAAAATGTTATATTGTTGTTAGTGGAATATTAGTCAATCAGTAAAGGTCCTTTTTCAGACTAAGCTAATGTGTGGAACCAGTGATGCTCTGCTGAAAAAGAATATTCTGATATTTTATAAATATATTCCAAAAGTGTCTGTTCATGTTGTACATGTCTACACACTGCAGGCAGGTGGTGGTAATGTGACAACTGCCTTTAGAAAAAACAGACTGGTCCAGCTACAAACATACATATTACATCAACATAGTTCACACTTCTAAATCTAACTGCTGTTTGAATGTTTTCATATATGGTTAAAAACTGTAATAGAACTAAAATGAAATGTTATGAGATTTTAAAGTAAAATACTGTTGTATGTTAAGCTTTTAGAAGTAAAAAGAGCAGTGCATCCTACAATTAACAATGAAAAAAAAAGTAACAGAATTCCCTGTTTGACACTTCATATGTTATATTTTTCAATGAAATATTTTGTTAGTTTAGCTTCTTTTTTATGTCAATGTACATTAGTCAGTCAGTTTTTATTTATCCCCTTGGGGAAAGTAATTTGCAGCATACTCCCACATACATCACAATCATATATATATATAGAGCATATACAAATTAACAATCAATGATTTAAAATTCAATCTAATTTAAGCTGATCAGACCGGCTGACCATCAGTCAAGGCTGGAAAAAGAGACCGTGCATTAGGGTTCTGTGTTTCATCTTATGTTGTAAAACTCATGTTTATTGCATTATTTTATGTCATGTGTTAAAGTGATAGTTGACCGAAAAATGAAAATTAGTTGTTAATTTATTAACCAGCAGGCCATCCAAGATATAGGTGACTTTTTTCTTCAATAAAACAGTAAGGAACATTTTTAGCTGAAACCATGGTCCTGGGTGATTCATAAAATGCAAGCCATTGCCCATATTTGTATATTTGTATTAAGGAACACAACATTAAAACCCGTGGCTCATATGATATATATTAAGGTCTTATGAAGTGATTTATCTGTGCAAGAAACGGAACATAATTCACAACATTATTACCTGTAATTCATAGCATCAGGCAAATAACTGCTTGCATTTTATGAATCACCAAGGACCATGGTTTCAGCTTAAAACTTCTTTACGGAGTAAATTATCAGGAAATTGTATATTTTGGGTGAACTATATCTTAAGGATCAGTCACTACAATTTTCATTCCACTGACTTCCATTCATATGCATGCAAACACGGAAGACAGGAAATGCAAGCTCACACAAATTTTCAGCGTTCAAGTTTGATGGACTCTTTTGTGACCTGCGAATTCGTATCAGACAAATGTGTGATTTACTAGTATAAGATCTGTGTAACCTGCGTGAGCTGAAATAAAACAATGCTAACATCAAATCTGCAGAACTGGAAAGTAGAATTCCAAAGTGACTGATATATTGATAAAAAGATTGCATATTTTTACATTTTGGATGCATTAATTGTTGAATTATGATTTTTAAAAGGACACAGATTGTCACTTCATATTAAGACTGTTGTGGTGTCAGTAGAAATTTTGTGTGCTCAAAGTCTAGCATGACCGTGGCTTTACTATGACGTTGTTTTGTATTGGTGTGTATGACACCGTGCACCTTCTATATTAGTATTTACTTCAGCTTGTGGAAAAGCTACTTGTGATGAACTTTGATTCTTCACGTGGCTTTCCCGTTACCACCTGTGTT